>NC_041388.1:689938728-689966862 GCF_002162155.2 Triticum dicoccoides
CCCATCTAGATGGGGGGGGGGCGGCCAAGGGGGTGGCTTGGCCCCTAAGCCAGGTGGAGGCGCCCCCACCCCTAGGGTTTCTAACCCTAGGCGCAAGGGGAGGCCCATGGGGGGCGCACCAGCCCACCAGGGGCTGGTTCCCTTCCCACTTAAGCCCATGGGGCCCTCCGGGATAGGTGGCCCCACCCGGTGGACCCCCGGGATCCTTCCAGTGGTCCCGATACAATACCGATGACCCCAAAACTTTCCCGGTGGCCGAAACTGGACTTCCTATATACAAATCTTTACCCCCGGATCATTCCGGAACTCCTCGTGACGTCTAGAATCTCATCCAGGACTCCAAATAACTTTCAGGTTACCGCATACTAATATCTCTACAACCCTAGCGTCACCGAACCTTAAGTGTGTAGACCCTACGGGTTCGGGAACCATGCAGACATGACCGAGACAACTCTCTGGCCAATAGCCAACAGCGGGATCTGGATACCCATGTTGGCTCCCACATATTCCATGATGATCTCATCGGATGAACCACGATGTCGAGGATTCAATCAATCCCGTATTCAATTCCCTTTGTCAATCGGTACGTTACTTGCCCGAGATTCGATCGTCGGTATTCCAATACCTCGTTCAATCTCGTTACCGGCAAGTCACTTTACTCGTTCCATAACACATCATCCCGTGACCAACCCTTAGTCACATTGAGCTCATTACGATGATGTTTTACCGAGTGGGCCCAGAGATACCTCTCCGTCATGCGGAGTGACAAATCCCAGCCTCGATTCGTGTCAACCCAACAGACACTTTCGGAGATACCCGTAGTGCACCTTTATAGTCACCCAGTTACATTGTGACGTTTGGCACACCCAAAGTATTCCTACAGTATCCGGGAGTTGCACAATCTCATGGTCTAAGGAAAAGATACTTGACATTTGAAAAGCTCTAGCAGACGAACTACACGATCTTGTGCTATGCTTAAGATTGGGTCTTGTCCATCACATCATTCTTATAATGATGTGATCCCGTTATCAATGACATCTAATGTCCATAGTTAGGAAACCATGACTACCTGTTGATCAACGAGCTAGTCAACTAGAGGCTTACTAGGGACATGTTGTGGTCCATATATTCACACATGTATTACGATTTCCGGATAACACAATTATAGCATGAACAATAGACAATTATCATGAACAACGAAATATAATAATAACCATTTTATTATTGCCTCTAGGGCATATTTCCAACAGCAGGCTTGAGGGAGTCCTGGATTAGGGGGTGTCCGGATAGCCGGATTATACCTTCAGCCGGACTCCTGGACTATGAAGATACAAGATTGAAGACTTCGTCCCGTGTCCGGAAAGGACTTTCCTTGGCGTGGAAGGCAAGCTTGGCAATACGGATATACAGATCTCCTACCATTGTAACCGACTTTGTGTAACCCTAACCCTCTCCAGTGTCTATATAAACCAGAGGGTTTTAGTCCGTACGACAACATAGACAACAAGAATCATACCATAGGCTAGCTTCTAGGGTTTAGCCTCTCCGATCTCGTGGTAGATCTAGTCTTGTACTACCCATATCATCAATATTAATCAAGCAGGACGTAGTGTTTTACCTCCATCGAGAGGGCCCGAACCTGGGTAAAACTTCGTGTCCCTTGCCTCCTGTTACCATCCGGCCTAGACGCACAGTTCGGGACCCCCTACCCGAGATCCGCCGGTTTTGACACCGACATTGGTGCTTTCATCGAGAGTTCCTCTGTGTCGTGGCCGTTAGGCTCGATGGCTCCTACGATCGTCAATAGTGATGCAGTCCAGAGTGAGACCTTTCTCCCTCGACAGATCTTCGTCCTCGACGGCTTCGCACTGCGGGCCAATTCACTTGGCCATCTGGAGCAGATCGAAAGCTACGCCCCTGGCCGTCAGGTCAGATTTGGAAGTTTAAACTACACGGCTGACATTCGCGGGGACTTGATCTTCGACGGATTCAAGCCACTGCCGAGCGCGCCGCACTGACCCGACGAGCATGATCTAGCTCTGCCGCCGAACAGTACCCTGGAGGCCGCACCCGCATCGGCTTCGACCCCTAATTCGGAGCCAACTGTGCCGATCAAGGATGGGCGGTTGGACACCGCCTCGGGGGCTGCGATCCCAACGGTGATTGAGCCGAACACCAGCCCCGCACTCCGCGAGACTCATGACTCCAAGGAGCCGGACTCCTCTCTGGACTCCGAACCCTCCGCGCCCCTGCCGATCGAATCCGATTGGGCGCCAATCATGGAGTTTACTACCGCGGACATCTTTCAGCACTTGCCTTTCGGTGATATTTTGAAGACACTGGAGTCTCTCTCTTTATTAGGAGAGCCCTGGCCGGACTACGGTCAGCAAGGTTGGGGTATGGACGATGAAGAAATTCAAAGCCCTCCCACCCCCCACTTTGTAGCCACTGTTGATGATTTAACCGACATGCTCGACTTCGACTCCGAAGACATTGACGGTATGGACGCCAATGAAGGAGATAATGAAGAACCAGCGCCTACTAGGCCCTAGAAAGCCGCCTCCTCATATGACATATATATGGTGGACACCCCAGAAGAAGGAGATGGCGATGGAACAACGGAGGATGACCCCTCCAAGAAACAGCCTAAGCGCCGGCGTCAGCGGCGCCGCTCAAAATCCCGCCAAAACAAATGCGGCGATTCCAGCACGGGAGATAATAATACTCCGGAAAGCGCCAAAGAAAACCCCCTCCAGCAAGATTTAGCACAGGAGGATGGAGAAACCAGCCCTCATGAGAAAGCGGCTGACATAGAGGTCGAGGACGATAATTATATGCCTCCCTCCGAAGACGAGGCAAGCCTCGACGACGACGAATTCGTCGTGCCAGAGGATCCCGTCGAGCAAGAGCATTTTCAACGTAGGCTTATGGCCACGGCAAGAAGCCTCAAGAAAAAACAACAACAACTTAGAGCTGATCAAGATTTGTTAGTGGACAGATGGACTGAAGTCCTTGCGGCTGAAGAGCATAAACTCAAACGCCCCTCCAAGAGCTACCCAAAGCGCAGGTTGCTACCCTGATTAGAGGAGAAAGCACTTGATGCGGCCGACCGGCCACCTCGTGGCTGTGAGAGGCCTCTCGGCCCTCCACTCAAGCCGCACCCCGTACCAAGGCACGGGAATATGCGCCGGACTTGCGAGATATGTTGGAGGACAAGGCAAGGCAAACAAGATCGATCTACGGATCGCGTGGGCACCCCATGGCTCGAGATGATAACCGTCACGCCAGCCACAAATTCGGCAGGGCCGAACATAGCAGACAAAGCTCATTGGAGCTACGTCGTGATATAGCCAAGTACAGAGGCGCCGCACACCCACTATGCTTCACAGACGAAATAATGGATCATAAAATCCCTGAGGGTTTCAAACCCGTAAACATCGAATCATATGATGGCACAACAGATCCTGCGGTATGGATCGCGGATTATCTCCTTCATATCCACATGGCCCGCGGCGATGATTCCCACACCATCAAATACCTCCCACTCAAGCTTAAAGGACCAACTCGGCATTGGCTTAACAACTTGCCAACAGGATCAATCAGTTGTTGGGAGGACCTGGAGGCCGCATTCCTTGATAATTTCCAGGGCACTTATGTGCGACCCCCAGACGTCGATGACCTAAGTCACGTAATTCAGCAGCCAGAGGAATCGGCCAGGCAATTCTGGACATGGTTCCTAACAAAAAAAAATCAAATAGTCGACTGTCTGGACGCGGAGGCCCTAGCAGCCTTCAAGCACAATATCCGTGACGAGTGGCTGGCCCGGCACCTTGGACAGGAAAAGCGGAAATCTATGGCAGCACTCACGACACTCATGACCCGCTTTTGCACGGGAGGAAGACAACTGGCTTGCTCGTAGCAACAACATGACCAAGAACCCTGGTAATTCGGACACCAGGGACAGTAGTGGCAGGTCGCGTCGCAACAAGCAGAAGCGCCGCATTAACGACGACAATGCTGAGGATACGGCAGTTAATGCTGGATTTAGAGGCTCTAAATCCGGTCAACGGAAAAAGCCATTTAAAAGGAATCCTAGGGGCCCGTCCAGTTTTGACCGAATACTCGACCGCTTGTTCCAGATACATGGCACCCCCGAAAAACCGGCCAATCACACCAACAGGGATTGTTGGGTGTTCAAGCAGGCAGGCAAGTTAAATGCTGAAAATGAAGACAAGGGGCCGCATAGCGATGACGACGAGGAGCCCCGGCCGCCGAACAATAGTGGATAGAAGGGTTTTCCCCCACAAGTGCGGATGGTGAACATGATATACGCAATCCATGTCCCAAAAAGGGAACGGAAGCGCGCGCTAAGGGACGTATACGCAGTAGAGCCAGTCGCCCCAAAGTTCAACCCATGGTCCTCCTGCCCGATCACCTTTGATCGAAGGGACCATCCCACTAGCATCCGTCATGGCGGATTTGCCGCATTGGTTCTAGACCCAATTATTGACGGATTTCATCTCACTAGAGTCCTTATGGACGGCGGCAGCAGCCTGAACCTGCTTTACCAGGATACAATCCGGAAAATGGGCATAGATCCCTCGAGGATAAAGCCCACCAAAACGACCTTTAAAGGCGTAATACCAGGTGTAGAGGCCAACTGTACAGGCTCAGTCGCACTTGAAGTGGTCTTCGGATCTCCAGATAATTTCCGAAGCAAGGAGTTAATCTTCGACATAGTCCCATTCCACAGTGGTTATCACGCACTGCTCGGGCGAACCGCATTCGCCAAGTTCAATGCGGTACCGCACTACGCATACCTTAAGCTCAAGATGCCAGGACCTCTAGGAGTAATTACGGTCAATGGAAACACCGAACGCTCCCTCCGAACGGAGGAGCACACGGCGGCCCTTACAGCGGAAGTACAAAGCAGCCTCTCCAGGCAGTTCTCCAGTCCGGCCATTAAACGACCGGACACCGTCAAGCGCGCCCGAAGTAACCTACAACAAGACCGCCTGGCATGATCCGAGCAGGTGTAGCAATGCGGCCCCAAACCCAACCCTTGCAAAAAGGCGACGCCAGTACTTCGCGTACATAACTACGCTCTAGAGATACCATGTGTACAGGGGGAGGGGCACCATCGCGGCACGCCTGAAACGCGGCTTAAACCATACCAGGGGCTGCCGATTTTTTAATTTTCTCTTACTTTTAGGACTCCATCCTTCGGAAGGCCTATTCGGCAGTTCAATTGCCGCACAAACGATGCAAGAACCAGGGAAACAGACAAGCCACGCCGCATCACGGAACTCCCAGGTGGTCTCTATCACGAGCAGTATACCTGTTCCGCATACTATTCCGCAGCTTGCCCCTGGAACGGACATGTTAAATAGTCCAACCTTCCACTTATCGCATTATTTGTATCGTTCTGCTTTGACCGTAGCCCTTTTTAATAAACAATGCATAGCTTTTGTCTCTTTTTGCATTACCTTTATTTTTTATTTTATATATATATGTTCCTTAATGACATGTTGCACCCGTACACGTTGGTACGGCCAAAATACGCTAGGGGCTTTAGTACCCCTCAATATGGTGTGAGAAGTCCGAACACTTTAACAAGTGCGGCACCCCGAACTTATAGCATTATATGCATCGGCTCCGAATCATGTCTTGGGTCAATAGTTGGGTTTGCCTGGCTCCTATGCTTTGGTGCCTTACATTCCGCTATATCGGCTAAGGTAGCACTAGGAGAACCACTGCGATTGTGCCCCAGTTGAGCTGGGCTGAGCACCTGAGTGGAGAAAGCTAAAACTGACTGTCATGATGAGGTGAGAGCTGGTCGCTGTTCGAGAGGTCTTTCGAGTCCCTAAAGACTTATGCCGCTTAGGGCGAGGAGCCGGCTCTGTCCGGCCAAGGCGTGGATAGCGCCCCGAACTCGGTCTTCCGAATACCAGGGGCTTCGCCGAAATTTAAAATTATAGAATTCTATGGCTAAGTGAGAGTGTTCACGCATTATAGTCCGATTGCCTTGTTCGTTGGGCTGAGCGCCTCCCTCGAAGGACCCAAACATGGGAAAAAGAGCGCTCAGGTTTATCCCCAAACACCCCAGCACTAGCGGCACGGGGGCAGAAGCCGACGACTTGCCATCTCTCAAAATTGATAAACAGCCGCACAGAAGGTAATATTTTAAATTACAAACAGCATTGCTTAGCGCATATGAACAAGTTTCCAGCGCACAAGACAAAACGAACAAGTTTCACTCAAAAATTACATCCCTAGAACATTCATCCGCCACAAGGCAGACACCCTTCAGAACATCCTTATAGTAATTCTCAGGCTTGCGATGCTCTTTCCCCGACGGTGGCCCGTCCTTCACAAGCTTCTCGGCATCCAGCTTGCCCCAGTGCACCTTAGCATGGGCAAGAGCCCTATGGGCACCTTCAATGCAGACGGAGCGCTTGATGACTTCGAGCCTTGGACAGGCCTCCACCAGCCGCCGCACCAGCCCGAAATAGCTCCCAGGCGGAGCCTCTCCAGGCCACAGCCAAACTAAGAGGCCCTTCATGGCCTGTTCGGCTGCCTTGTGGAGCTTGACCAGCTGCTTCAGCTGGTCGCTCAATGGTACGGGGTGTCCGGCCTCAGCATACTGAGACCAAAACACCTTCTCCGTCGAGCTGAACTCCTCGTCTCGATAGAATGCGGCGGCATCGGATACACTCCGAGGAAGATCTGGGAACGCTCCTGGAGAGCTCCGGATTCGGGTAAGTAACAAGTAACTCATGTTTATGTGTTTGCTTTGCATAAATAATGCCTTACCCGCTGCTATCTTCTTCACCTCATCCAACTCCTGGAGGGTCTTTTGGGATTCGGCCTTGGCAGACTTGGCATTTTCAATAGCCGCCGCGAGCTCGGACGCTCGCGTCTTTGAGTCAAGCTCCAAACTCTCATGCTTTTTCATGAGAGCCTGGAGATCTTGCTGTACCTTGCCAACCTCGGCCTCATACTTCTCCCGCTTGGTGCGCTCCGTGGCCACCCTCTTCTCGGCTTCGGCCAGCGCCTGCTTAAGGGCCGCCACCTCAGACGTGGCCCCTACAATAGCCACAATAGTCCTGTCATTTTTTGCAATTGCACCTTTTTATATATATTTAAACAAGGTATCTCTTACATTCATTGTCCTCGAGCTGCTTCTTGGCACGCCCGAGCTCTTGCTCGGACCGCTCGAGGTTCTGCTTTAGCGTGTCCACTTCCGTAGTTAGTGCGGCGGACGCAAGCAGAGAAGCCTGCATACGCATATTGACTCCTTTTTGTTAGACTCCTACGAATTTTATTTGATCCTCTATTCGGCTTTTCTTCCCGAACGCCAAACAGAGCATCAGGGGCTACTGTCTATGCGGTAATATTATTTACACATTCTTTACTTACCTCAAAGCCTGTTAAAAGGCTAGTACAAGCTTCAGTCAGTCCGCTCTTGGCGGACTTAACCTTCCGGACCACCGCACTCATAATAGTGCGGTGCTCCTCGTCGATGGAGGAGCCTTGGAGCGCCTCCAACATATTGTCCGGCGCCTCCGGTTGGACGGGGGTCACCGGCGCGGTGGGCTTGCTCCTCTTGGAAGGAGGTCCCCCGCTGGACTCATGAACCTTTGAAGGTTCCGGAGCGGTGTCCGACCTAGAGCCGGACTTGGAGCCCTAGGGGGTTTCATCCCCTTTACTCCTGGTGTCCGGGAGGTCGCCTTGCGGCGCCTCCAGGACCACCTCCTCCCGGCTTGGGACCTGTTGGGACAACACTTCGGTGTCGTCCGTAGGGCGGGGGGAGGAAGCCGTCGAAAGCGAGTTCACATCCAATGAATCCAGTGAGCCGCTCGACGACGCGTCAAGCCGGTCTTTGGGTGGGCTGCATAAACATATTCGGCGTAAGGGAAAGCTGTGCAATAAATGAATACTATGAATTACACCGGTATCCGGATACTTACGATTTTGCCAGGGGCTTGGCCCTGGGCTGCCACTCCTCTCCGCCGCCGTCGGCGTCGGTGGAGTAGTCCGGAGGAAGGGTTTCCCTTCTTGGACCCTCCGCCCTCCCCAGAGAGGGCGGCCTTCCTTTTCTGCTCTCCTCCCGCTGGAGGGGAAGAGGTCTCTTCTTCTTCCTCCTCGTCTTCACGAGAGGAATGCGCCTCGGAACCGCCGGATGATGGATCCGACACCTCCTGGCGCCGGACACTCTTTCGAGTCCCCGTGGCCTTTTTCGCAGCCTTCTTCTTCGACACCACATAGGGTGCCGGAACCAGCAGCTTCGCCAAGTGAGCGTCCGCTGGGCCTTCGGGCAAAGGAGCCGGACAGTTGATCTGTCCGGACGTCACCTGCCAATCCTGTCAAAGGTAAGGGAGCCTAGATCCCACATGGAGTCAAACTATGAAAAACTGATACCCTGTAAAAGGAAAAAACAACTTACCGCATGAGCGTGACGCTGCGTACTGAATCCACGATCCTCAGTAGCGGATGCGGGGGCCTCGGCGCCCTTGAAAAGCACCTTCCAGGCATCTTCGTACATCGTGTCGAAGAGCCTGCTCAGAGTTTGGTGCCGCGCCGGGTCGAACTCCCACAGGGTGAAAGCCCGTTGTTGACATGGGAGGATCAGGCGGGTGAGCATAACCTGGATTACATTGAAAAGTTTGAGCTTCTTGTCCACCAAGGTTTGGATGCATGTTTGGAGTCCAGTCAGCTCTCCTTTCTTACCCCACGACAGGCCCGTCTCCTTCCAGGAGGTGAGCCACGTAGGGGGTCCGTATCGAAACTCGGGGGGTGCGACCCATTCGGGGTCGCGCGGCTCGGTGATGTAAAACCACCCCGATTGCCACCCCTTCAGGGTCTCCACAAAGGATCCCTCGAGCCATAAGACGTTGGCCATCTTGCCAACCATGGCGCCTTCGCACTCCGCCTGGTTTCCGCGCACTACCTTCGGCTTGACATTGAAAGTCTTGAGCCATAAGCCGAAATGGGGGCGGATGCGGAGGAAATCCTCGCACACGACGATAAACACTGAGATGTTGAGGACGAAGTTCGGGGCCAGATCATGGAAATCCAGGCCGTAGTAGAACATGAGCCCCCGGACAAATGGGTGAAGAGGGAAGCCCAGTCCGCGAAGGAAATGGGGGAGGAACACCACCCTCTCATGGGGCCTAGGGGTGGGGATGAGCTGCCCCTTTTCGGGAAGCCGATACGCAATGTCATTACACAGGTATCCGGCCTTCCTCAGCTTTTTGATGTGTCCCTCCGTGACGGAGGAGCCCATCCACTTGCCTCCTGCTCCGGACATGGCTGGAGAAGGTTGAGGTGGGAGTGTGGATTTGGGCGCTGGAGCTCGAGTGCGCAAGAATGGATAGGCAAAGGAGGAAGAAGGCGTAGGTGGAAAGGTGGATCCTTATCCCCTTATATGGGTGGACGCAACTACATGTCCCCACCAGCCTGGTAAAACTCGCTTATCTCCAAGCGCCGTAATCAATGGCGCAGTTGGGTTACCCACGCCCGTATTGATGAGAATACCAGAATAAGGGGACACGATCTCTGCTTTGACAAGACGTGCCAAGGAAACCGCCTCGCATGACGTGCTGAGGTGGGATAATGAAACAACTCGGATAAAGGCTTGGCCGTGGTGTGTCGCACTACGAAATACGTCAGCAGATTAGATTTTTGTAAATATTATTCTTTCAATGGCAATATGTGGAAACTTATTTTGCAGAGCTGGACACTATCTTTGTGTTCAAAATCTTCTATGAAGTACTTGGAGGAGGAACCCGCCTTGCAATGCCGAAGACAAACTGCGCGCCGGACTCGTCGTCATTGAAGCCTGGTTCAGGGGCTACTAAGGGAGTCCTGAATTAGGGGGTGTCCGGATAGCCGGACTATACCTTCAGCCGGACTCCTGGACTATGAAGATACAAGATTGAAGACTTCGTCCCATGTCCGGAAAGGACTTTCCTTGGCGTGGAAGGCAAGCTTGGCGATACGGATATATAGATCTCCTACCATTGTAACCAACTTTGTGTAATCCTAACCCTCTCTGGTGTCTATATAAACCGGAGGGTTTTAGTCCATAGGACAACATAGACAACAACAATCATACCATAGGCTAGCTTCTAGGGTTTAGCCTCTCCGATCTCGTGGTAGATCTACTCTTGTACTACCCATATCATCAATATTAATCAAGCAGGACGTAGGGTTTTACCTCCATCGAGAGGGCCCGAACCTGGGTAAAACTTCGTGTCCCTTGCCTCCTGTTACCTTCCGGCCTAGACGCACAGTTCGGGACCCCCTACCCGAGATCCGCCTGTTCATGAGATAATATGCATTTTTAAGGAGCTTGAACTTCTTAAGTGTGAGTTACCGGGCAAGTTTGTCGCGGGGTGCATAATCGCTAAGCTCCCTAACTCCTGGAGGAACTTTGCCACCACTCTGAAACATCATAGGCGTGAATTATCTGTGGAGGATGTCATTGGCCATCTAAGTGTTGAGCAGAATTCAAGGGCAAAGGACTCGCACGGAAAAGGGGCCGAAGGGACTTCTGTCACCAACATGGTGAACCATAAGAACTTCGAATCCCACAAGCCCAAGGGAAAGAACGGTGTCCAACACAATACCGACTTTAAGAAGAAGGGTAAGAAGACCTTCAAGATGAACAAGAAGGATGAGGGCTGCTTTACTTGTGGTTCGGTTGAACATTGGGCCAACAAGTGCCCAAACAAGTACAAGAAGTCAGGACAGGACTCCAAGTCCGTCAACATGATTGTGGACAACAATGAGAATGGTGCACCTGGGTATGGTAATTTATTTACTGTTTTTTTAGTGTTTCAGCCCACCGATTGGTGGGTGGACACAGGTGCAGGTGTACATGTGTGTGCTGACATTTCCTTGTTCACTTCTTACCAGGTCACATGCCACGGGTCCGTATTGATGGGGAATGGCGCGAGTGCTTCTATTCATGGTGTTGGCATGGTCGATCTAAAGTTTACTTCGGGAAGGATCGTGCAGCTGATGAAAGTCCAGCATGTCCCCACCATCAAGAAGAACCTCGTTAGTGGCTCCCTTCTATGTAGAGAAGGGTTTAAGTTGGTTTTCGAGTCTAATAAATTAGTTGTTACGAAATATGGACTCTTTGTTGGAAAAGGTTATGAGAGCGGAGGGATGTTCCGCCTTTCCCTCGCAGATTTTTGTAATAAAGTCGTGAACCATGTTCATTCGAATGTTAATGGATCTAAAGTTTGGCATTCATGTCTTTGTCACATTAGTTTCTGTGTTATGACGTGGCTAGCCAAGTTGGATTTAATCCCGAGTTTTACCTTAGCCAAAGGTTCTAAGTGCATTTCATGTGTGCAAGCTAAGCAACCTCGCAAGCCTCACAAGGCCACGGAGGGGAGACACTTGGCACCATTAGAACTCATACATTCTGATCTTTGTGAGATGAATGGTGTGTTGACTAAAGGTGGAAAGAAATACTTCATGACATTGATAGATGATTCCACTAGATATTGCTATGTGTATCTGTTAAATACTAAAGATGAGGCTCTACACTACTTTAAAATATATAAGGCAGAAGTTGAGAATCAACTTGAAAAGAAAATTAAACGAGTCCAGTCAGATCATGGTGGAGAGTACTTCTCGAGTGAGTTTGATTCCTTCTGTCCGGAACATGGCATTATTCATGAGAGGACGCCTCCCTATTCACCCCAGTCAAACGGGGTTGCCGAGCGGAAAAACCGTACTCTAACTGATTTGTTAACGCCATGTTAGATACATCGGGTTTATCCAAGGCATGGTGGGGGGAGGCTATATTGACGACATGTCATGTCCTGAATAAAGTTCCGACAAAGGATAATGAGATCACTCCCTATGAGAAATGGGCAAAGTGAAGGACAACACTCTCGTACTTGCGTACTTGGGGCTGTTTGGCGAAAGTCAATGTGCCGATCCCCAAAAAGCATAAGCTTGGACCAAAGACTGTGGACTACGTTAATTTGGGCTACGCTAAGAACAACGTTGGCTATAGATTTCTAGTAGTGAAATCTGAGGTACCTGATCAGAAGGTCGGTACAATTATGGAGTCTAAGGATGCTACATTCTTCGAGGATATTTTTCCTATGAGAGATATGCAAATCACTTCTAGACAGAAATCCAAGGAGACTCCTGAACCTGCCATCCCTATGGAATATTATGAACAAACACATGATGAAAATCCCGAGGAGGATGACGAGGAAACCCTTGGTAGTGGAAAGAGAAAAAGGACTGCAAAGACCTTTGGTGTTGATTTCTTCGCGTACCTCGCGGATGATACTCCTACTTCTATTTCAGATGCGTATGCCTCTCTAGAAGCTGACTACTGGAAGGATGCAGTTCGTAGCGAGATGGATTCCATCATGGCTAACGGGACATGGGAGATCACTGAGCGTCCCTACTGTTGCAAACCATTGGGATGTAAGTGGGTGTTCAAAAAGAACCTTAGGCCCGATGGTACGATTGAAAAGTACAAGGCTAGGCTTGTGGCCAAGGGTTATGACCAGAAAGAAGAGGAAGATTTCTTTGATACTTATTCACCTGTGGCTAGACTGACCAACATTAGAGTATTACTCTTGTTGGCGGCCTCGCATGGTCTTCTCGTCCACCAGATGGATGTTAAGACGGCTTTTGTGAATGGAGAGCTAAATGAGGAAATCTATATGCAACAGCCAGATGGCTTTGTGATAGATGGTCAGGAAAGAAAGTTGTGTAGGTTGCTGAAATCTTTATATGACTTGAAGAAAGCACCTAAGCAGTGGCATGATAAGTTTAATACAACTCTAACATCTGTTGGTTTCATTGTTAATGAGGCTGAAAAATGTGTATACTATCGCCATGGTGGGGGCGAAGGAGTTATACTGTGCTTGTATGTTGATGACATACTGATATTCGGAACCAACCTCAAAGTCATTAAGGAGGTCAAGTCGTTTCTGTCTCAGAACTTTGAGATGAAAGACCTTGGTGTGGCTGATGTTATATTGAACATCAAGCTACTGAGAGATAATGAGGGTGGGATTACACTTTTGCAATCCCACTATGTTGAGAAGGTGTTGAGTCGTTTTGGATATTCGGACTGCACACCATCTCAAACACCATATTATCCTAGCGTGTTGATTCGAAAGTCCAAAGGCACGGCTATAGATCAATTGAGATACTCTCAAATCATTGGTTTAGTGATGTACCTAATGAGCGCAACGAGGCCTGCCATCGTGTTTGCTGTGAGCAAACTGAGCCGGTTTGTTTCCAAACCGAGTGATGTACATTGGCATGCTATTTAAAGAGTTATGGGCTATCTGAAAGGTACTATGAACTATGGACTTCACTATACCGGATACCCGTCGGTACTTGAAGGGTATAGTGATGCAAATTGGATCTCTGATGCTGATGAGATGAAGGCCACAACTGGGTATATATTTACTCTTGGAGGTGGTGCTGTTTCCTAGAAGTCTTGCAAGGAAACGATCTTAACGAGATTGACAATGGAAGCAGAATTAACAGCATTAGACACATCTGGTGTCGAAGCAGGATGGCTTCGAGATCTTTTGATGGACTTGCCATTGGTTGATAAACCGGTTCCAGCTACCCTTATGAACTGCGATAATCAGACTGTCATCACCAAGGTGAAAAGTTCAAAGGACAACATGAAGTCCAACAAACACATAAGAATGAGATTAAAGGCTGTCAGAAAATTAAGAAACTCCGGAGTGATAGCGTTGGAGTATGTGATCAGAGATCCCGTGAATTAGGACCTGGGAAAACAAGCTAGTGGTGAACTGAGGAGAGTAACTATACTAACCCACTCCATTGGAGATGAAATACTCTTGACACTGTATGGTAGGATGACTAATGTCTTAATGTGTTTTGAAGCTTTTATAAGCAAGATGCTATCCTACAGAGCGATCTTTGGAGGAACACACCTATATGAGCGCGACTGCTGGTCATAGTCTATGAGATTGGGGTGATCTCTAGTAAGCTCATGAATAGGCTAGGAGTGTGACTTATATGCTCCACCCGAGGGGCCAGCCTTCGGCAGCCTAGTACTAGTAAGACATGTGGTGAAACTTCTTTACGCCAAACTGACAATTCAAGGCATAGTCCATTGTTCAGTTGTGAAGGAGTGTAACTACTTGCTCTAGGTGAAGCTCAACCTTAACAGGTCTTCACTGAAACACGGGTACATCGAAACAGGAATTGGAACAGAGGACACAATGGGCCCTCGAGATCTGGTGGGGGATTGCTGAAATTTGAGATGGGCTCTAGGCCCATATAGCAATTTCTGAAAAATCTCTAAGGGCCCATGTGGGTTATATGGCACTAGGTGTAGTGGGAAGTTTAGTCCCACCCCAGAAGTGGAAAAGGAGTTGGACCTCCTTATAAGGGTTTCTCTTCTACATGCTATTGGAGCTTGAGAACAGAAGAGGCCTGTCGGTGTCAAAACCGGCGGATCTCGGGTATGGGGTCCCGAACTATGCGTCTAAGGCGGATGGTAACAGGAGGCAGGGGACACGATGTTTTACCCCGGTTTGGGCCCTCTTGATGGAGGTAAAACCCTACGTCCTGCTTGATCTATTCTTGATGATATGAGTAGTACAAGAGTTGATCTACCAAGAGATCGGAGAGGCTAAACCCTAGAATCTAGCCTATGGTATGATTGTGCGTTGTCCTACGTACTAAACCCCTCCGGTTTATATAGACACCGGAGGGGGCTTGGGTTACACAAGGTCGGTTACAAAGAAGGAGATATACATATTCGTATTGTCTAGCTTGCCTTCCACGCCAAGTAGAGTCCCATCCGGACACGGGACAAAGTCTTCAATCTTGTATCTTCATAGTCCAATAGTCCGGCCAAAGGATATAGTCCGGCTGTCCGGAGACACCCCTAATCCAGGACTCCCTTAGTAGCCCCTGAACCAGGCTTCAATGACGATGGGTCCGGCGCGTAGTGTTGTCTTCGGCATTGCAAGGCGGGTTCCTCCTCAGAATACACCACAGAAGAGTTTGAATATAAGGATAGTGTCCGACCCTGAAAAATAAGTTCCACATACCACCGTAGAGAGAATAATATTTCCACAAATCTAATGTGCTGACATGTTTCGGTAGCATGACATCACGCCATGGCTCGGTAATTATTCGAACCGTTTTTCCTTAACCAGCCCCACAATAACGTGAGGCGGTTTCTTGACACGTCTTGTCAAAACAGAGATCGTGTTCCCCTTTGAGGGAGTCCTGGATTAGGGGGTCTCTGGACAGCCGGACTATATACTTTAGCCGGACTGTTGGACTATGAAGATACAAGATTGAAGACTTCGTCCCGTGTCCGGATGGGACTCTACTTGGCGTGGAAGGCAAGCTAGGCAATACGGATATGTATATCTCCTCCTTTGTAACCGACCTTGTGCAACCCTAGCCCTCTCCAGTGTCTATATAAACCGGAGGGTTTTAGTCCGTAGGACAACATACAATCATACCATAGGCTAGCTTTTAGTGTTTAGCCTCTTCGATCTCGTGGTAGATCAACTCTTGTACTACTCATATCATCAAGAATAAATCAAGCAGGACGTAGGGTTTTACCTCCATCAAGAGGGCCCGAACCTGGGTAAAACATTGTGTCCCCTGCCTCCTATTACCATCCGCCTTAGACGCACAGTTCGGGACCCCGTACCCGAGATCCGCCGGTTTTGACACCGACATTGGTGCTTTCATTGAGAGTTCCTCTATGTCGTCGCTGTTAGGCTTGATGGCTCCTTTGATCATCGGTAGCGATGCAGTCCAGGGTGAGACTTTCTCCCCAGACAGATCTTTGTATTCAGCGGCTTCGCACTGCGGGCCAACTCGCTTGGCCACCTGGAGCAGTTCGAGAGTTACGCCCTTGGTCATCAGGTCAGGTTTGGAAGCTTAAACTACATGGCCGATATCCGCGAAGACTTGATCTTCAACGGATTCGAGCCCCTGCCTTGTGCGCCACACGGTCAGGATGAGTACGATTTAGCTCTACCATCGGACAGTGTTCTGGAGATCGCACCGGCAACCGCTCCGACCCTCAATTCGGAACCAGTTGCGCCATCCATGGGCGGGTGGATAGACCCCGCCACGGAGGCCGTATCTTCAGCGGGGCGATCAAGCCGAATATCAACCTTACCCTTCACGAGAGCCGTGTTGCCAAACTGCTGGATCCTTCTCCAGCCACGGACTCCGAACCGCCTGCGCCCGTGCCTATCGAATCCGATGGGGCGCCGATCATGGAGTTTACCTCCGCAGATATCTTTCAGCACTCGCCCTTCGGCGACATACCGAACTCATTAAGGCATCTCTCCTTGTCAGGAGAGTCCTGGACGAACTATGTCCGGTAGGATTGGGATGCAGATGACAAAGAAATTCGCCGCCCACCCACCACCCACTTAGTAACCACTGTCGACGGTTTAACCGACATGCTCGACTTCGACTCCGAAGACATCGACGGTATGGATACGATGCAGGAGACGAACAGGAACCACTACCCACAGGGTACTGGACGCCCACTTTATCACATGACGTATCATTGTTCAGGAACTCGGTAACTGGTAACTGCTCGGTCGACTACTGATTAGCGATTAATCGGTTAATCGGTCATTTAACTGAATTAATCAGTCGATCATTAATCGGCTGCACATGGGAATATATTGGCAACATGTAACAAGTTTTTCACGTATTGTACACCACATAATCCAATGCTCATAGCTACGTATTATACATTTATACTAAAATATAATGTCGTAGCTCGTAGGCCTATAAAAAGCATGGACAAGAGGTAGAATTGTTACCTGGATGGTTTGATCATGATGCATCCAAACTGGAAGGCAACAAACCTACAAAATTGATGATAGATATGCATTTATATATGCTCTAAACTTGTTATTGTCAAGATAAATGATTAAATGATAGCGATACATGTGACAACAATAAGCCACACATGAGACATGACAAGATAAATTAAAATGACAACCACACAACTTGGCAATATGCAGCCACACATAACAAGATAAATAGCAGCCACACATGTGAACATGGAATAATTCACTACAAGGTTCAACACAAATAGCATAATAGGTAATAAGGTTCACTGACCACAAATACTCAAATAGTTCTCACAACTCATAATGGCCTGGATTGCCGCTTCAGTTACCCCCTTTTTTATGGATGCCGCTTCAGTTACCCGACCCATTACCGATTAATCGGTTTGACAACCAGTTAATCGTCTGACAACCGATTAAATGCCAGTTAATCGGCTTGACCATTTAATAAAATGAGTACGTGCTACTCGCCTCAGTTAGGCACTGAGTAGCGATTAAATGGGCATTTAAATGGCAACTCGGCCGAGTTCTTGAGCAGTGTGACGTATACATGGTGGACACACCCAAAGAAAACGACGACGAGGAACGGAAGGACGCAACAAAGTGTTGTTCCCTCGAGAAGCAGTCAAAGCGGCGGCGTAAGCGCCGCTCCAAATCCCGCCTCGGTAGAAACAACGATCACATAGACCCAGCGTTAGAGCAGGATGAACCATCGCCTAACCACGACAGCATGGAGAATCAAACCGACCAACCCAACCCCGTGGAAGATAACAGTCCGGACGAGATCACACCGGACAGGCGCCAGGAGCAACAGAATGCCCATGAAAGGCTTGTCGCCACGACAAGGAGCCTGAAAAAGCAGAAGCAAAGGCTCAAGGCTGCAGAAGACACACTTAGAGTCATATGGAGTGAAGTACTCAACAATGCAGTCAAGTACGGCGGTAATCGCCACGCCAAGAGCTACCCGAAGCGAAAGTTGCTAGGTGAAGTCGATGAGGAGGCCTTAGATCCCCCGCAATTAAAAAATAAAACAGCCATCCAGTCGGATAGACGACCTCGTGGCCAACATAAAGCGGCAACCGACGCCACACATAAGCCAGTACGCGATCCACGCGAGGGCTCGCATCAAAAGGACGGCGCAGCTAGATCCATCTACAGACCATGCAAGCGCGCTCCAGCATGCAATGCAACACAAGAAACATCCGAACACCATGGTACACCCAAATACAGGGGTGCCGCACACCCCCTATGTTTCACCGACGAGGTGCTGGACCATGAATTTCCAGGGGGATTCAAACCCGTAAACATAGAGGCGTACGACGGAACAACAGACCCTGGGGTCTGGATTGAGGACTATATCCTCCATATCCATATGGCTCGAGGAGATGATCTCCACGCCATCAAGTACTTACCCCTCAAGCTCAAAGGGCCAGCTCGGGACTGGCTTAAAAGCCTCCCCGAAAACTCCATCGGAAGATGGGAAGAGCTCAAAGACGCCTTTCGGGCAAAATTTCAAGGGACTTATGTCCGAGCACCGCATGCAGAAGATTTGAGTCATATAACTCAACAGCCCGGAGAGTCACCCGAAAGCTTTGGAACAGGTTTCTTACTAAAAAGAACCAAATAGTCGACTGTCCAGACACCGAAGCCTTAGCAGCTTTCAAGCACAGTGTTCGAGACAAGTGGCTTGCCAGACACCTCGGCCAAGAAAAGCTGAGAACAATGGCAGCATAAACAAGCCTCATGACCTGCTTTTGCGCGGGCGAGGACAGCTGGTTAGCCCGATGCAGCACCAGCGACCCAAGTACATCCGAAGCCAGGGATGGAAATGGGAAATCATGATGTAGCAAAAATAAGCGCGGGAATAAAGAAGACAGCCCGAAGAGCACGGCGGTAAACGCCGGATTTAGAAGCTCTCGACTAGGTCAGCAAAAGCCGCCCTCCAAAGGCAATAGAGACGAACTGTCCAGCCTAAACAAAATTTTGGACCAAATATGTCAAATCCATAGCACCACCGGTAAACCTGCAAATCATACCCACAGAGAATGTTGGGTCTTCAAGCAGTCCGGCAAGCTCAACACCGAACACAAGGGGCGGGATACACCAAGCAAAGACGAGGACGAACCTCACAAGCAAAGCACTGGGGAACAGAAGAAATTCCCACCAGAAGTCAAAACAGTAAACATGTTACACGTGATAAAGGGGAGAAACAAAGCGGCACTCCTAGAGAAATATGCCCCAGGGCCTATCACCGCGGAATTCTGCCACTGGTCGTCTCAACCGATCACCTTCGACCATCGGGATTACTCGGCAACTATCCGGCGTGCAGGATGGGCTGCCTTGGTATTAGATCCAATAATTGACGGATACCACTTCACACGAGTCCTGATGGACGGCGGCAGCAGTTTAAACCTGATATATCAGGACACAGTCCGGGGATAGACCCAACAAAAATTTGCCGCAGCAATACTACCTTTAAAGTAGTAACACCAGGCCCAGAGGCTCATTCCAAGGGCTCCCTGCTACTAGAGGTTATATTCGGCTTCCCCGATAACTTCTGTAGCGCAAATTTAACCTTCCACATCGCTCCGTAACAAAGTGTCTATCAAGCACTACTCGAACGCGAAGCTTTCGCTCGCTTTAACACAATACCGCATTACGCTTCCCTCATGCTTAAGATGACCGGTCCACGCGGCATCATTACAATAAATGGAAATGTTGAGCGCTCCTTGCGCGCCGAAGACAGCACGGCTGCCTTGGCAGCCGCACACTAAACGGCCTCACCAACTAAAGCATTTGACAAGTCGTTAAGACCACGGACGCGGTTAGACGAGTCCGGTGCAGCTATATGTAATTAATACAGGTTTGATGGCCACACCCCTTGTTGGTGTCAAAACCGGCGGATCTCGGGTAGGGGGTCCCGAACTGTGCATCTAGGCCGGATGGTAACAGGAGGCAAGGGACACGAAGTTTTACCTAGGTTCGGGCCCTCTTGATGGAGGTAAAACCCTACATCCTGCTTGATTGATATTGATGATATGGGTGTTACAAGAGTAGATCTACCATGAGATCAGAGAGGCTAAACCCTAGAAGCTAGCCTACGGTATGATTGTATGTTGTGATTGTTGTCCTACGGACTAAAGCCCTCCGGTTTATATAGAAACCGGAGAGGGTTAGGGTTACACAAGGTCGGTTAGAAAGGAGGAGATATCCATATACGTATTGCCTAGCTTGCCTTCCACGCCAAGTAGAGTCCCATCCGGACACGAGACGAAGCCTTCAATCTTGTATCTTCATAGTCTAACAGTCCGGCTAATGGAGATAGTCCGGCTGTCCGGAGACCCCCTAATCCAGGTCTCCCTCAGTAGCCCCTAAACCAGGCTTTGATGACGACGAGTCCGGCGCACAGTTGTCTTCGGCATTGCAAGGAGGGTTCCCTCTCCGAATACATTACAAAAGAAGTTGAATACGAGGATAGTGTCCGACCCTGCAAAATAAGTCCCACATTTCACCGTAGAGAGAATAATGTTTTTTCGCGGATCTAATTTGCTGGCTTGTTTTGACAGCATGATGTCATGTCATGGCTCGGTGACTATTCAAACCGTTTCTTTTAACGAGCCCCGCACATATTGCGAGGCAGTTTTTCGAGACGTCTTGTCAAAGCAGAGATCGTGTCCCCTTATCACGGGATCCTCATCAATACGGGCGTGGGTAACCCAACCGCGCCATCAATTGCGGTGCTTGGGGGATAAGCGAGTTTTACTAGGCAAGTGGGAACGTTTAATTTTGTCGGCCCATATAAAGGGATAAGGATTCCCCTTTCTATCCACGCCTTCTTCCTCCTCTGCTCATCCGCTCCCGCACACTCGAGCTCTAGCGCCCAAGTCCTCACTTCTGTCTCAACCTTCTCCAACCATGTCAAGAGCTTGAGGCAAGTGGATGGTCTCCTCCATCACGGAGGGAGACGTCAAGAAATTGAGGAGAGCCGGATACCTGCACGACGATATCGCGCACCGGCTCCCAGATGAGGGACAGCTCATCCCCACCCCAGAGCCCCATGAGAGGGTGGTATTCCTCACCCATTTCCTCCGCGGACTGGGATTCCCTCTCCATCCCTTTGTTCGAGGACTCATGTTTTATTATGGCCTGAATTTCCACGATCTGGCCCCGAACTTCATCCTCAACATCTCGGCGTTCATCGTTGTGTGCGAGGCCTTCCTCCACATCTAGCCCCACTTCAGCTTATGGCTGAAGACCTTCAATGTCAAGCCAAAGGTAGTGAGCGGCCGCCAGGCGGAGTGCGGAGGCGCCATGGTGGGTAAGATGCCCAACATCACATGGCTCGAGGGCACCTTTGTGGACACCATAAAGGGGTGGCAATCGGGGTGGTTCTATATCATCGAGCCGCGAGACCCCGCATGGGTAGCGGCCCCCGAGTTCCGATCTGGCATCCCCATGCGGCTCACCTCCTGGAAAGGGAAGGGCCTGTCCTGGGGTAATTCAAAAGAGCTGACCAGACTCCAGTCATGTATTCAGAACATGGTGGATAGGAAGCTCAAGCTTGTCAACATAGTCCAGCTCATGCTCGTTCGCCGGATACTCCCGTGCCAACAACAGGAGTTTACCTTGTGGGAGTTCAATCCGGCGCAACACCGAACTCTAAACAGGCTCTTCAACATGACTCATGAAGATGCCTGGAGGGTATCCTCGGACGGCTCCCTAGGCTCGTCAGACATGGATAGCGATCCAGTCCCGACCACCACCTCCCCTCATCCGGCCGATGACACCGAGGTGCTGTCTCAAGAGGCACCGGATCGAGGGGGGACAGTCCCGGAGGCGCCTCAAGGCGACCTTCCGGACTCTGGGAGCCGAGGGGACGGGGTCCCCGAGAGCTCCGAGTTCGGCCCTGAGTCGAACACCGCGCCGGACCCTCCAATGGATCCGAGCTCGGGCAGGCGGTCCCCTTCTAAGGTGGGTGAGACGCCTGTGCCGGTGACCTCTGTCCACCCAGAGACTCTGGACACTATGTTGGACGCGCTTCGCAGCGCTTCCATCAAGGAGGAGCACCGCACTATCATGAGTGTGGTGATCCAGAAGGTTCAGTCTGCCAAGAGCGGATTGACTGAAGCCTGTACTAGCCTTGTAACAGGCTTCGAGCTAAGTGTTTTAAAATGTAGTAGAAGTGTTACCGCATAGATAGTAGCCCCTGATGCTTTGTTCGGTGTTCACAAAGAAAAGCCGAACAGAGGATCAAAGATCAAATAATATCGCAGGAGTCTAATATAAGTATGTCAATATGCATCTGCAGGCTTTGCTACTGACGTCCGCCGCACTAATTGCGGAGGTCGCCGTACTGAAGGAGGCCCTCGAGGGGTCCCAGAAGGAGCTCGGCCTTGCTAAGAGGCAGCTCGAGGAGAACGAGGGTAAGTGATACCCCGTCTATAGATGAGAGAAAGGACGCGATTGCTAAATGACAGGATCATTGTATGTTTGCTAGGGGCCACGACCGAGGTGGCGACCCTGAAGCAAGCGCTGTCCCAGGCCGAAGAAAAGGCAGCCCAGGACCGCACCGAGCGAGAGAGGCATGAGGATTGGGTGGGCGAGGTGCAGCAAGAGCTCCAAGCTCTCGTGACGAAGCATGAGGCGTTGGAGCTTGACTTGAAGACGAGAGAGTTTGAGCTTGCCGCGGCCCGTGAGAGCGCGAAGAGTGCCAAGGCCGAGGACTAGAAGGCCCTTCAGGAGATCGACGCGATGAAGAAGATAGCGGCGGTAAGGCTTTCTATATGCAAAGCAAGCATGCAATGATGAATTACCGATTACTTACCCGAATCCGGAGCTCTTCAGGAGCATTCGCAGATTTGCCCGGCAGTGTGTCCGATGCCGCACTATTCTACCAGGCCGAGGACGGAAGCTCGATGGAGAAGCTGTTCTGGTCTCAGTATGCTGAGGCCGAACATCCGGTGCCAATGAGCGACCAGCTGAAGCAGATGGCCGAGCTACATAAGGCGGCCGATCTGGCCATGAAGGGCTTCATAGTCTGGTTGTGGCCTGGCTATGCCCTTCCGAACAGCTTCTTCGGCCTGGTGTGGCGGCTTGTGGATGCCTGCCCACGGCTGGAGGTCATCAAGCGATCCGTCTGCATTGAAGGTGCACGCCAGGCCTTCGCCCATGTGAAAACGCAGAGGGTCAAGCTAGACGCCGTGAAGCTTATCAAGGAGGGGCTGCCGGAGGGCAAGGAGCACCGCCACCCCGAGATGTACTACGAGGGTGTTTTGCCGGGCACCCATCTTATCGCGGATGAGTCTTCACAAAATGTAATATTTGAGTGAGACTTGCTCGTTTTTTATCCTGTGTAATGAAAACTTGTTTCATATGCGCTATGCAACGCTTGTGTGAATTTAAAATATTACCTTCTGTTTGGCTGTTTATCCAATCTGAGAGATGGCTAGTCCTCGGCTTCTGCCCCCATACCACGAGTGCTGGGGTGTTCGGGATAAACCTGAGCACTCTTGTTCCCATGTTTGGGTCCTTCGAGGGAGGTGCTCAGCACAACGAACAAGGCAACCAGACTAATAATGCTTTATCACTCTCACTTAGACATAGAATTCTATAATTTTAAATTTAGGCGAAGCCCCTGGTATTCGGAAGGCCGAATTCGGGGCACGATACACGCCTGTAGGCCGGACGGAGCCGGCCCTTCACCCTAAGCGGCATAAGTCTTTAGGGACTCGAAAAACCTCGCCGAACAGCGACCAGTCTCTCGCCTTATCATGACAGTCAGTTTTAGCTTTCTCTATTGAGGTGCCCGGCCCGGTAGAACCGGGGCACAATCGTAGTAGTTCTCCTAGCGCTACCTTAGCCGATAGAGTGGAACGTAAGGTACCAAAACATAGGAGCCGGGCAGACCCAATATTTGACCAAAGACATGATTCGGAGCTGATGCATATAATGCTATAAGTTCGGGGTGCCGCACTTGTGAAATTGTTCGGACTTTTCACACCATATTGTGGGTATGTAAGCCCCTGGTGCATTGGCCGTACCAGAGTGTACGGTCGCTAGGCGTCATTAATGAACACATAGATATGTATAACAAAAATGCGATAGTAGTCGTAATGCCATGAATTGTATATTAAAAAATTGCATTAAAGCAGAGTGATACAGGTAGTGTAATGAGCAAAAGAGTAGGACTATGTCCCTTCCAAGGGCGAGCTGAGGAATTATATGAAATCTGTAATCCACCTGGGAATTCCATAGTTGTCGGCCTCCTTGGTTGCTGTATCATGTGTTCGGCAATAGAGCTGCCAGACAGTGTTTCCAGAGATTGAAGTCCTGCAAGAAAAAGAAAAATAACCAAACCGGAAGCCCCTGATGCGGTTTAGGTCGCGTTTTGGGGCGTGCCGTAGTTGTGCCTCCCCCTCCCCATCTGTGCCCATGGTATTTTTAATGCGTAATTATGTACGCGTGGCACGAACAACGCCGTTGGGCTGGGATTGGGGTGGCCGCCGTATTGCTACACGAGCTTAGATCGTGCCAGGCGGTCTGTTTGCTGATTGCCCCGAGCATGCTTGAAGGTGTCTGGGCTTTGAAACGCCGAACTGGTAGATTGCCTTGAGAGGCTACTTTGCGCTTTTTCTGAGAGGGCTGCGGTGTGCTCCTCTGTTCGAAGAGAGCGCTCTGTGTTTCCATTGACTGTAATAACTCCGCGAGGTCCAGGCATCTTGAGCTTGAGGTATGCATAATGTGGTACCGCATTGAATCTAGCAAATGTGGTTCGTCCGAGCAGCGCGTGATAACCACTGCGGAACGGGACTATATCGAAGATTAACTCTTCGCTTCGGAAGTTATTCGGGGATCCGAAGACCACTTCCAGTGTAATTGAGCCTGTGCAGTGGGCCTCTACGCCTGGAATGATGCCTTTAAAGGTCGTCTTTGTGGGTTTGGTCCTTGAGGGGTCTATACCCATTTTGCGCACTGTGTCCTGATAAAGCAAGTTCAGGCTGCTGCCGCCGTCCATGAGGACTCGAGTGAGGTGAAATCCGTCGATGATTGGGTCTAGGACCAGTGCGGCGAATCCTCCATGACGGATACTAGTAGGGTGGTCCCTGCGATCGAAGGTGATTGGTCAGGAGGACCAAGGGTTGAACTTCGGGGCGACTGGCTCTAGCGCATATACGTCCCTGAGCGCACGCTTCCGCTCCCTCTTGGGGATGTGGGTTGCGTATATCATGTTCACCGTCCGCACTTGCGGGGGAAAACTCTTCTGTCCTCTGGTGTGCAGCTGTCGGGGTTCTTCCTCATCATCGCTATGCAGCCCCTTGTCCTTGTTTTCGGCGATTAACTTGCCGGCCTTCTTGAACACCCAATAATCCCTGTTGGTGTGATTGGCTGGCTTGTGCGGGGTGCCGTGTATTTGACATGAGCGATCGAGTATACGGTCCAAGCTGGACGGACCCGACGTACTTTGTTTGAATGGCTTTTTCCACTGACCGGGTTTAGAGCCTTTGAATCCGGCATTGACTACCGTATCCTCAGTACTTTCTCCATTAATGCGGCGCTTATGCTTGTTGTGACATGACCTGCTGTTGCCGTTCTTGGTATCTGAGGTACCATGGTTCTTTGATATGTTGTTACTGTGAGCCAACCAGCTGTCTTCTCCCGCACAAAAGCGGGTCATGAGCGTCGTGAGGGCTGCCATAGATTTCGGCTTTTCCTGACCAAGGTGCCGGGCTAGCCACTCGTCTCAGATGTTGTGCTTGAAAGCCGCTAAGGCCTCCGCATCTGGACAGTCGACGATTTGGTTTTTCTTTGTAAGGAACCGAGTCCAAAACTGCCCGGCCGACTCTTCTGGCTGCTGAATTATGTGGCTCATGTCATCGGCGTCTGGTGGTCGCACATAAGTGCCCTGAAAGTTGTCGAGGAATGCGGCTTCCAGATCTTCCCAACAGCTAATGGAGTCCGGTAGCAAGCTATTAAGCTAATGCTGTGCTGGTCCTTTGAGTTTTAGTGGGAGGTACTTGATGCCATGTAAGTCATCACCGCGGGCCATGTGGATGTGGAGGAGGAAGTCCTCAATCCATACAGTAGGATCTGTTGTGCCATCGTATGATTCAATGATTACAGGTTTGAAACCTTCTGGGAATTGATGTTCCATTACTACGTGTTTGAAGCATAAGGGGTGTGCGGCGCCTCTGTATTGGGCTATATCGCGACGTAGCTCGTATGGGTCCTGCTCGTTGTGTTCGGCCCGGCCGGATTTGCTTTTACTGTATCCGGCGCGACATTTACCGTCTCATAGAGTGGTGCGCCCTCGTGATCCGTTGATCGATCTTGAGTGCTTTGCTTTATCCTCCAATATGTCTCGCAGGTCTGGCGTATCTCCTCATGCCTTTTTATTTGGATGGTGTTGGGGTGGAGGCTGAGCTTTCGGCAGGAATGCCTCTCTATCGCGGCCACAAGGTGGCCGGTCAGCCGTATCATACGCTTCCTCTAGTCGGGGTAGTAACCTATGCCTTGGGTAACTCTTGGAGGGAGGCTCGAGTTTATATTCCTCGGCTGCGAGGACTTCAGTCCATTTGTCAGCTAGCAGATCTTGATCAGCTTGAAGCTGCTACTGCTTTTTCTTCAGGCTATTTGCCGTGGCCATAAGCCTGCGCTTGAAGCGCTCTTGTTCGACGGGATCCTCTGGTACGGCGAATTCATCGTCGCCGAGGCTTGCCTGGTCTTCGGAGGGGGCATGTAATTGTCATCCTCCTCCTCTCCGCCAGCCGCTCTCTCAGGAGAGCTGGCTCCTTCATCCTCCTAATCTAACTCTTGCTGGAGGGGTTTTTCGTTGTCTTCGGCACTATCCGGAGTGTTATTATCTCCCGTGCCGGTATCACCACTTTTGCTTTGGCAGGACTTAGAGCGGCGCCGCTGATGTCGGCGCTTGGGTTGCTTCTTGGAGGGGTCATCCTCCGCTATCTCGTCACCGTTGCCTTCATTGGGTGTATCCACCATGTATATGTCATACGACGAGGTGGCTTTCCAGTGCCCTATAGGTGCTGGTTCATGTTCGTCCCCTACATCGTCGTCCATACCATCGATGTCTTCGGAGTTGAAGTCGAGCATGTCGGTTAAATCATCGACATTGGCTACAAAGTGGGTGGTGGCTGGGTGTCGAATATCTTCGTTGTCCGCGTCCCAGTCCTGTTGGCCATGATCCGGCCAGGGCTCTCCTGACAGAGAGAGAGACCTTAGTGAATTCAGAATGTCGCCAAAGGGCGAGTGCTGAAAGATATCCGGAGCGGTGAATTCCATGATCGGCGCCCAGTCGGATTCGATCGGCAGGGGCACAGATGGTTCAGGGTCCGGAGGAGAGTCCTGCACCTTGGAGTCACGGGCTGCGCAGAGGATAATGCTAGTGTCGGTGTCAAAACCAGCGGATCTCGGGTAGGGGGTCCCGAACTGTGCGTCTAGGCCGGATGGTAACAGGAGACAAGGGACACAATGATTTACCCAGGTTTGGCCCCTCTTGATGGAGGTAAAACCCTACGTCCTGGTTGATTAATATTGATGATATGGGTAGTAAAAGAGTAGATCTACCACGAGATCAAGGAGGCTAAACCCTAAAAGCTAGCCTAAGGTATGATTGTTGTATGATGAAGTTGTCCTACGGACTAAAACCCTCTGGTTTATATAGACACCGGAGAGGGTTAGGGTTACACAAAGTCGGTTACAATGGTAGGAGATCTTGAATATCCGCATCGCCAAGCTTGCCTTCCACGCCAAGGAAAGTCCCATCCGGACACGTGACGGAGTCTTCAATCTTGTATCTTCATAATCCTGGAGTTCGGCTGAAGGTATAGTCAGGCTACTCGAACACCCCCTAATCCAGGACTCCCTCAGTAGCCCCTGAACCAGGCTTGAATGACGACGAGTCCGGCGCGCAGATTGTCTTCGGCATTGCAAGGCAGGTTCTTCCTCCAAATTCTTCATAAAAGTTTGTAAACACCAAGAGTAGTGTCCGACTCTGCAAAATAAGCTTCCACATATTTCCATAGAGAGAATAATATTAACACAAATCTAATCTGCTGACGTATTCCGCAGCGTGACATCACACTACGGCCAAGCCTTTATTCAAATCGTTTTCACTTCTCCACCTCAGCGTGTTTTGCGAGGCGGTTTCCTTGGCACGTCTTGTCAAAGCATAGATCGTGTCCCCTTTATTTACGGGATTCTCATCAATACCGACATGGGTAACCCAATCGTGCCCGTTAGTATG
>NC_041388.1:689967108-690024151 GCF_002162155.2 Triticum dicoccoides
TCAACCTCTTATAAAGAGACCAAGGCCTTACTCCTTTTCTCCAATCTCAAAACAAGTTCGCCTGTCGCCTCGAGTTCCAACACCCTAGGCTCCAGATTCCAGGCACTTTGGACTTTCGACAATGTCCGGTTACGACCTTCAAGGCCGATGGATGCCCTCCTCCGTCATGGAGGAGGACGTGCTAAAGTTGAGAGAGGCTAAGTTTTTGACCGCCGAAATTTCGCATAGGTTGCCTGCTCAAAGGCAGGCTATTCCCAGTCCCCAGCCTAGTGAGAGCGTAGTGTTCATGTCTCACTTCCCTCGGGGTTTAGGCTTCCCGATGGATCCCTTCGTGAGGGGGCTGATGTTCTATTATGGGCTGGAATTTCATGACCTAGCTCCGGAGTCCATCCTCCACATTTCCTCATTCATCGTTGTGTGCGAAGCGTTCCTCCGTGTTACTCCTCACTTCGGATTATGGCTCAAGACTTTTGGAGTGGAGCCGAAGATGATCGAGGGACGGCATGCAGAGTGCGGAGGTGCTGTCATAAGTAAGAATGCCGATGCTCCATGGCCCGAGGGCTCCTTTCAAGAGGAGCTCGGCTTGTGGCAACGAGAGTGGTTCTATATCACCGCTCCCAGGAGCGCCAAGTGGGTGGCGCCTCCTGCCTTTCGCTCGGGTCCCCCACCATGGCTAGCGTCATGGGTCAACAAAGGATTAGATTGGGGGTTATCCAAAGACGTGCCCCTGTTGCAGGGCCGCATTAGGGATCTCTTAGAAGGAAACCTCAACCTAGTCAAGGTGACGCAGGTCATGCTGATTCGCCGAACATTGCCCGGCAAACGTCGCTCCCTTCGTCTGTGGGAGTTTAATCCGGAGGGACCACGAGCTCTCCAGCATTTTATGCGCGCAACACCCGTGGAGATGTATAAAATGTTCTTCGGATCACATGCAATGTGTCTGGATTTGACCGAGGACGCAGGTTTAAGCTGCAATCGCCCGGATACTCAAGTAAATAACCTTGTGCCCGGACTCGCTATCCGTAAAATTGTCATAGACTCGCCCTTAAAAGAGTTGTCCTTTTAAACAGGAGTGGGTAGCAAAGGCGAAGCTGATAAGGTGTCCGGCTCCCCTTCCTGAGACCAGGCCGGATCCCGTGCTAGTCAGGATGTTGAAGATCATGCCTTTGGAGGGAAGTGAGGGGGAGGCCAAGGAAACTGTGGCCTCCTCGAAGGAGGCTGCTCCGAAGGGAGGAACCGACAATTCCTCTCCTAGGGGGAAGAAGAGGGCCGCCTCTAACGACCCGTAGACCATGGCCTCAAAGCGGGGGAAGAAGTCCTCGTCAGAGGGTCCGGCGCCGGGGAGATCCTCGGCCGAACTACGCCCCCAAAGGGATCAGCCCTCCAGCGAGCTGTAAGTAGAGAAAGATTTTCCTTTAGAGGGATGAGAGAAATCCTTACTTTTTATCTGAGAAGATTAACCGAAATTTTACCTTGTAGCTCGGGCCTCAGCCCTTCTCAGCAGAGCTCGTCTTCGGGGGATCTTCTTCCGGAGATGATGGAGAGTGGAACGCCTCCCCCTACCGTACCACCTAGCGAGGCGGGCGACCCTGAGGTGTCGTCGTGGAGGGTTTGTCCGAATCCGGCAGGGGTGGAAGGTAGCCATATGGCCCCCCAAGGTTCTCTGTGTCCTGCCTTCGATGGAGGTCGTAGGACGAGTCTGGCATCGTCTGGTGCGCGGTCGGAGGAGCTGATGATTCTGCTGGGGCGAGCTTCTATCTCAGAGGAGCACCGTGCATTGATGGGTACGGTGATTGGAAGGATTTCTCCGCGGAAAGCGGATTGCACAAGGCCGTCAGAAGTTTGCTGACGGGTTTTGAGGTATGTTTGATAATGTACTTATTTGTCAGTTGCTCATAAACAAGATGCGCTCTGTATAGATAGTAGCCCCTGAGACTCTGTGCGTTGCCAAAATTGACGGCGCGCAGAGGATCATAATCCCAGGTCTAATTTTCGCCTTTGTATATAGGTGGCAAAATGTCTGGAATCGAGCCGAACTTATGATTTTGCCGAGATAAAGCGGCAACTTGATGTGGCGGATGCCGACATCGCGCTCGTCAACGAGCGACTTGATGATGCTCAAGGTATGCAATTCCTCGGGCGACATCTGGTAAGAGGAGCTTTTATGCCAGTATCTTATAATGTGTGTGCTTGACGCAGATGGTGCGGCCGCCATGGAGAGTCTCCAGGCGGAACTTGCCCGAGCTAAGGAACAAGCCAGGACAAGTGATGCGGCTGCCGAGAAGGCACTTGAAGAGCTGAGAGCCGAACAGGCTGCAGACTGCCGAAGCAAGAAGGAGATGGCCGAGATGGCCGTGAAGTTAAAAAGCGCTGCTGACTGTTGCAAGTCTCTTGAGAAAAAAGACCGGGCGAGACAAACGGACTTAGAGAAGGCCGTTGTTGATGCCAAGGACGCTCGCTCTGTTATGAGAGCTGTGAAGGAGGAGCTGCGTCAGGCCGGACAGATTGCGGCTGGAAAGCCCTTTATGCTGCAGAGGAAGTTTGGCGATCTGAAGTTTGCTCCGTTGGACCGGATGTGGAGTGCGAAGGACAACTATCTGGATTTGGCAGCGAGTGCTGCTGATGCGACCGAACACTTTCGAGATCAAGATGATCACGAAGTGGAAAGGCTTTTCTGGTCGCAGTTCCACAATCCAGAGCGTCTACTGGCAGTGGACGATCATCTGGCTCAATGGGCCGAACTGAATAGATTGTCCGGACTCGCCATGAAGTACGCCGTGGGTCATCTGTGGCCGGGGAGATCGGAGCCGAAGAGTTATTTCGGCTTGGTGCAGCAGTTCCTTGGCGTGGTGCCACGTATCGATGTGATGAAGAGGTCAGCATGCATAGAGGGTGCACATATGGCTCTTGCCCGTGTCAAGACATACTGGGCAGGGATGGAGACCACCGTTGTTGCATCCCGAGATTCGGACCAAAGCCGAGTACCCTCTGAGTACTATTTTCAGGAAGTCCTTGAAGGCACTCGTGTAATAGAGACACAGTGCTCGAAGGATGCTATGTTCTGATAGCATATGTAATTATGAAGCAATATTTTGATGAATTGTAGTAGCCTTTTATACTTGTGCCCACAAGTATGTGGAACACCTCCTGTGCGTCCGTTTTAAGATATACATACAAAATCTGAAAGATGGCAGTAGTTGGCTTCAGCCCCCATGCACATAGTGCGGGGGTGCTCGCAGAAAGCGCATTTTCACACTTAATCCAATGTCTTGGTCCTACAAAGGAGGTGATAGCGTAGCGAGCTAGGCAACCAGACTATAATGCTTTAACACTTTCACTTAGCCATAGGAGCTTGACAATGGGACTATTTAGGTAGCCCCTGGTGGCGACTGCGCTCGCCCGAATTCGGGGCGCGTATGTGCCTGGCCGGGAAACGGCCCTTCGTTAATGCGGGGGAATCCTATAGATTCCGAAGAGTCATGGAGTGGTTGACCAGTCTCACGCCTTATCATGATAGTCGGTTTTCGGCTTTCTCTACTAAGGTACTCGCCTGGCCGAACCAGGGCACAATCACAGTAGTTCTCCTGGTGCCGCCTTAGCCGATAGAGCGGAACGTAAGGCGGCCGAACATAGGAGTTGGGCAACCCAACATTTGACCAAAATCATGACTCGGAGCTAATGCACATAAGGCCAAACTCGTGACGCCGAACACTCCCTAAGGTATTCGGTCTTTATGAGAGCGGGCTAAGTAACGCTCTAAGGTATAAGCCCCTAGTGTCCAGGTACGCGCAAGAATTCTGACGTGGCCACATGCCAAGACGCCAGCCTCCTCCTTGGTCATAGAACTAGGGGATGTGTATTAACAAGAGACAGTAAAAAAGGTTTATGCAGGGTCTTAATCTGAAAAGAATCATTGGAACGGGTCCCTACTGCACGTCTGCGCCTGTGTCTCCGTTGTGCCGTATCCTGGACGGGCGTAGCACGACATTCATCTGTAAAAAAGAGAGCAACTAAGTTGAAAAAGGGGCGTGCCGAAAAGTTATATGAAATAAACAAAGTGTAAAGTAAAATATGGAGAATTAAGCTTTATTGTCTCTTATTTTATACGTGTGAAGCCCCTAGTGCAGGGGTATATGGCCACTAAGCCTTTATCAATGATAATTTTGTGCCGGACTCGTCTATCTGTGTCCGTGGTCTTAATGACCTGTTCTGATGTTCTGGCTGGTGAAGCCATTGTATTGTGGGGCTGTTAAAGCGGCCGCACAATCCTCCACTTGGGGGAGGCGCCCTTACTGCTTCCCCGTTAAGATGCCTCGTGGACCGGGCATCTTAAGCGTAAGAGATGCATAATGCGCTATTGCGTTAAAGCGGGCGAAAGCTTCGCGTCCCAGCAGTGCTTGATAGCGACTTGAGAATGGGACGATGTGGAAAGTCAGCTTTTCGCGACGGAAGTTATTGGCAGAGCCGAAAATAACCTCGAGCCGGAGAAAACCCATGCAATGGGTGTCCGGACCTAGCGTTACTCCTTGAAAGGAGGTTTTTCTGTGGTGAAACCTTTTTGGGTCGATCCCCATGTGGCGGATTGAGTCCTGATATATCAGGTTGAGTCCGCTGCCACCATCCATAAGGACATTTGAAAACTGGAGTCCGCCAATTATTGGATCGAGTACCAGCGCAGTCCAGCCTGGGTTCCTGATACTTCTAGAATAATCCAGATGATCGAAGATGTTTGGTTTTGACAACTAGTGGCGGGATTCTTTTGGGATAGACCGTGGGGCGCGTACCTTTATGGGCCCCCCACGTTTTATTATGTGGAGTAAGTTTACTGTTTTTACTTCTTGTGGGAAATTCTTTTGTTTCCCGATACTCTGCTTTTGGGGTTCGTCCTCGTCTTCGCTTGGTGTATCGAGCCCCTTGTGTTCGGCGTTGAGTCTGCCGGATTGTTTGAAAACCCAACAATCTCTGTGGGTATGGTTAGCAGGCTTTCCGGGAGTACTGTGTATTTGACATATCCTATCCAGGATTTTGTTTAGGTTGGATAGGTCGTCCCTGTTATCTTGGAGGGGCGGCTTTTTCTAATTCTGTTGTGAGCTTTTGAATCCGGCGTTAACTGTTGTGCTCTTCGGACTTTTTTCCTTAGTCCGGCAACGGTCCTTATTGCGTCGCGGTTTTCCATTTCCCTCCCTAGTTTCGGATGTACTTGGGTCGCTGGTGCTGCATCTTGCCAACCAGCTATCTTCTCCTGCGCAAAAGCGGGTCATGATGCTTGTTAGTGCAGCCATTGTTCTTGGCTTTTCTTGGCCGAGGTGTCTGGCGAGCCATTCGTCTCGGACATTATGCCTGAAAGCTGCTAAGGCTTCAGCGTCCAGACAGTCGACTATCTGATTCTTTTTAGTAAGAAATCTATTCCAGAATTGCCGAGCTGACTCTCCGGGCTGTTGAGTTATGTGACTAAGATCGTCTGCATCCGGAGGGCATACATAGGTCCCTTGAAAATTTGCTCGGAAAGCATCTCGAGCTCTTCCCAACTTCCGACTGTGTTTTTAGGAAGGCTTTTAAGCCAATGCTGGGCTGGCCCTTTAAGCTTGAGGGGTAAGTATTTTATGGCGTGGAGGTCATCTCCTCGAGCCATATGTATGTGGAGGATATAATCCTCGATCCAGACTCCAGGGTTTGTTGTTCCATCATATGCCTCTATGTTTACTGGTTTGAATCCCGCTGGAAATTCATAATCCAGGACCTCATCGGTGAAACATAGGGGGTGTGCGGCACCCATGTATTTGGGTGTGCCATATTCTGATAATGGCTTTATTGCATTGCTTACGAGAGCTTGCTTTCTTGGCCCGTAAATGGACCTGGTTGGGCCATGATGCGAATCCTTAAGTGGGTCGCATACCGGCTTAAGTGCGGCGCTGCTTGCCGCTTTAAGCTGGCCCTGGGGTCGTCTATCCGACCGTGTGGCTTTCTTACTTTTTGAATGCGAGGGCTCTAAGGCCTCCTCGTCGAATTCAGGTAGTAGTTTTCTCCTCAGATAGCTTTTAGTGCGGCGACTGCCGCCGTATTTGTCTGCGGTATTGATTACTTTACTCCATCTGATCCTGAGTGCATCTTCCGCAGTCTTTAGCTTCCGCTTCTGCTTTTTCAGGCTGCATGTGGTTGCAACAAGCCGTTTGTGGAGGTTCTTCTGCTTCGTGGGCTTGTTCGGCGTGGGGTCGTCTGGAATGCCATTTTCGTTAGGGGAGGAATGTTCGGTTTCTCTATCCGGGTTGTCTTGTTGGGACGGTTGCTCTAAGGCATGCTCATCGTCTACTGGCTCATCCTGCTCTATGGCTGGGTCTTTATCGAGGCGGGGCTTAGGTCGGCGTTTACGCCGACGCTTTGATTGTTTTTCGAGAGATCGATCCCCCTCCCCGTTTTCCTCGTTGGTGCTTCCTTTAGGGGTATCCACCATGTACACATTGTGAGATGAGGTGGCTATCCAATGCCCTATAGGCGTTGGTTCTTGGTTGTCTCCTGCATCGTCGTCCATACCGTCGATGTCTTCGGAGTCAAAGTCGAGCATGTTTGTTAAGTCATCGACAGTGGCTACGAAATGGGTGGTGGGTGGGTTTTGAATTTATTCATCGTCCGTATCCCAACCTTGCTGACCATAGTCCGGCTAGGGCTCTCCTGGTAAAGAGAGAGACTTTAGAGAATTCAGGATGTCGCCGAAGGGCGAGTGCTGAAAGATGTCCGCGGTGGTGAACTCCATTATTGGCGCCCAATCAGATTCGATCGGCGGGGGCGCGGGGGGCACGGAGTTCGGAGAGGAATCCGGCTCTTCGGAGTCACGGGCCATGCGGAGTGCGGGGCTGGAGTTTGGCTCGATCGCCTCTGGGATCGCAGCCCCTGAGGCAGCGTCCAACCGCTGATCCTCGATTGGCACAATGGGCTCCGAATCAATGGTCGGAACCAATGCGTGTGCGGCCTCCAAGGCGCTGTTCGGCGGCAGAGCTATATCATGCCCATCAAGACAGTGCGGCACGCTTGGCTGTGGCTCGAATCCGTCGAAGATCAAGTCCCCGCGGATGTCAGCCGTGTAGTTTAGGCTTCTAAACCTGACCTAATGGCCAGGGCCGTAACTTTCGATCTGCTCAAGGTGACCAAGCGAGTTGGCCCGCAGTGCGAAGCCGCCGAAGACGAAGATCTGTCCGGGGAGAAAAGTCTCACCCTAGACTGCATCGTGGTTGATGATCGAAGAAGCCATTGGGCCTAAAAGCGATGACACAGAGGAACTCTCAATGAAAGCACCAATGTCGGTGTCAAAACCGGCGGATCTCGGGTAGGGGGTCCCGAACTGTGCGTCTAGGCCGGATGGTAACAGGAGACAAGGGACACAATGTTTTACCCAGGTTCTGGCCCTCTTGATGGAGGTAAAACCCTACGTCCTGCTTGATTAATATTGATGATATGGGTAGTACAAGAGTAGATCTACCACGAGATCAAGGAGGCTAAACCCTAAAAGCTAGCCTAAGGTATGATTGTTGTATGATGAAGTTGTCCTACGGACTAAAACCCTCCGGTTTATATAGACACCAGAGAGGGTTAGGGTTACACAAAGTTGGTTACAATGGTAGGAGATCTTGAATATCCGCATCGCCAAGCTTGCCTTCCACGTCAAGGAAAGTCCCATCCGGACACGGAATGGAGTCTTCAATCTTGTATCTTCATAATCCTGGAGTTCGGCTGAAGGTATAGTCCAGCTACCCGAACACCCCCTAATCCAGGACTCCCTCAGCTGGTGTTCGGCTCGATCGCCGTTGAGACTGCAGCCCCTGAGATGGTTGTCGGTGGGAATGACACCTATGGGAGCACAAGAATCCCTACTACGGTTGCGGGGCACGGGGTCGTGAGAAGAGCGGATCAAACAGGTAGCACACGGTTCGTTTATCCAGGTTCGGGCTGCGGGGATGCGTAAAACCCTACTCCTGCTTTGGTGGATTGTATATCTATGTTCTTGAGCTAGCTATGGGGCGTGAGGAGCTCCAAAAAGTCGAATCCTCCTCCTGGTCGCCTCGGGCCTCCTTTTATAGGAAAGGGGGTTGCCACAGTAGCACCAGGAGGTGGAAAGGGAGCAGTGATGTGAGGTTATCCCTCGCATTACATGACAAGGCGCATTTAATGCGTCTTGCCCAGGTGTCGTTGCTTTATCAGGGACGGAGGAGAGCCCTGTCTCGTCCGTTGCCGCTCCCTCTCGCGTTGACACGCGCCCTAGCCAGCGGCGCCCGTGGTTCCATGTAGGCAGGCATGCAGCTGAGGTGGCGTAGCAGTGGGTCTCCATGAAGATCTGCATGCCGCCATGCAGGTGCCTGCCCAGCTGGTTGGGTCGGCAGCTGCATGCGAACGACGATGGAGGTTCGACTGGCATGGGCCTGATGGTGGCCCTACGGGTGTTCTTAGCAAGGGCCTTGCCGGGGCCCCGGCAAGGGTCTTGCCGTGGTGCCTGCTGTCATCCCCGGCAAGGCTCTTGCCGGGGGCCTTGTGGTCCTCTTTGGCTTGGATCCCACCAAGGATCATCATCTTCTAAAGGGTGTATCTGATCTTGAATGTATTCACAAAGATCTGCATGCCACCACGGGGATGTCTCCCGAATCCTTGCCCTATGGGGGCAGTGGACTCAAGGGTGACTCACTCCGTAGGTGTGGGACGAGCTGTCACGGCAAGGGTCTTGCCAGGTTTGCTAAAACCGCCTCCCGGCAAGGATCTTGCCGAGGGGGGGGGGTCCGTTTCGTCCCCTTTGCTCTTTGTGGTCTTGGTCTTGGTGTCGTTCTGCTTCTCCTAAGCTTCGGCCTGAGCTTTGCTCACCTCCCTTGCCTTGCTCAGTGTGGTGGTGCCCGTGGCTCAGACTTCCCATGCATAGTTATAGGGGTACAAAAAGCGTACCCCTCTTTTTGTACAGCGACAGGAGCCCCCGGGCGTGGGCCACACGTAAGCGCAATCGCATCATTGGGCTAGGCCCAAAAATGGTGTGCGGGCAGGCGGGGCGGTTTTTACCGCGGTAAGTCTCTTCGCGCGCTGCGCTTCCCTTGCTTCCCGTGCGTGGAGCGGCATGGGGATGCGTGTGAGACGTGGGAGGCATGCGTCGGGTTGCTTCCCGTGGGCATGCGTCACATCACAGTTAATGTGAAAGGAGGCGGCCCGTGTTTTCCCCCATAAGAAGGAATAACCGTGGGCGCGCTGCTCACTTTCTTCTCTTCCCTCGTGCCTTTTTCGATCTCAGAGCCGCCGTTCCCTTTCTTCCTTCCTTCCTAAGCTTTCGCTGTCGCCCACCGCCGCTGCTTTGCCATCCCCCTTCCTCAGCCCTCTGAACTTCTTGGTCGCCATGGCTCCCAAATTCGCCAAGGGCAAGGGGGTGGCTAAGGGCGCCGGGACGGTGGAGCCGCCGGAGAGCGCGCTGTCGGGGGACCGGACGATGTCCGCCTTTTTCTTCCCCTTGATGGTTGATGTTCAAGAGCTCCGGGCCTCCTTCAAGCCCCTATGGGGAGTGAAGACGGGGGGAGAGGGTTCGGGACACCCGGCGACGCGCATCATTCCTGCCGCTTGCGCTGATCCTGCCTCAAATCGGTACCCCTTCTTCGTTGATTACTTTTCTTGCGGGTTATGCCCTCCTTTCTCCGATTTCTTCTACGACGTTATGGGCACATTCGGCTTTCGCCTCTTGGATTTTACTCCGAATGCGGTGGCGTCCATGGCTTTCTTCGCGCATCTTTGCGTAGGCTTTGCCGGGGTGCAGCCCAACACGGCGCTCTTCCGCCATTCCTTCTTCCCTCGAATCCAGCCGGGAGGAGCCGTCTCCGGTTGCGTCACCTGGATCCCAAGATCCAAGGGGGCGTACCCGGATGGTGCCGTGAAGGAGAGGTGGGAGGAATGGCGTGGCCGGTGGTGCTCGATTGAATATGAGAACCCGCCGGAATTCTGCAAGGTCCGCCGAGTGCCGCCGGTCCGCGGCAGCGATTGGAGTGATGTCGACGCCGCCGATGGGAGGCTCACCATCGCCACCACCAGGATTCTTTGGCTCACCCAGGCCAGACTCACCCTTGAGATGATCGGGGCGGACTTCATTCGCCGCCGGATCGCCCCGTTGCATAGCAAGGGGAGGCCGGCTTGGCTCTTCACGAACCCGCCTGACATTATGCGACTCCGCCCCAGCCTCGATCACAACTTCACAGTGCTGGCGCATGCCCACTTCTGCCAGCGGCTTTTCCATCTTGGTGTGTGTCGCGATGGCGAGGTCAAGCGGACCGGCAAGGCCGCGAGGGCTGCCGCAAAGGTTGGCAAGGCCCTCAAGGGGCCATTTTTCAAGCTGCCAGCGGGGGTGGTCCCGTTGTGCAACAATTAGCGTCGGTCCGAGATCATCGCCATGATGCCGGACTGTAATGCGCACGGCCCTGTCCCGAGCTAGAAGGAGCCGAAGGTCGAGGATGTGCAGCAATTCTTCGACACCCTGATCGAGGTGTACATCAATGCCGACGCCGAGCGGTGGCTTATCATGGACACCACCCAGGCAGAGCTGGACTACATCGCCACTAGGGCGAGGGAGGCACAACTTGCCATGTAAGCTGGCAGTGCCGGGGGCGTGGAGGACATATCCGCAACGGCGGCGGAGGAAGAGGAGCTCTCACGGTGGGCGGCGGCCTCCGGGGAGGTCAGCAGCGCCAACACTGGATCTCCGCTTATCGAAGACGCGGCCGACGAGTCATCGGGGGAGCAGGAGGACACGGCGGCAGGCTCAACGCCAACCAGGGGAAGAGGGCAAGTCCCGCGGCGGGCTGGCTCCGGTGAGCCGGTCCGGCCCGGCAGGGCTGCGCGGCCTCAATTGACCCTGGAGGGGTCTGGGCGCCACACGAGGGCCACGACAGCCAATAGGCTGACGAAGGCTGCTGAGAAGAAGAAGACAACAACCCCATTCCTCATCCGGGCGCGCACAAACCCCGCCGCCTCCTTCGCCTCCTCTGGCAGGCGTCGACTCGGATGATGATACAGAGCTCCCTTTTGATCTCGGGCCTCTCAGCCCGGAGAGGAAAAGGAAACTGGTGGAAGAGGAGGAGACGGATGACTAGTAAGTTCTTCGTTCCTTACTGTCATTTCCATTTCCTTGAATTGGGTCGCTTGTCTTGATCCACTTTTTCTTCCGTAGGGAGATAGAGACGTTGGCCCAGAGGGCGAAGAGGGCGAGTACCTCGGCGAGCAGCCAACCCCCGGCTGGGGCTTCAAAGACACCACTGGTGGTGCTGAGCAGCCCGGACAGCAGCCCCCGGCGCAGCCCCTCGCGTAAGCTCGTCACCCTCTTCTTACTCGACATGTGGGAGGTGCTCGATGCCATGACGCTGACCTTGCCGGGTTTGCAGGAGGGGAGCGGCAGCAGGAGGAGCCACAGAGGGCTACTCCCAACACACCACCCCCATCGACTACGCCGCCGTGGGGGGCGTCCCCGGCAAGGGCATCAGGCACAGAGCCCACACCCATGGAGGAAGAGGGGAACTTGGGCGCTGGTGGCTTTGCCACAGCGCCAAATGCCGGTGGAGAGGGGACATCTGGTCACAGCCTGGCACTGGTGAGTCGCTTGTCCTTCATCTCTGTTTTTCCCTTATTCTTTTCTTGGCTTCATTGCTCCCGTTGCTGCCCAGGCCCTCCTTCAACAGGTATGGAGGACGTGGATACCGTTGCTGGGAACATTGCTGAGCAGGCCGCCAAGGATGCTGCCGAGGACACCGCGGCGGGGGCCGCCAAGGCGACCGGCGAGGCTTCTGCCGAGGGCACCAGCGGTGGACCTGCCGGTGGGGCCGGCAATGCCTCTGCCGAGGAAGAGGAGGTGGGTGACCAGCCTCCCTCCTCCTCAACCTCGGGCTCCGGCAGGCATCTGAAGGTGGGCGACGATCTCTTCGTCCACCTCCCAGGGGTGTCAAGCCGAGCGCCCGCCGAAGGGGAAGTTTTCGACGGCGAGGTGCTTGCCGCCACCGGGCTCGAGGTGGTTGATGAGCCGGGGTTGGTGGCGACGGTTCTCCAGAAGAGCAGCTTTTCCGTGCCATGGGGGCCAAAATCCGGAAGCTCCAAGTGCTCTACCATGCTCGCCTGGACAAGGTCAGGTCCAGGATGGCAACGGTGCACAACACGGAGGTGGACTTCAAGGCGCGCGTTGCCGAGACGCAGACCTGGTTCCACCAGGCTCGCGAGGAGCAGAGGGCCTTCCAGGAGAAATTGGCCAAGCGTGATGTGGAGCTCACCATGAAGATTGCCGACATCGAGAAGGCCCAGGAAAAGGCGGCGAACTTGGCTGCCGTGGCCGAGGCCGCCCGGAACCAGCAGCAAGCCACCTTGGATTCCCAGGAAGAGGACCTCACCACGCGTGAGGCAGCCGCAGCGCTCCGTGGCAAGGATGAGGAGCTCGAGGCCGTTGTCCTGCCGCGGACTCGTGAGCTGGAGCAGAGGCACAAGGAAGCACTCGATGCCCAGGCTCTGGCCCATGTCGGCAAGGTAAGGGAGTTGGAGGTGGCGCAGGATGAGCTGAAGGAGCAGGCCCTCAAGCTGTCCAATGAGAACACGCTCAACAGCGCCTTGGTGGAGGCGCAAAGAGCGGTCATCAGCAGGGCTGGGGAGCTCTCCGAAGCACAAAACTCCGTCAGAGACCTCAAGCTGAAGCTGGAGGATCTCGAGAAGATGCTGTCGGAGAGCAGGGCTCGGGAGGAGACCTTGAGCAGGAGCCTGGAGGAGGAGAAGCAGCTGCGGGCGAACGAGGCCGCCTCCCACCAGGATTATGTGGCGGGCGAGAACAGATGGATCAGCCGCCTGGAGGAGGTCGCCGGCAGGGTCACCTCGCAGTTGGCCACCACGGGGATGCCACACGTGAGGTACGCCCCTGAGCGCAGTGGGACCATCAACACCAATTTGACCCTGTTCTTTGAGGGCGTCCTCGGAGCCTTGGCGTATCTTCACTCCAACAGGGCGGCCACGCTGGCCGAGGAGGCCCGGCGACTCTGCCGGAGGGTCGTGACCAAGGTCCTCACCAAGACGGCATACTGGAATCCCGATCTTGACTTCGCGGCCGCGATGAAGAGCTTGCCGGATGGTGTTGACCTCATGGTGCTCAAGGAGCGCATCAAGCCCATCACCGACTGCATCGACGAAATCAAGAGGGTGGAAGGCCAGCGCTGGGATTAGGCATCCCGTTCTTCTTCACCGCTGCGGGTTCCCGAGCAAGACAAAATTTATCTTTAGTTAGAACCGCAGCTATGATGTGATGTAATATAACTTTGAAGTACTCTTAATTTTCATGCATCTTATTTCCCGGTTCGATTCCTCTTTGTATGCGTGCCCTACGTCCATCGGGAAGTCTTGCCGGCGCGGAAGCCCCTAGCGGCATTTTGGGGACGGATCCCCATGGCCAGCCGGGTATGCGTGCTGCCGTACGAGCCACCTTTCCGTTCTGAACGCAGCCGCTCGAACTGTCGAGCTTGACTCGAGTCAGAATCGGGGGTGTTGCAGATGGCGGAAGGCTACTCTGCCATTCTCGACGCAGCCGCTTGAGCTGTTGAGCGGACTCGAAACAGGGAAAGGGCATTGCTGATCGTGGTAGAGCCCCCTGGCGTGCAGGTTTCTCATACAAAGAAAATATCTCCGGGGGGGAATAACCTCAAATAAGAAGGGTAGCACAAATAAGGGTTCAGTGCAACTTAGCTTCTGTTTGCGATCGCTCGAGTGTCGATGTTCTGGCCTCCTTTCTTCTTCAAGGGTCACGAAGATGAAGGAGTGCGGGCTAACTCCTAGAGCCGATTCTCACAATTGCGTCCCCTACCTGGCGCGCGAAAGATGTCGGTGGGAACGACACCTATGGGATCACAAGAATCCCTACTACGGTTGCGGTGCGCGGGGTCGTGAGAAGAGTGGATCAAACAGGTAGCACACGGTTCATTTATCCAGGTTCGGGCCGCGGGGATGCGTAAAACCCTACTCCTTCTTTGGTGGATTGTATATCTGTGTTCTTGAGCTAGCTATGGGGCGTGAGGAGCTCCAAAAAGCCGAATCCTCCTCCTGGTCGCCTCGGGCCTCCTTTTATTGGAAAGGGGGTTGCCACTGTAGCACCAGGAGGTGGAAAGGGAGCAGTGATGTGAGGTTATCCCTCGCATTACATGACAAGGCGCATTTAATGTGTCTTGCCCAGGTGTCCTTGCTTTATCGGGGACGGGGGAGAGCCCTGTCTTGTCCGTCGCCGCTCCCTCTCGCGTTGGCACACGCCCTGGCCAGCGGCGCCCGCGGTGCCATGTAGGCAGGCAGGCAGCTGAGGTGGCACAGCGGTGGGTCTCCACAAAGATCTGCATGCCGCCACGCAGGTGCCTGCCCAGCTGGTTGGGTCGGCATCTGCATGCGAACGATGGTGGAGGTCTGACTGGCGTGGGCCTGATGGTGGCCCTACGGGTGTTCTTGGAAAGGGCCTTGCCGGGGCCCCGGCAAGGGTCTTGCCGTGGCGCCTGCTGTCATCCCTGGCAAGGCTCTTGCCGGGGGCCTTGTGGTCCTCTTTGGCTGGGATCCCGCCAAGGATCATCATCTTCTAAAGGGTGTATCTGATCTTGAATGTCTTCACAAAGATCTGCATGTCACAACAGGGATGTCTCCTGAATCCTTGCCCTATGGGGGCAGTGGACTCGAGGATGACTCACTCCGTAGGTGTGGGGTGAGCTGTCACGGCAAGGGTCTTGCCGGGTTTGCTAAAACCGCCTCCCGGGAAGGATCTTGCCGGGGGGGGGGGGTCCGTTTCGTCCGCTTTGCTCTTTGTGGTCTTTGTCTTGGCGTCGTTCTGCTTCTCCTGAGCTTCGGTCTTACCTTGACTCACCTCCCTTGCCTTGCTCAGTGTGGTGGTGCCCGTGGCTCAGACTGCCCGTGCACAGTTATAGGGGTACAAAAAGCGTACCCCTCTTTTTGTACACCGACAGTGGTGTCTAGCCACCCGTCCTCAATTAGCACAGCTGGCTCCGAGCTAAGGGTCGGAGCTGATGCGGGCGCGGCCTCTGGGGTACCGTCTGATGGCAGAGCTAGGTCATGCCCATTGCGATAGTGCGGCGCGCCCGGCTGTGGTTCGAATCCGTCGAAGATCATGTCCCCACGGATGTTGGCCGTGTAATTCAAACTTCCAAATCTGACCTGATGCCAGGGGCATAGCTTTCAATATGCTCCGGATGGCCAAGCAAATTAGCCCGTAGTGCAAAGCCACCGAATACGAAGATCTGTCCGGGGAGAAAAGTCTCACCCTAGACCGCATCGCTATCGATGATAGTAGGAGCCATCAAGCCTAACAGTGACGACACAGAGGAACTCTCAATGAAATCACCAATGTCGGTGTCAAAACCGGCAGATCTCGGGTAGGGGGTCCCGAACTGTGCGTCTAGGCCGGATGGTAACAGGAGGCAAGGGACACGAAGTTTTACCCAGGTTTGGGCCCACTTGATGGACGTAAAACCCTACGTCCTGCTTGATTAATATTGATGGTATGGGTGTTACAAGAGTAGATGTACCACGAGATCAGAGAGGCTAAACCCTAGAAGCTAGCCTACGGTATGATTGTATGTTGTGATTGTTGTCCTACGGACTAAAGCCCTCCGGTTTATATAGACACAGGAGAGGGTTAGGGTTACACAAGGTCGGTTACAAAGGAGTAGATATCCATATACGTATTGCCTAGCTTGCCTTCCACGCCAAGTAGAGTCCCATCCGGACACGAGACGAAGTCTTCAATCTTGTATCTTCATAGTCTAACAGTCCGGCTAATGGAGATAGTTCGGCTATCCGGAGACCCCCTAATCCAGGACTCCCTCACCCCTATTACAATACAAGGGGCTCAACGCGCGCGAACAAGTGGCAATCAGGCTCAATTTTACTCATCTTGAATTGTACATGGTTTCTTTAGTATAACCTACCTTTTTGCACGACAACTTTTCAACTAAGTTCCTCTCTTTTACAGATGACCATCGTGCTACACCCATCCAGGATAAGGCACAATGGAGACACAGGCGCAGACGTTCAGCAAGGACCTGTTCCAAGGATTCTTTTTAGATTAAGAACCTGCGTAAACCTTTTTTACTGTCTTTTGTTGATACACATCCCTCGGATTCTCAGTACAATTGATAAGGATGCTGACGTCTTGGCATGTGGCCACATCAGAATAATGCATGTACCTGGACACCAGGGGCTTATTACAAAGGGCACTGTTTAGGCCCGGTTTACACCATAAAGACCGAATACCTTAGGGAGTGTTCGGCGTCGCGAGTTTGGCCTTATATGCATCAGCTCCGAATCATGTCTTTGGTCAAATGTTGGGTTTGCCTGGCTCCTGTGTTTTGCTGCCTTACGTTCCGCTCTATCGGCTAAGGCGGCTCCAGGAGAACTTCTGCGATTGTGCCCTGGTTCATCTGGACGAGCACCTCAGTAGAGAAAGCCGAAAACAGACTGTCGTGATATAGCGTGAGACTGGTCAACCACTCGATGACCTATTGGAATCTTCGGGATTCCTCCACCTTAACGAAGGGACATTTCCCGGCCAGGCATGTACGCACCCCGAATTTGGATGAGTGTAGAGCCACCAGGGGCTATATAGTAGCCCCACTGTCAAACTCCTCTGGCTAAGTGAAAGTGTTAAAGCATTATAGTCCGGTTGCCTAGTTCGCTATGCTATCACCTCCTTAATGGACCAAGACGTTGGATCAAATGTGAACACGCGTCTTCTGCGAACACCCCCGCATTATATGCGTGGGGGCTGAAGCCGACGACAGCAATCTTTCAGGTTATATACATATATACGTAAACGGCCGCACAGGAGGCATCATATTACTTTTGGGCAAACGTATAAATATAGCCTTGCTACTTTAATAAAACATTGTTTTTAAAATGGGAATGCATGTCACTCAAACATAATATTCTTCGAGAACTGGGCCTCTATCGAACGAGCGCCTTCAAGAACTTCTTCAAAATAGTGCTCAGCAGCCACCCGGCCTATGGCCGAACCCTGCGCCGCAACAGCGGTGGCATCCATCTCCGCCCTGTATGTCTTGATACGGGCAAGGGCCATCCGCGAGCCTTCTATGCACGCCGACCTCTTCATCGCATTAATGCATGGCACCACATCAAGGAACTGCTGCTCCAAGCTAAAATAACTATTCGGCTTTGGCCTTTTCGGCCACAGATGATCTACAACAGACCTCATGGCGAGTCTGGACAATCTATTCAGCTCGGCCCATTCGGCAAGCTGATCAGTTAATGGAAGCGGATGCTCTGGAACGTTAAATTGCGACTAGAACAGTTTGTCCACTTCACGATCTGTTTGATCTCGGAAGTATTAGGCCGCATCGACAGCACTCGCAGCCAAGTCCAGATATGCGTTGACCGAACTCCACAGCCGATCCCGAGGGGCATACCGCGGATCTCCGAACTTCCTCCGCAGCATAAAGGGCTTCCCAGCCACAATATCCACGGCTTCACCCAGTTCCTCCTTCTTTGCTCTTGTTGCAGAGCGAGTGTCTTTGGTCGCCATTGTGGCCTTTTCAAGGTCCGTTGCCTTCGCCCGGTTTTCTTCTTCAAGAAACTAGAAACGGTCGGCAACGTCTTTTAACTTTATAGCCATCTTGGCCATTTTCTCTTTGCTCTCGCAATGCGCAGCCTTTTCGAAGCTTCAACCACCTGCACATAAAGGCGGTCTGGTTATTACCTGGGACTATGATCCTCTGTTTGCCGCCATTCTCGACGACAACCAAACTCTCAGGGGCTACTATCTACATGGGGCACACCTAAAATGTGCGGTACTATCACAAATGTATATCATTTCACGTACCTCAAAACCCGTCAGTAGACTCATAAAAGCTTCATGCAACCCGCTTTCGGCGGACGAAATCCTTTCAATCACCATACCCATCAATGTATGGTGTTCTTCTGAGATAGTTGCTCGCTCTAGCAGATCCTTCAGTACATCCGACCGCATACCAGATGGTGCCGGACTCTTTTGATTGCTCTCTTCGAGAGCCGGATACTGGGGACTTCGGGTGGCCATAGGATTACCTTCTGGCCTTGCCGGATCAGGAGAAACCCTCTGTGATGATACTTCAAGGTCGCCCGCTTCTTGAGCGGGAGTGTCTGGGGGAGGCGTTTCGCTCTCTATCATCTCCGGAATAAGATCCCCCGAAGATGAGCTCTGCTGAGAAGGGGTAAGATCCAAAATGCAAGATAAATGCTTCAATTATTTTCCTTAGAGGTAAGGTAGTATATCTTAACTACTAAGTACTTTTTGATTACTTACAGCTCGTTAGAGGTTTGATCCCCGCACGGACTTTGTGCGGCAAGAGCACTCTCGGAGGGGGGCATGTAATTGTCATCCTCCTCCTCTCCGCCAGCCGCTCTCTCAGGAGAGCTGGCTCCTTCATCCTCCTGATCTAACTCTTGCTGGAGGGGGTTTTCATTGTCTTCGGCACTATACGGAGTGTTATTATCTCCTGTGCCGGTATCACCACTTTTGTTTTGGCGGGACTTAGAGCGGCGCCACTGACGTCGGCGCTTGGGTTGCTTCTTGGAGGGGTCATCCTCCGGTATCTCGTCGTCCTCCGCTATCTCGTCACCGTTGCCTTCATTGGGTGTATCCACCATGTATATGTCATACGACGAGGTGGCTTTCCAGTGCCCTATAGGTGCTGGTTCATGTTCGTCTCCTACATCGTCGTCCATACCGTCGATGTCTTCGGAGTCGAAGTCGAGCATGTCGGTTAAATCATCGACAATGGCTACAAAGTGGGTGGTGGGTGGGCGTCAAATTTATTCGTCGTCCGCATCCCAGTCCTGTTGGCCATGATCCGGCCAGGGCTCTCCTGACAGAGAGAGAGAGACCTTAGTGAATACAGAATGTCGCTGAAGGGCGAGTGCTGAAAGATATCCGCAGCGGTGAATTCCATGATCGGCGCACAGTCGGATTCGATTGGCAGGGGCGCGGATGGTTCGGAGTCCGGAGGAGAGTCCGGCACCTTGGAGTCATGGGCTGCGCAGAGAATAATGCTGGTGTTCGGCTCGATCGCCGTTGAGACTGCAGCCCTTGGGGTGGTTGTCGGTGGGAACGACACCTATGGGATCACAAGAATCCCTACTACGGTTGCGGGGCACGGGGTCGTGAGAAGAGCAAGTCAAACAGGTAGTACACGGTTCGTTTATCGAGGTTCAGGCCGCCAGGATGCGTAAAACCCTACTCCTGCTTTGGTGGATTGTATATCTGTGTTCTTGAGCTAGCTATGGGGCGTGAGGAGCTCCAAAAAGTCGAATCCTCCTCCTGGTCGCCTCGGGCCTCCTTTTATAGGAAAGGGGGTTGCCACAGTAGCACCAGGAGGTGGAAAGGGAGCAGTGATGTGAGGTTATCCCTCGCATTATATGACAAGGCGCATTTAATGCATCTTGCCCAGGTCTCCTTGCTTTATCGGGGACGGGGGAGAGCTCTGTCTCGTCCGTCGCCGCTCCCTCTCGCGTTGACACGCGCCCTGGCCAGCGGCGCCCGCGGTGCCATGTAGGTAGGCAGGTAGCTGAGGTGGCGCAGCGGTGGGTCTCCACGAAGATCTGCATGCCGCCATGCAGGTGCCTGCCCAGCTGGTTGGGTCGGCAGCTGCATGCGAACGGCGGTGGAGGTTTGACTGGCGTGGGCCTGATGGTGGCCCTACGGGTGTTCTTGGCAAGGGCCTTGCCGGGGCCCCGGCAAGGGTCTTGCCGTGGTGCCTGCTGTCATCCCCGGCAAGGCTCTTGCCGGGGGCCTTGTGGTCCTCTTTGGCTGGGATCCCACCAAGGATCATCATCTTCTAAAGGGTGTATCTGATCTTGAATGTCTTCACAAAGATCTGCATGCCACCACAGGGATGTCTCCCGAATCCTTGCCCTATGGGGGCAGTGGACTCAAGGGTGACTCACTCCGTAGGTGTGGGGCGAGCTGTCACGGCAAGGGTCTTGCCGGGTTTGCTAAAACCGCCTCCCAGCAAGGATCTTGCCGGGGGGGGGGGTCCGTTTCGTCCCCTTTGCTCTTTGTGGTCTTGGTCTTGGCATCGTTCTGCTTCTCCTAAACTTCGGCCTTAGCTTGGCTCACCTCCCTTGCCTTGCTCAGTGTGGTGGTGCCCGTGGCTCAGACTGCCCGTGCATAGTTATAGGGGTACAAAAAGCGTACCCCTCTTTTTGTACAGCGACAGGAGCCCCCAGGCCTGGGCCACACGTAAGCGCAATCGCGTCGTTGGGCTAGGCCCAAAAATGGTGTGCGGGCAGGCGGGGCGGTTTTTACCGCGGTAAGTCTCTTCGCGCGCTGCGCTTCCCTTGCTTCCCCCGCGTGGCGTGGCATGGGGATGCATGTGTGACGTGGGCGGCATGCGTCGGGTTGCTTCCCGCGGGCATGCGTCACATCACAGTTAATGTGAAAGGAGGCGGCCCATGTTTTTCCCCCATAAGAAGGAATAACCGTGGGCACGCTGCTCACTTTCTCCTCTTCCCTCGTGCCTTTTTCGATATCAGAGCCGCCGTTCCCTTTCTTCCTTCCTTCCTAATCTTTCGCTGTCGCCCGCCGCCGCTGCTTTGCCATCCCCCTTCCTCAGCCCTCTGAACTTCTTGGTCGCCATGGCTCCCAAATTCGCCAAGGGCAAGGGGGTGGCTAAGGGCACCGGGACGGTGGAGCCGCCGGAGAGCACGCTGTCGGGGGACCGAACGATGTCCGCCTTTTTCTTCCCCTTGACGGTTGATGTTCAAGAGCTCCGGGCCTCCTTCAAGCCCCTATGGGGAGTGAAGACGGGGGGAGAGGGTTCGGGACACCCGGCGATGCGTATCATTCCTGCCGCTTGCGCTGATCCTGCCTCAAATTGGTACCCCTTCTTCGTTGATTACTTTTCTTGCGGGTTATGCCCTCCTTTCTCCGATTTCTTCTACGACGTTATGGGCACCTTCGGCTTTCGCCTCTTCGATTTTACTCCGAATGCGGTGGCGTCCATGGCTTTCTTCGCGCATCTTTGTGAAGGCTTTGCCGGGGTGCAGCCCAACACGGCGCTCTTCCGCCATTACTTCTTCCCTCGAATCCAGCCGGGAGGAGCCGTCTCCGGTTGCATCACCTGGATCCGAAGATCCAAGGGGGCGTACCCGGATGGTGCCGTGAAGGAGAGGTGGGAGGAATGGCATGGCCGGTGGTGCTCGATTGAAGATGAGAACCCGCCGGAATTCTGCAAGGTCCGCCGAGTGCCGCCGGTCCGCGGCAGCGATTGGAGTGATGTCGATGCCGCCGATGGGAGGCTCACCATCGCCACCACTAGGATTCTTCAGCTCACCCAGGCCGGACTCACCCTTGAGATGATCGGGGCGGACTTCATTCGCCGCCGGATTGCCCCGTTGCACAGCAAGGGGAGGCTAGCTTGGCTCTTCACGAACCCGCCTGACATTATGCAACTCCGCCCCAGCCTCGATCAAAACTTCACAGTGCTGGCGCATGCCCACTTCTGCCAGAAGCTTTTCCATCTTGGTGTGTGCCGCGATGGCGAGGTCGAGCGGACCGGCAAGGTCGCGAGGGCTGCCGCAAAGGTTGGCAAGGCCCTCAAGGGGTCATTTTTCAAGCTGCCAGCGGGGGTGGTCCCGTTGTGCAACAATTAGCGTCGGTCCGAGATCATCGCCATGATGCCGGACTGTAATGCGCACGGCCCTGTCCCGAGCTGGAAGGAGCTGAAGGTCGAGGATGTGCAGCAATTCTTCTTCACCCTGATTGAGGTGTACGTCAATGCCGACGCCGAGCGGTGGCTTATCATGGACACCACCCAGGCAGAGCTGGACTACATCGCCACTAGGGCGAGGGAGTCACAACTTTCCATGGAGGCCGGCAGCGCCGGGGGCATGGAGGACATGGCCGCAACGGCGACAGAGGAAGAGGAGCTCTCCCGATGGGCGGCGGCCTCTGGGGAGGTCAGCAGCGCCAACACTGGATCTCCGCTCGTCGAAGACGCGGCCGACGAGTCGTTGGGGGAGCAGGAGGACATGGCGGCGGGCTCGACGCCAACCAGGGGAAGAGGGCGAGTCCCGCGGCGGGCTGGCTCCGGTGAGCCAGTCCGGCCCGGCAGGGCTGCGCGGCCTCAATTGACCCTGGAGGGGTCTGGGCGCCACACGAGGGCCACGGCACCCAAGAGGCTGACGAAGGCTGCTGAGAAGAAGAAGACAACAACATTCCTCATCCGGGCGCGCACAAACCCCGCCGCCTCCTTCGCCTCCTCTGGCAGGCGTCGACTCGGATGATGATATGGAGCTCCCTTTTGATCTCGGGCCTCTCAGCCCGGAGAGGAAAAGGAAACTGGTGTAAGAGGAGGAGACGGATGACGAGTAAGTTCTCCGTTCCTTACTGTCATTTCCATTTTCTTGAATTGGGTCGCTTGTCTTGATCCACTTTTGCTTCCGTAGGGAGACAGAGACGTTGGCCCAGAGGGCGAAGAGGGCGAGGACCTCGGCGAGTAGCCAGCCCCCGGCTGGGGCTTCAAAGACACCACTGGTGGTGCTGAGTAGCCCGGATAGCAGCCCCCGGCGCAGCCCCTCACGTAAGTTCGTCACCCTCTTCTTACTCGACATGTGGGAGGTGCTCGATGCCATGACGCTGACCTTGCCGGGTTTGCAGGAGGGGAGCAGCAGCAGGAGGAGCCACAGAGGGCTACTCCCAACACACCACCCCCATCGACTACGCCGCCGCGGGGGGGCGTCCCCGGCAAGGGCATCAGGCACGGAGCCCACACCCATGGAGGAAGAGGGGAACTTGGGCGCTGGTGGCTTTGCCACGGCGCCAAATGCCGGCGGAGAGGGGACTTCTGCTTCACAGCCTGGCACTGGTGAGTGGCCTGTCCTTCGTCTCTGTTTTTCCCTTATTCTTTTCTTGGCTTCATTGCTCCCGTTGCTGCCCAGGCCCTTCTTGAACAGGTATGGAGGACGTGGATACCGTTGCTGGGAACATTGCTGAGGAGGCCGCCAAGGATGCTGCCGAGGACACCACGACGGGGGCCGCCAAGGCGACCGGCGAGGCTTCTGCCGAGGGCACCAGCGGTGGACCTGCCGGTGGGGCCGGCAATGCCTCTGCCGAGGAAGAGGTGGTGGGTGACCAGCCTCCCTCCTCCTCAACCTCGGGCCCCGGCAGGTATCTGAAGGTGGGCGACGATCTCTTCGTCCACCTCCCAGGGGTGTCAAGCCGGGCGCCCGCCGAAGGGGAAGTTTTCGACGGCGAGGGGCTTGCCGCCATCGGTCTCGAGGTGGTTGATGAGCCGGGGTTGGTGGCGACGGTTCTCTAGAAGAGCAGCTTTTTCGTGCCATGGGGGACAATTTCCGGAAGCTCCAAGTGCTCTACCGTGCTCGCCTGGACAAGGTCAAGTCCAGGATGGCAACGGTGCACAACACGGACGTGGACTTCAAGGCGTGCGTTGCCGAGACGCAGACCTGGTTCCACCAGGCTCGCGAGGAGCAGAGGGCCTTCCAGGAGAAATTGGCCAAGCGTGATGTGGAGCTCACCATGAAGATGGCCGACATCGAGAAGGCCCAGGAAAAGGCGGCGAACTTGGCTGCCGTGGCCGAGGCCGCCCGGAACCAGCAGCAAGCCACCTTGGATTCCTAGGAAGAGGACCTCACCACGCGTGAGGCGGCCGCAGCACTCCGTGGCAAGGATGAGGAGCTCGAGGCCGTTGTCGCGCGGCGGACTCGTGAGCGTGAGCAGAGGCACAAGGAAGCACTCGATGCCCAGGCTCTGGCCCATGTCGGCAAGGTAAGGGAGTTGGAGGTGGCGCAGGACGAGCTGAAGGAGCAGGCCCTCAAGCTGTCCAATGAGAACACACTCAACAGCGCCTTGGTGGAGGCGCAAGGAGTGGTCATCAGCAGGGCTGGGGAGCTCTCCGAAGCGCAAAACTCCGTCAGAGACCTCAAGCTGAAGCTGGAGGATCTCGAGAAGATGCTGTCGGAGAGCAGGGCTCGGGAGGAGACCTTGAGCAGGAGCCTGGAGGAGGAGAAGCAGCTACGGGCGAACGAGGCCGCCTCCCACCAGGATTATGTGGCGAGCGAGAACAGATGGATCAGCCGCCTGGAGGAGGTCGCCGGCAGGGTCACCTTGCAGTTGGCCACCATGGGGATGCCACACGTGAGGTACGCCCCTGAGCGCAGTGGGACCATCAACACCAATTTGACCCTGTTCTTCGAGGGCGTCCTTGGAGCCTTGGCGTATCTTCACTCCAACAGGGCGGCCACGCTGGCCGAGGAGGCCCGGCGACTCTGCCGGAGGGTCGTGACCAAGGTCCTCACCAAGACGGCATACTGGAATCCCGATCTTGACTTCGCGGCCGCGATGAAGAGCTTGCCGGATGGTGCTGACCTCATGGTGCTCAAGGAGCGCATCAAGCCCATCACCGACTGCATCGACGAAATCAAGAGGGTGGAAGGCCAGCGCCGGGATTAGGCATCCCGTTCTTCTTCACCGCTGCGGGTTCACGAGCAAGACAAATTTTATCTTTAGTTAGAACCGCAGCTATGATGTGATGTAATGTAACTTTGAAGTACTCTTAATTTTCATGCATGTTATTTCCCGGTTCGATTCCTCTTTGTATGCGTGCCCTACGTCCATCGGGAAGTCTTGCTGGCGCGGAAGCCCCTAGCGGCATTTTGGGGACGGATCCCCATGGCCAGCCAGGTACGCGTGCTGCCGGATGAGCCACCTTTCCATTCTGAACGCAGCCGCTCGAACTGTCGAGCTTGACTCGAGTCAGAATCGGGGGCGTTGCAGATTGCGGAAGGCTACTCTGCCGTTCTCGACGCAGCCGCTTGAGCTGTTGAGCGGACTCGAAACAGGGAAAGGGCGTTGCCGATCGTGGTAGAGCCCCCTGGCGTGCAGGTTTCTCATACAAAGAAAATATCTCCGGGGGGAATAACCTCAAATAAGAAGGGTAGCACAAATAAGGGTTCAGTGCAACTTAGCTTCTATTTGCGATCGCTCGAGTGTCGATCTTCTGGCCTCCTTTCTTCTTCAAGGGTCACAAAGATGAAGGAGTGCTGGGCTAACTGCTAGAGCCGATTCTCACAATTGCGTCCCCTACCTGGCGCGCGAAAGATGTCGGTGGGAATGACACCTATGGGATCACAAGAATCCCTACTACGGTTGCGGTGCGCGGGGTCGTGAGAAGAGCGGATCAAACAGGTAGCACACGGTTCGTTTATCCAGGTTCAGGCCGCGGTGATGCGTAAAACCCTACTCCTTCTTTGGTGGATTGTATATCTGTGTTCTTGAGCTAGCTATGGGGCGTGAGGAGCTCCAAAAAGCCGAATCCTCCTCCTGGTCGCCTCGGGCCTCCTTTTATTGGAAATGGGGTTGCCACAGTAGCACCAGGAGGTGGAAAGGGAGCAGTGATGCGAGTTTATCCCTCACATTACATGACAAGGCGCATTTAATGCGTCTTGCCCAGGTGTCCTTGCTTTATCGGGGACGGGGGAGAGCCCTGTCTTGTCCGTCGCCGCTCCCTCTCGCTTTGGCACGCGCCCTGGCCAGCGGCGCCCGTGGTGCCATGTAGGCAGGCAGGCAGCCGAGGTGGCGTAGAGGTGGGTCTCCACGAAGATCTACATGCCGCCACGCAGGTGCCTGCCCAGCTGGTTCGGTCGGCATCTGCATGCGAACGACGATGGAGGTTTGACTGGCGTGGGCCTGATGGTGGCCCTACGGGTGTTCTTGGAAAGGGCCTTGCCGGGGCCCCGGCAAGGGTCTTGCCGTGGCGCCTGCTGTCATCTCCGGCAAGGCTCTTGCCGGGGGCCTTGTGGTCCTCTTTGGCTGGGATCCCACCAAGGATCATCATCTTCTAAAGGGTGTATCTGATCTTGAATGTCTTCACAAAGATCTGCATGTCACAACGGGGATGTCTCCTGAATCCTTGCCCTATTGGGGCAGTGGATTCAAGGATGACTCACTCCGTAGGTGTGGGGCGAGCTGTCATGGCAAGGGTCTTGCCGGGTTTGCTAAAACCGCCTCCCGGCAAGGATCTTGCCGGGGGGGGTCCGTTTCGTCCGCTTTGCTCTTTGTGGTCTTGGTCTTGGTGTCGTTCTGCTTCTCCTGAGCTTCGGCCTTACCTTGACTCACCTCCCTTGCCTTGCTCAGTGTGGTGGTGCCCGTGGCTTAGACTGCCCATGCACAGTTATAGGGGTACAAAAAGCGTACCCCTCTTTTTGTACACCGACAGTGGTGTCTAGCCACCCGTCCTCCATTAGCACAGCTGGCTCTGAGCTAAGGGTCGGAGCTGATGCGGGCGCGGCCTCTGGGGTACCATCTGATGGCAGAGCTAGGTCATACCCATTGCGATAGTGCGGCGCGCCCGGCTGTGGTTCGAATCCGTCAAAGATCATGTCCCCATGGTTGTTGGCCGTGTAATTCAAACTTCCAAATCTGACCTGATGCCAGGGGCATAGCTTTCAATCTGCTCCGGATGGCCAAGCAAATTAGCCTGTAGTGCAAAGCCACCAAATACGAAGATATGTTCGGGGAGAAAAGTCTCACCCTGGACCGCATCGCTATCGATTATAGTAGGAGCCATCAAGCCTAATAGTGACGACACAGAGGAACTCTCAATGAAAGCACCAATGTCGGTGTCAAAACCGGCAGATCTCGGGTAGGGGGTCCCGAATTGTGCGTCTAGGCCGGATGGTAACAGGAGGCAAGGGACACGATGTTTTACCCAGGTTCGGGCCCTCTTGATGGAGGTAAAACCCTACGTCCTGCTTGATTAATATTGATGATATGGGTGTTACAAGAGTAGATGTACCACGAGATCAGAGAGGCTAAACCCTAGAAGCTAGCCTACGGTATGATTGTATGTTGTGATTGTTGTCCTACGGACTAAAGCCCTCCGGTTTATATAGACACCGGAGAGGGTTAGGGTTACACAAGGTCGGTTACAAAGGAGGAGATATCCATATACGTATTGCCCAGCATGCCTTCCACGCCAAGTAGAGTCCCATCCGGACACGAGACGAAGTCTTCAATCTTGTATCTTCATAGTCTAACAGTCCAGCTAATGGAGATAGTTCGGCTGTCCGGAGACCCCCTAATCCAGGACTCCCTCACCCCTATTACAGTACAAGGGGCTCAACGCGCGCGAACAAGTGGCAATCATGCTCAATTTTACTCATCTTGAATTGTACATGGTTTCTTTAGTATAACCTACCTTTTTGCACGACAACTTTTCAACTAAGTTCCTCTCTTTTACAGATGACCATCGTGCTACACCCGTCCAGGATACGGCACAACGGAGACACAGGCGCAGACGTTCAGCAAGGACCTGTTCCAAGGATTCTTTTTAGATTAAGGACGTGCGTAAACCTTTTTTACTGTCTCTTGTTGATACACATCCCTCGGATTCTCAGTACAATTGATAAGGATGCTGACGTCTTGGCATGTGGCCACGTCAGAATAATGCACGTACCTGGACACCAGGGGCTTATTACAAAGGGCACTGTTTAGGCCCGGTTTACACCGTAAAGACCGAATACCTTAGGGAGTGTTCGGCGTCGCGAGTTTGGTCTTATATGCATCAGCTCCGAATCATGTCTTTGGTCAAATGTTGGGTTTGCCTGGCTCCTGTGTTTTGCTGCCTTACGTTCCGCTCTATCGGCTAAGGCGGCTCTAGGAGAACTACTGCGATTGTGCCCTGGTTCATCTGGACGAGCACCTCAGTAGAGAAAGCCGAAAACAGACAGTCGTGATATAGCGTGAGACTGGTCAACCACTCGATGACCTATTGGAATCTTCGGGATTCCTCCGCCTTAACGAAGGGCCGTTTCCCGGCCAGGCATGTACGCACCCCGAATTCAGATGAGTGTAGAGCCACCAGGGGCTATATAGTAGCCCCACTGTCAAACTCCTCTGGCTAAGTGAAAGTGTTAAAGCATTATAGTCCGGTTGCCTAGTTCGCTATGCTATCACCTCCTTAATGGACCAAGACGTTGGATCAAATGTGAACACGCGTCTTCTGCGAACCCCCGCATTATATGCGTGGGGGCTGAAGCCGACGACTGCAATCTTTCAGGTTAGATACATATATACGTAAATGGCCGCACAGGAGGCATCATATTACTTTTGGGCAAAAGTATAAATACAACCTTGCTAAATTTAATAAAACATTGTTTTTAAAATGGGAATGCATGTCACTCAAACATAATATTCTTCGAGCACTGGGCCTCTATCGAACGAGCGCCTTCAAGAACTTCTTCAAAATAGTGCTCAGAAGCCACCCGGCCTATGGCCGAACCCTGCGCCGCAACAGCGGTGGCATCCATCTCCGCCCTGTATGTCTTGACACGGGCAAGGGCCATCCGCGAGCCTTCTATGCACGCCGACCTCTTCATCGCATTAATGTGTGGCACCGCATCAAGGAACTGCTGCTCCAAGCTAAAATAACTATTCGGCTTTGGCCTTTCCGGCCACAGATGATCTACAACAGACCTCATGGCGAGTCCGGACAATCTATTCAGCTCGGCCCATTCGGCAAGCTGATCAGTCAATGGAAGCGGATGCTCTGGAACTTTAAATTGCGACCAGAACAGTTTGTCCACTTCATGATCTGTTTGATCTGAAAAGTATTCGGCCGCATCGACAGCACTTGCAGCCAAGTCCAGATATGCATCGACCGAACTCCACAGCCGATCCAGAGGGGCATACCGTGGATCTCCGAACTTCCTCCGCAGCATAAAGGGCTTCCCAGCCACAATATCCCCGGCTTCACGCAGTTCCTCCTTCTTCGCTCTTGTTGCAGAGCGGGTGTCTTTGGTCGCCATTGTGGCCTTTTCAAGGTCCGTCGCCTTCGCCCGGTTTTCTTCTTCAAGAAACTGGCAACGGTCGGCAGCGTCTTTAAACTTTACAGCCATCTTGGCCATTTTCTCTTTTCTCTCACAATGCACAGCCTTTTCGGCTCTTAACTCTTTGGCCGCCTTCAAAGCGACCGCATTACTACTCCTTGCTTGCTCCTTGGCTCGGGCAAGCTCTGCCCGAAGGGTCTCCACGTTGGCAGCTCCATCTGCAGTCACAACATATTAAAGATACTGGCATCACGCTGCTCTTACAATGTGACATTCACCAGAAAAATCAACTACCCTGTGCCTCGTCAAGCGCTTGTTAACAAGCTCAATGTCGGCATCTGCCGCATCCAGTTGCTGCTTTAGCTCGACAACCCCATCAATCCGGCTAGCCACCGGAGCTTCAACCACCTTCACATAAAGGCGGTCTAGTTATTACCTAGGACTACGATCCTCTGTTTGCCGCCATTCTCGACGGCAACCAAAGTCTCAGGGGCTACTATCTACACGGGGCACACCTAAAAATGTGCGGTACTATCACAAATGTATATCATTTCACGCACCTCAAAACCCGTCAGTAGACTCATAAAGGCTTCATGCAACCCGCTTTCGGCGGACGAAATCCTTTCAATCACCATACCCATCAATGTATGGTGTTCTTCTGAGATAGTTGCTCGCTCTAGCAGATCCTTCAGTACATCTGACCGCATACCAGATGGTGCCGGACTCTTTTGATTGCTCTCTTCAAGAGCCGGATACTGGGGACTTCGGGTGGCCATAGGATTACCTTTTGGCCTTGCCGGATCAGGAGAAACCCTCTGTGACGATACTTCAAGGTCGCCCGCTTCTTGAGCGGGAGAGTCTGGGGGAGGCGTTTCGCTCTCCATCATCTCCGGAATAAGATCCCCCGAAGACGAGCTCTGCTGAGAAGGGGTAAGATCCGAACTACAAGATAAATGCTTCGATTATTTTCCTCAGAGGTAAGGTAGTATATCTTCACTACTAAGTACTTTTTGATTACTTACAGCTTGTTAGAGGGCTGATCCCCGCGCGGACTTTGTGCGGCATGAGCACCCTCCAAGGCAGGACCCTATGGTGGAGTTTTCTTCTCTAGTTTGGAAACCTTGGTTTCCGGATCTTCAGAGGTAGTCCTCTTCCTTCCCCGGGGCGAGGGAACGTCAGATTCTTCCCCTTGGTTATCCTCCCTCACGGAGGCGCTCATTCCCTTGGTTGGAATAGGTAGCGATGGAGGCCCGCTTTCGCCCTCTTTATTCCCCCCTTCATCTTCCTTTGAGGGCACCGGGCGAGGTGCTGGCTCGAGCATCTTTTCCAGCACCGGATTGTCCAAGCCTTTAGGAAGAGGGGTCGAACACCGGATCATCTTCGCCTTTGTTATCCAGTCCTAGTCAAAGAGCGATCCTTCAGAATGATGTGATGATAAATAAAAGACAGTGTGTTCGGCTAGAGGATTACTTACTTGGGCCGCGATGCGGTTACTGCTCAGGCCCACGTCCTCGGTAGTGTCCGGACACTCTATTTGGGGTCCGAAGAACAATTTGTACATCTCGTCGTGCGTCAGGCCAAGGAAATTCTGAATAATGCGCGGTCCTTCCGGGTTGAATTCCAACATGCGGAGGGCCCGACGTTTGCAAGGCTGGACTCGACAAACCAGCATAACTTGCATTACCATTACTAGACTGAAATCTACCTCAAAGAGATCTCGGATGCGGCTCTGCAGCATGGGCACGTCCTTGGCTGGACCCCAGCTTAGCCCCCTGCTAATCCATGACATCAATTCTGGTGGAGGGCCTGAGCGAAAAGTGGGGGCAGCTACCCACTTGGCACTTCGAGGAGCTGTGACGTAGAACCACTCCCATTGCCACAATCCGGACACCTCTAGAAAGGAACCCTTTGGCCATGGAGCGCCAGCGATCTTGCTTATTAATGCGCCTCCGCACACTGCGTGCTGCCCCTCGACCATCTTCGGCTTCATGTCAAAGGTCTTAAGCCACAGACCGAAGTGAGGGGTAATGCGGAGGAAGGCCTCACATACGATAATAAATGTCGAGATGTGGAGAAGGGAATCCGGGGCCAGATCGTGAAAATCTAGCCCGTAATAGAACATCAGACCCCTAACAAAGGGATCCAGAGGGAGGCCTAGTCCTCGGAGGAAGTGGGAGATGAACACAATGTTCTCGTTGGGTTCAGGAGTAGGGATGACCTGCCCTTGGGCAGGCAGCCGATGCGAAACTTCGGCGGTCAGGTATCTGGCCTCCCTCAACTTCTTGATATCCTCCTCCGTGACGGAGGAAGGCATCCACCGGCCTTGAAGGCTGGATCCAGACATGATTGAAGGTCCTAAGCACCTGACCTGGGCTTTGGGTGTTAGAACTCGAGGCGGGGGAAGGATTCGATTGAGCACGGGAGGGAAAAAAGTAAAAGCCTTGTCCCTTTATAAAGAGGGTGAGTATCAAGCGTCCTCCTCGTGGCCGTTTGGGACTTGCCTAAAATCTAGGAGTCCTAGGCACGGTTACCCATGACCGTATTGATGAGAATCCCGTAATAAGGGGGACACGATCTCTGCTTTGACAAGACGTGTCAAGAAACCGCCTCGCTTTACGTGCGGGGCTGGTTAAGGGAAAAACGGTTTGAATAACTACCGGGCCGTGACGTGATGTCATGCTGCCAAAACATGTCAGCAGATTAGATTTGTGGAAATATTATTCTCTCTACGGTGGTATGTGGAACTTATTTTTCAGGGTCAGACACTATCCTTGTATTCAAACTCTTCTGTGATGTATTCGGAGGAGGAACCCGCCTTGTAATGCCGAAGACAACACTGCGCCGGACTCATCGTCATTAAAGCCTGGTTCAGGGGATACTCAGGGAGTCCTGGATTAGGGGGTCTCCGGATAGCCGGACTATATCCTTTGGCCGGACTGTTGGACTATGAAGATACAAGATTGAAGACTTCGTCCTGTGTCCGGATGGGACTCTAGTTGGCGTGGAAGGCAAGCTAGGCAATACGGATATGTATATCTCCTCCTTTGTAATCGACCTTGTGTAACCCTAGCTGTGGGAGTCCTGCATTAGGGGGTCTCCGGACAGCCGGACTATCTCCATTGGCCGGACTATTAGACTATGAAGATACAAGATTGAAGACTTCGTCTCGTGTCCGGATGGGACTCTACTTGGCGTGGAAGGCAAGCTATACAATACGTATATGGATATCTCCTCCTTTGAAATCGACCTTGTGTAACCCTAACCCTCTCCGGTGTCTATATAAACCGAAGGGTTTTAGTCCGTAGGACAGCAATCACAACATACAATCATACCATAGGCTAGCTTCTAGGGTTTAGCCTCTCTGATCTCATGGTAGATCTTCTATTGTAACACCCATATCTTCAATATTAATCAAGCAGGACGTAGGGTTTTACCTCCATCAAGAGGGCCCAAACCTGGGTAAAATTTTGTGTCCCTTGCCTCCTGTTACCATCCGGCCTAGACGCACAGTTCGGGATCCCCTACCCGAGATCCGCCGGTTTTGACACCGACATTGGTGCTTTCATTGAGAGTTCCTCTGTGTCGTCGTCGTTAAGCTTGATGGCTCCTACTATCATCGACAGCGATGCGGTCCAGGTTGAGACTTTTCTCCCCGGATTGATCTTTGTATTCGGGGGCTTTGCACTGTGGGCTAATTCGCTTGGCCATCTAGAGCAGATTGAAAGCTACGCCCCTGGCCATCAGGACAGATTTGGAAGTTTGAATTATACGGCCAACATCCGTGGGGACTTGATCTTTGACGGATTCGAGCCACAGCCGGGTGCGCCGCATGGTCGCGATGGGTATGGCCCCAGAGGCTGCACCAATCGAGGACGGGTGGCTAGACACCGCCTCAGGGGCTGCAGTCTCGACGGCGATCGAGCCAAACACCAGCATAATCCTCTGCGCAGCCCGTGACTCCAAGGTGCCGGACTCTCTTCCGGACCCTGAACCATCCGCGCCCCCGCCAATCGAATCCGATTGGGCGCCGATCATGGAATTCACCGCCACGGATATCTTTCAGCACTCACCCTTCGGCGACATTCTGAATTCACTAAGGTCCCTCTCTTTGTTAGGAGAGCCCTGGCCGGATTATGGCCATCAGGATTGGGATGCAAACGACGAAGAAATTCGACACCCACCCACCAACCACTTTGTAGCCACTGTCGATGATTTAACCGACATGCTCGACTTCGACTCCGAAGACATCGACGGTATGGACGACAATGTAGGAGACGAACATGAACCAGCACCTATAGGGCACTGGAAAGCCACCTCGTCATATGACATATACATGGTGGATACACCCAATGAAGGCAACGGCGACGACATAGCGGAGGATGACCCCTCCAAAAAGCAACCCAAGCGCCGAGGTCAGCGGCCCCGCTCTAAGTCCCGCCAAAGCAAAAGTGGTGATAGCGCCAAAGACAACAACAATCCCATCCAGCAAGATTTAGAGCCGGAGGATGAAGGAGCCAGCTCTTCTGAGAGGGCGGTTGGCGGAAAGGAGGAGGATGACAATTACATGCCCCCTCCGAAGACGAGGCAAGCCTCGATGACGATGAATTTTCCGTACCAGAGAATCCCGTCGAACAAGAGCTTTTCAAGCGCAGGCTTATGGCCACGACAAATAGCCTGAAGACAAAACAGCAGCAGCTTAAAGCTGATCAAGATCTGCTAGCTGACAAATGGACTGAAGTCCTCGCGGCCGAGGAATATAAACTCGAGCGTGCCTCCAAGAGTTACCCAAGGCGCAGGTTACTACCCCGACTGGAGGAAGAAGCGTATGATATGGCTTCGGAAGTTATCCGGGGATCCGAAGACCACTTCCAGTGTAATTGAGCCTGTGCAGTGGGCCTCTACGCCTGGAATGATGCCTTTAAAGGTCGTCTTTGTGGGTTTGGTCCTTGAGGGGTCTATACCCATTTTGCGCATTGTGTCATGATAAAGCAGGTTCAGGCTGCTGCCGCCGTCCATGAGGACTCGAGTGAGGTGAAATCTGTCGATGATTGGGTCTAGGACCAGTGCGGCGAATCCGCCATGACGGATACTAGTGGGGTGGTCCCTGCGATCGAAGGTGATTGGTCAGGAGGACCAAGGGTTGAACTTCGGGGCACTTACGTGTGACCACCAGACGCCGATGACTTGAGCCACATAATTCAGCAGCCAGAAGAGTCGGCCAGGCAATTTTGGACTCGGTTTCTTACAAAGAAAAATCAAATCATCGACTGTACGGATGTGGAGGCCTTAGCGGCTTTCAAGCACAACATCCTAGACGAGTGGCTAGCCCGGCACCTTGGTCAGGAAAAGCCGAAATCTATGGGAGCTCTCACGACGCAAATGACCCGCTTCTGTGCGGGAGAAGACAGCTGGCTGGCTCGCAGTAATAACATATCAAAGAACCATGGTACCTCCGATACCAAGGACGGCAATAGCAGGTCACGTCGCAACAAGCATAAGCGCCGCATGAACAGTGAAAGTACTGAGGATACGACAGTCAATGCCGGATTCAAAGGCTCTAAACCCGGTCAGCAGAAAAAGCCGTTCAAACAAAGTATGCCGGGTCCGTCCAGCTTGGACCGTATACTCGATCGCTCGTGTCAAATACACGGCACCCCAGACATGCCAGCCAATCACACCAACAGGGATTGTTGGGTGTCCAAGCAGGCCGGCAAGTTAATTGCCGAAAACAAGGACAAGGGGCCGCATAGCGATGACGAGGAAGAACTCTGGCAGCCGCACACTGGAGGACAGAAGAGGTTTCCCCCACAAGTGCGGACGGTGAACATGATATACGCAACCCACATCCCCAAGAGGGAGCGGAAGCGTGTGCTCAGGGATGTATGTGCGTTGGAGCCAGTCGCCCCAAAGTTCAACCCTTGGTCCTCCTGTCCGATCACCTTCGATCGCAGGGACCACCCCACTAGTATCCGTCATGGCGGATTCACCGCACTGGTCTTAGACCCAATCATCAGCGGATTTCACCTCACTCGAGTCCTTATGGATGGCGGCAGCAGCCTGAACCTGCTTTATCATGACACAATGCGCAAAATGGGTATAGACCCCTCAAGGATCAAACCCACAAAAACGACCTTTAAAGGCGTCATTCCAAGCGTAGGGGCCCACTTCACAGGCTCAATTACACTGGAAGTGGTCTTCGGATCCCCGGATAACTTTCGAAGCGAATAATCTTCGATATAGTCCCGTTCCGCAGTGGTTATCACGCGCTGCTCGGATGAACCACATTCGCTAGATTCTATGCGGTACCACATTATGCATACCTCAAGCTCAAGATGCCAGGACCTCGCAGAGTTATCATCGTCAATGGAAACACAGAGCGCTTTGTCCGAACAGAGGAGCACACCGCGGCCCTTGCAGCAGAAGCGCGAAGCAGCCTCTCAACGAAATCTACCAGTTCGGCGTTTCAAAGCCCGGACACCTTCAAGCGCGCTCCGGGCAATCGACAGACAAACCGCCTGGCGCGATCAGAGCTCGCGTAGAAATATGGCGGCCACCCCAATCCCAGCCCAACGGCATTATTCGTGCCGCGCGTACATAATTACGCATTAAAAATACCATGCCCACAGGTGGGGAGGGGGGGCACAACTGCGGCACGCCCCAAAACGCGGCCTAAACCGCACTAGGGGCTCCCGTTTGGTTATTTTTCTTTTTCTTTCAGGACATTAATCTCTGGAAACACCGTCCGGCAGCTCTATTGGCGCACACATGATACAGCAACCAAGGCGGCAGACACCTATGTTATATGTCGGTGGTTTGGTGCGACATATGCCAAAGGATGGATTATCATGGTGGGGGCTAGTAGAACATCGCCGGTGCCTGGAAACAGGATGAGGCGAAGAGATGCACGCCGGCGAATCTTACCCAACTTCAGGGCTCTCCGAGGAGATAATAGCCCTACTGCTGCTCTGCGGGGTCTCCGCATGATCACTATGGCAAAGGGTTTACACGGTTGCTCCTTGAGCTGTTTCTTGGAGGTAGGAGACGGCAAGGCTAGCTCTCTCCCTTCTATATGATCTGGCCTAGAGCTAATGGGTTCCAACCCTTTGCATGGGTGCCCTGGGGGGTTTATATAGGTCTACCACCTAGGGGTACAATGGTAATCCGGCTGGACACGGGCCCAGCCGTCAGTGCCTCTGGCCTCCGTCTTCTCTGCCGACCGCTGGGGCCCGCCGACTGGCGGGCCCTGTCGACTGGCCTAGTACAGAGCTGACAGGCCGCGTCCGTCGCGGGTGGGTCTTGCCGGCTGCTCATTACTATAGCCTTGCTTCTGATGACGTGGGTTTGATCATGAGGTCGTGGCAACAGCCCCGCCGCCCGGCGGGCGATCACTGTCGCCACTCCCCATCACTTCTTGATTAATGGCGCGTTGGCCCCAGGGCAGGGCTCGTCCGATTCCCCCGGGCCGATTCTCGACGGGTCTGACTGATGGTTCTTCTGTCGTCTCCTGAGGTCTCACTGACTGGTGGGGCCTGCTGTCTCTAGGCCGTACAGACAAGCCGTCATGGGTGCAGGATTCAGCCTTGCGGTGCTGATGTCAGGGCCGACATGGCAACAGTGCCACGCCGCACGGAGATCTTCCGGGGTACGGCGTGCTACGGCCATGCCTGCCCTTGGTAAGGGGCAGGGGTGGGCTTCGCTGTAGCCACACCCCTGCCCCGTCCCCTTTGATGAGGTCATGGGGTTTGTTGGAGTCGCAGGCCGACTCCCCAAAGCCGGCTTCTCTAGATGTCACTAGTCAGGAGACGGATTTCCCTGAAGTCGTTCCTGGGACTCAGCCGTGGGTGGTCAGTCGGCCGTCTTGCCGTCGAATCCTTAGAAGGCGGCTCTTCGTCCTGGGGTCTTGAGGGGCGCAGCTTGCCCCGATGTCTTGAAAGGTTCTGGGTCTCGGGTTGGCCTATCCGCGGCCCATTACTCCGACAGTAGTCCCTGAAGCTGGTGAGGCGCCGCGGCCGATCGGCCGAGAAGCCTCAGCAGTTTCTCTTTCCGGGAGCTCAACACATGGTCTTTGATGGACTTCTGCCGGGCCGACTAGAAGGAGTCGGACTCGCTCGATTCAGACTTACTCAATTCCAACTCGCACAGTATTTCGAAAGTCGCGGCGGGATTTAAGTGGCGTGCTAGCTAAGCCTCCAGGCCGCCGCCCGTTCTAGGCCTGTCACGCGATGGCACGTGGCTGGGCCGTCCTGCCAGCCTACACACGCGACGGGATAGGCCCATAGGCGGGGCCCGCCACCACCGCGCCTCGGTGCCCGAGCGGATCTGCTGCGGCCCTGGTGGACGGTTGGGGTTCCCGTGGAGTTGCTGCGCGCAGTAACTTTATCGTGGAACGTGGGGGACGTGGGGCCATGGGCGCAGTAAATCCCCACGTCCGCCCCCTCGGCTTCGCAGCCCATGAGGCTATAAGTAGGGGGGAGAGGGAGGCACGCGCGCCCCTCCTTCCCACTATTCCTCGATCTCTTCTTTCTCACTGCTCCTCGCTCTCCTCCCTCTTCTTCTTCTTTGCTCCGTCGTGCGCCCAAGCTCCGGCGAACGCCGCGGCGATCAGCTCACGGTGAGTTCTTCCTCCGCCTCCGCGCCTCCCCCGGTGCGCTCCGGCACCTGGGACGGCTCCGAAGTTCATGAAGACCACATCGAGTTCCTCCACCGGACTCGTCGGCTCCCCGGCGAGGATCGCGTGCAGGTGCGTCTTGCGCCAAAGGGGGAGATTTCCCCCTCGCGGGTTATCTTCTGCTCGCACTGCATGCGCGGGTTGCGGCTGCCGGCGAGTAGTTTCTTCCGATCCATCCTGGAGTCCTACGGCCTCCAGCCACACCACCTCACCCCCAACACAGTGGTGCTGCTGTCCGCCTTCGTGGCCTTGTGCGAAGGCTTCCTCGGAGTCCTCCCCACCCTCGAGCTCTAGGGGGAGTTCTTCTTCTCCAAGCTCGGCACCCAGGCTGCGGGCGTGCTGGCTCTGTGCGGCGCTTTCATCCTCGTGCGAAGGTCGGGGGCCGACAATCCCTTCCCCTCCATCTCGCTGATAAAGTCGGTGAAGATGTGGCAGAGATCCTACTTCTACGTCGCGAACGCCTCCGCGAGGGGGGACTGGGTCAACCTGCCGGCTAGCCGGCCCACCGGCTGGGCGACTGCCCAACTGGTCGTACCGGGCCAAGTCGCTGATGCCTGCAGGAGCCGGCGCCATCACACGACTCCGAGTGCTGACGCAGTCGGAGGGTTTGACTGGTCCAGACCTACTGGTTGCCTTTGTGGCGCGCCGAGTTCTCCCACTCCAAGGCTGCCCCCACATGATATGCCAGATGAGCGGGCACCATGACCCGAGTCAGATGTGCACCAAGGACATGCCTCATGAAGAGGTGGCCTTCATGGTGAACTACCTCTTGGACAGCAAGCTCCTAGAGGATTGGCGGTTCGGCAAGGAGCCGTACTCCCGCGCCAACCCCCCGCCCGTGGTGAGTTACCTCTCCTTTCTTTCTTTGGATTGTCTTCTTTCTTGTCGAGTTTGTTTTGACTAGTCAGCTTTGGTCAAAATCCCCTCCTCCACCCGCCAGCCGGCACCTCGGGGCCGGCCCGCAAGTTCCTCGTCGATTGGGCGGAGAGCAACGTCGACGACCCCGATCTGGGGGCGGCGGCTCTAGAAGACGACGCCGAGAGAGGAGGAGGAATAGCAGGCGACTTCAGGCCTTCAGCCACTTTCGCCAACTGGTCTGACGATGACGTCGAGGGAGAAGTCGCCCTCGCCATCGGCCAAGAGCCAGCTAGCCTGGCGCAGGCTCTTCTGCCGCGCCGGGCGCTCCAGGCGGCGGGAAGAAGCGCAGGGCCGTGCCGACCTTGTTAGGCAGTCGGCGGAAGATGCCCAAGGGCTCGGCTGCGGTGACCTGGCGGGACGAGGCGGCTGCGAAGGCGATCCGCTTCCGTAAGGAAGTGAAGAAGCCGCCACTGGTCTCCGCGTGAGTATACTGTCTTCAAAGCTTTATTCTTTCTTTGTGACTTTGTCTGAGTCTTTGCTTGCTCCTCTTGCTTCAGGGCTCCCCTCACTCTTGAGAGGGTCACCGCCGCCTCCGTCATGGGGTCAGCGGAGACGTCCGCCACCACTCGGCGGATTGACCCTGCTGCTGACTCCGGGAGGCGACGGAGTGGAATGCGTAGGAGAAGCGCAATGAAGAAGAGGCCCTTCGCCTGGAGAAGGCGGAGGCCGACAGGGCGGAGGCCTCCGCCAAGAAAAAACTGGCGGAGGCCGAAGCCGCCGCCGCGACGAAGAGACAGGCTGAGGAAGCCGCATGCCGCCAGTCGGCAGTGTTCGTCAGCCCGTTGAACTCCGCGCCGCCGCCTCCGGAGTTCTCGGGGCAGACTGGGGAAGCCGGCGAGGAGAACCCCATCGTGGAGAAGGAAGGCGGCGACCCCTCTACGCCAGACGTGAACGTTCCGCCACCGCCTCCGCCGCCATCTGAAGGTGCGCAAAGCAGGCAGCCAGTGGACCCTCCGGTGCCGCCGACCGAAGACGAGGCCGTGATGAGGCTACTCCTCTAAGTCGGCTCGCCAACGCGCCGCCGTCTGGAGAAGGCGACTTTGGCATCCCGCCCCCTGGAAGCCGGCACCGCCAGCTCGGCGATCCCAGACGCCGAAGCGACGAGCGCCGCGCCCATTGGGTGGGTGCAAGGAGGCGGCACAGGGCCGCTGAAGCAGGCGCTTCTGGACGTCCAGGCGAAGCTTCGTGCCGAGGGCGATGCTCTCTGGAATTGCACCAAGGCGTACCTAGCGTCACGGGCAGCCGTCCGGGTATGTTTTTCCTTTGGCCTTTGTTTTCTTGTTCCTCTCTGTGGCGGCGCGCCAGCGCACCCACTGGGTGTAGTCCCCGAGTTTCGGGCTGGCTGCTGAGCAGGCGGCCCAGAACTCCAATTGATGAACTCTCGGTATTGACTTTTTGTCTGAAATGCTTGTCACAGGATTACCACAACCTTCGGGTCACTGCCTTCAACCGTAACGTTGAAGAGCTGGGCAAGTGGACCGCCGATTTGTCGGAGAGCCGGAGTAAGTCTTTTTCCTTCTTCGCGGGGGCGCGCTAGTGCACCTGCGGGCTGTAGTCCCCGAGATTCGGGCCGACTACTGAGCAGTCGGGCCGGATCTCCCTGGCGACCTTCTTTTGATGACTTAAAGCCTTCTTTCTTTCTTCTTCTCAAGGGCCAACGCTGCTCTTCAACAGCAGCTGAGCGACGCCAACTCCGCTTTGCGTGCCAAAGAAGAGGAGTGCAGCAAGCTCGCCACGGAGCGCGATCTGCTGGCCACTCAATTGGCAGAGCAGAAGGAGCTACTTGTGAAGACGCAGAGGGAGGCGGAGGACACGGAGACCGCCCTCCTGGCCGAATTTGCGAGCGAGCGCTCCTCCTGGTCTGACAAGGACGCGCTGCTGGCCTCCGGCTTCCACAAGATTGAAGACATCGTTGATGGTCAGTTTCTTTACTTTCTTTCTTCGAGCTGCCGATTTAAGTCGTGCCGACTCCCGGTTTTTTGACTTGCTTCTTTGTTTCTTCCTATCTTTGCAGACTTCTTTCCTGGGCAGTCGCAGGCCGCCATCCAAGCCATCGACGCTGACCGTGAAGGTCGGAGGGTGGAGGGCGCAGAGATTGCCGCCGACGCCCCCCGAACTCTTGACGAGCACATCCTGAGCATCGAGGCTCGCCTTCGACCGGCTCACCGGATGCTGCGCCGGCTTCAGCGTGTCGGTGCCCAAGCGATTGCCGCCATGTGGCCGGATATGCAGGCTCCGCGCACCCCCAGCCTGACGGCCGACTGGCTTGAGGTCGCGGCTGGTCGTCTTGAGGCCTGGAAGGGCTCTTCGGCCTGAGCTGGAGCGCGCCGGGCCTTGGAGTTCATCGAGGCATGGTATCCGGGGCTCGATCTAGACCGGCTGGCCACGCTTCGATCGGCGGCCCAGCCGAAGCTGGCAGCCGCGGAAGACGCCCTCGTCAAGTGTGCTACAGCGATCGCCGAGTACACCGACACCAGCATCTTCGTCCCCGAGCGGTCTGAAGATGGCGAGGAGATACCGCCGGAGTGGTTTGGGAAGAACCCAGACTATGGCGAGGACTCGGCGGACGTGATTCGCTCCAGCATCGAGGAAGAGGGCGAGGCAGAGGATGGAGGCGAGGCGGAGGCACCAGAAGACGGAGCAGACGGCCAGCCTCACCTCGACCGTGCCTCCAGCAACAAGCCCCGTGCGACCCACCCGACTGCCACCGGAGGCGCTCAAGCCGAGACTAGCCAGCCGGTCGCCCCAACGCCTGACGCTGGCGCCTCCTCCGACCCTCCGAATCCGTCTGCTGCTTCCTAAGCTGCCGCTGTGTCTTTGTTTTGTCTGCTTCAGTAGTCTTTGAAGAACTTGTTAATTCGCACAATTCCACCCGCGGGCTGTATTTTGAACCTCTGCTCGAAAATTCGTCCAAGGGCCTATGTTATGTAAATATATTTATCCGAGTTCTATCTTTTCTTGCTCATTGCTCTTTTGGCTTTTTTCCTTTGCCGCTTTCTCTTAGTTGCCTGCCTTGCCAATCGGACAGCCGCTCTGCGAACTGTCGCTGGATCAAGTGCTTGGCTACTTTGGGAAAGCAAGTACTTAGCCGTTTTCAAGAGTTTTTGAGCAACTTGGATAGAAGACGGCAATCCGACTATTCGAGAGTCGGTTTTGAAAAAGGCTAGAAGCTGTCTTGAGCTATGTTTTATGCTTTGAGTCCTTAGCCATTTTTCATGCGAATGCCCATTCTACCTTACTGCTGCCCACTGTACAGTCGCTCTGCGAGCTGCGGCTTCTGGCAGGAGATGGTTTAGGCGTTTACACACTACTTGTCCGACTGCAGGAAGCATTTCATAGTACAAGGCGGCAAGTTCCCGGGCCGACTTGTCGATCCCGGTGCCAAACGGCATAAAAAGGAGTAATATACTTGCAGTCATAATTTTTACCATACAGACAAAAGAGGGCAGTCCCCGAGCTCGTCTCGGGGGTCCGAAGTCTTGGTATTTTAATACAAAAGGTAGCATGGTACATACTCCATCAACTGTAAAATCTTCGGAGGAGATTTGCATTCCATGGCCACTCTGTCTCCTTGCCAGAGTCGTCCCTCTTGCGTGCTCGGGGATTCTAAGCGTCAATCAGGTAGTAGGAATCGTTGCCCAGTACTTTGCTGATGATGAAAGGGCCTTCCCAAGGCGCCAACAGCTTGTGCGGGCCGGCTGTTCGCTGGATCAGTCGGAGCACAAGGTCGCCTTCTTGGAAAGATCTTGGCCTGACCTTCCTGTTGTGGTATCGGCGCAGGCTCTGCTGATAGATGCTGGACCGGCTGAGTGCCAACAGCCGGCCCTCTTCCAGTAGATCGACGCCGTCTTGTCGTGCTTCTTCTGCTTCCTCCTCGGTGTACATGGTGACTCATGGGGAGTCGAACTCTATGTCCATTGGGATGATGGCTTCGGCACCGTAGACGAGGAAGAAGGGCGTGAAGCCGGTTGACTTGTTTGGAGTCGTGCGCAGACTCCAGAGGACGGCTGGCAGCTCGTCAAGCCAGCAGCCAGCCGAGCGCTCCAGAGGCTCGATTAGCCGAGGCTTGATGCCGGACAGGATGAGGCCGTTTGCTCGCTCCACTTGGCTGTTTGACTGCGGATGGGCGACGGACGCTAGGTCCAGTCAGATGCCCTGTGTTGCGCAGAAACGGGCCAAGGCGCCTTTGGCGAAATTTGTGTCATTCTCAGTGATGATGCTGTGTGGTATGCCGTACCGAATTGTGATATCGGAGATGAAAGTTACGGCAGTCGGACCGTTCAGCTTCTTGATTGGATTTGCTTCTATCCACTTGCTGAACTTGTCCGCTGCGACAAGTAAGTGAGTTAAACCACCTCATGCTATTTTGAATGGTCCCACCATGTCTAGACCCCAAACTGCGAAAGGCCAGGCAATGGGGATGGTCTTGAGTGCAGAAGCTGGCTGGTGCGGCTTGGAGCTGAACTTCTGGCACCATTTGCATTTTTGGACCAACTCCTTGGCCTCTTCTAAGGCAGTTGGCCAGAAAAACCGTGTCGAAAGGCTTTGGCGACGAGTGCTCTTGAAGCCACATGGTGGCCGCACTTGCCTTGATGGATGTCTTTGAGAATCGCTTGGCCTTGCTCTGGCTCTACGAGCGCTGGTAGACATCAGTGACGCTGCGCCTGACTAGCTCTCTGTTGACTATGGTGTAGGCTGCCGCCCGGCGTTGTATTTGCCGAGCTGAGGTTTCATCACTCGGCATCTCTTTGTTCACCAGGAATTTGAGGATGGGATGGGCCCATGAGGGTGCTGCTATTTCTTTGACTGCCAGAACTACGACTTGCACAAGGGCGGTTGGGCTGGGAGGCGGCGGGCTGGAGTCAACAACCGCTTGCTAGGTTAATGAAGTCCCCAGGCCGATTGGCGCGGCCCTTGGATCGAGTTCTGGAGTCTTCAAGTCCGCTACCGCAGTCCCCGGGTTGGGTTCGACTGTGGCGGCTTTGGAGTCATCCGCCAAAATCCCCATACCGACTGCCGGAGCTCTAGAGTCGGATCCGACATCTTCGGGAGGAGCCGACACAAAAATGGAGTCTGATTCTGGTGAAGGCTTGACAGACGGCTTGAGGAGGCATTGAAGGGCGACGCCAGATGGTATTCCTTGGCGGGTGGAGCCGAGTCATGCCAAGGCATCTGCTTGGTCGTTGTCGTTTCTTGGCACATGGAGAAACTCGCACCCTTCAAAATACCCGCTGAGTTGCTGCACGAGGAAACGGTAACTGGCCATGTTTGCATCTTTCAAGTCCCAGTCGCCAGATGATTGCTGGACCACTAAGTCCGAGTCGCCATAACACAAGATCCGGCGGATGCCAAGTTCTTTGGCAAGCCGGAGCCCGTGAATGAGCGCCTCGTACTGGGCGACATTGTTGGAGGCGGCAAAGTGGATTTGCAGCGCGTATTTGAGCTTGTCGCCTTTGGGAGTGGTGAGGACGAAACTGGCTCCCAAGCCAGTGCGCATCTTGGAGCCGTCGAAATGCATCCGCCAGTGGGTGGAATCAGGCGCTGGAGGTAGGTACTGGGTCTCGGCCCAGTCGACGAGGAAGTCGGCCAGTGCTTGTGACTTGATAGCAGTGCGGGGCTGTTAGTGGATGGTGTAGGGAGCTAGCTCTATGGCCCATTTGGCCACTCGGCCAGAAGCATCTCGACTACCAATGATCTCGGCAAGCGGGGCCGTGCAGACCACCGTGATTGGATGCTCTTGAAAGTAAGGCTTCAATTTCTTGGCAGCAAAGTGTACGCCATAGCACATCTTCTGATAGTGGGGGTAGTTTTGCTTGGAGGTCGACAGTACCTCGCTCAGGTAATATACCAGTCTCTGGATAGGTAGCGCCTTGCCTTCCTCCTTGCATTCCACTACAATGACCATGCTGACTACCCGGCTGGTGGCAGCGATGTACAGGAGCATAGGTTCTTTGGGGGTCGGAGCCGCCAGGACGGGTGGAGTAGTCAGCATCTTCTTCAACTGAAGAAAGGCTTCGTCTTCCTTATGGTTCCACTCGAAAAAAGTGGTCTTCTTCATGAGTTGGTATAAGGGGAGAGCTTTCTCGCCTAGCCGACTGATGAATCGGCTGATGGACGCCAAGCAGCCGGTGAACTTCTGCACATCCAGCAGTCGGTTGGGTACCTCCATTCTCTCAATGGCCTTGATCTTTACTGGGTTGCATTCTATGCCGCGTTCAGAGACCAGGAAGCCTAGGAGCTGGCCGGCTGGTACTCCGAAGACACACTTCTCGGGGTTGATCTTGATCTAGAATCAGCGCAGGTTCTCAAAGGTCTCCTTGAGGTCTTCCAGCAGTGTTCCATGCTTTTCCGTCTTCACCACCACGTCGTCTACGTAGACGTGGGAGTTCCTGCCGAGCTGCTTGAGGAGGCACTTCTACATGTAACTCTGAAAGGTGGCGCCGGCATTCCTTAAGCCGAACGTCATGGTGAGGTAGCAGAAGGCTCCAAACGGTGTGATGAAGGCGGTCTTCCGTCTGTCAGCCGGGTTCAGCTTGATTTGCTGATATCCTGAGTATGCATCCAAAAAACTCAACTGCTCGCATCCGGCTGTGCAGTCTATCACCTGATCGATTCTTGGTAGAGCAAATGGGTCCTTGGGGCAGGCCTTGTTGAGGCTCGTGTAGTCAATACACATTCTCCACTGCTTGTTCTTCTTCAGTACCAGGACCGGATTTGCTAGCCATTATGGAAAGAACACTTACATAATGAAGCCGGCTGCTAGGAGTCGGGCTATCTCTTCTCCGACAACTCTTCTCTTCTCTTCTGATAGGCGGCGCAGGGGCTGCCTGACCGGCTTTGCATCAAATCGGACATGTAACTTGTGCTCGGCGAATTCCGTCGGTACACCTGGCATGTCTTTGGGGGACCATGCGAAGATGTCCCGATTCTCACGGAGGAAATCAACGAGCTCGCATTCCTATTTGCTGTCGAGGTTTGCACCTACGACAGAATACCTCTCTAGGTGCTCCGGATCCAAGGGTATCTTCTTTGTCTCTTTGGCCGGCTTGAACGAACCCTCAGCCTCTGACTCTTTTGGGTTGGGCGATACCTCAGGCTGCTTGCCGGCCATCGCCACAACTCGCTCGAGGAGCCGCTTCTCGGCCGCGATTACCAGGGACTCGGCCAGCCGACTGCTCTCAGCCGCGCAAGCAGACGACTTCCGGTAGTTGCCAGCCACAGTCAGAATTCCCCTGGAACTGGGCATCTTCATCTTGAGGTAGGCGTAGTGGGGGACCGCCATGAACTTGGCCAAGGCGGGTCGGCCAAGTAGCGCATGGTATGGGCTCTCAAGGTCCACCACCTCAAACGAAACAGACTCTCTACGGAAGTGATCTTTGTCCCCAAAGAGAACGTCCATCAGGATCTTGCCGATTGGCGAGCAAGAAAGCCCAAGAACAATGCCGTGGAACACAGTTCGGCTGTTTTGAAGCTGTCTTTGCTTGATTCATAACTTCTCCATGGTGTCCTTGTACAGGATGTTGATGCTGCTGCCTCCGTCTATCAGAACTCGTGAGAAACGCACGGCTCGTCTGTCTGTAGCAAAGGTGGCGTCCAGGACCAAGGCATAGGAGCCGGGACTCGGCATCACTTCCGGGTGGTCAGCCCTGCTCCAGCTGATGGGCTTCTCGGACCAGTGCATGAACTCTGGCGTCTCCGATGCTACTGCATTCACCTCTTGTCGCTGCAGCCTCCTGCTGCATCGATCATCAGCCACACTGGTGAACACCACGTAGGCTCCATGTTCTTCAGGTTATTCGTCTTGTACCATGCCGATTGGCCTGACAGCCGGATGCTAGGGCGGCGGCTGCCCAGCGGGCGGGTGAGGCAGGAGGCCATCTCTCTTGGCGATCCTGGTGAGCAAGTGGCACTTTCGGGTGGTGTGATTCGATGGCTTCGTGCCGCTATGGAATTTGCAAGGTCCATCCGAGGTCTGCTCATAGGAGAAGGCCGGCAACCAGTTTGGCTTGCCGCCTTTCTGTCGCTTGGGCGGGGGCTGCTCATCTGGCTGCTGGGCTTCAACGGTCGTGACCTGCCGGCTGCTGGAAGCCGGCTGCGGGGCCTTGCATTTGTGGTCGCCATGCTGTTGTCGCCGGCTGGCGTCTGCCGCCGGAGTTCTTGGAGCCTGAGGAGCCACTTTTCCAGTTGTGGTGATTTGAATCTCTGTCTTCATGGAGGAGTCGGACGTGGCGTATTTGTCCGCTATGATCAGCAGCTCGTCGAGGGTTTCTGGCTCGTCGCAAAGGAGCTTGTGCTTGAGGAGGGTGCCTTCTCTGCACCCGGCTGTGAAGTACTCGATGGCCTGCACCTCGTGCATGCCCTCACAGGAGTTCCGGAGCTCGGACCAACGCGTGAGGTAATCGCGAGTCGACTCGTCGGGGCCTTGCACGCACAAGGAGAGCTGACGAGGCTTGGGAGGACGCTTGTACGTGCTGGTGAAGTTGCAGACGAACGCTTCGGTGAAGTCGAACCAGCTGTTGATGCTGCGGGGCTTTAGGCTGTTCAGCCATGTCCGGGCCGTGCCCTGGAGCATGAGTGGAACATACTTTACGGCGACACGCTTGTTGTCGTTTGCTATGCTGACAGCCGTGGAGTAGTCGACTAGCCAGTCTTCCGGCTTCACGGAGCCGGTATACTTGGGCGTGTCTCTTGGGAGCGTGAACCCTCTCGGGAAAGGGCTCGTCCCGAATGCGGGGCCCGAAACAAGGCGGACCCAGCTCGTCTTCTTCTTCCAGTGCTAAGGATCGGTGAAGTCGGTTGATCCGGTGGCGGGCGTCATTCTCTCCAACTCCCTCTCTACGGCCAAGGCGATCACCGAGAGTTCAATGGTCAACAGGCAGCGGGGAGACTCGCCTCTTCTCGCGGGGAGGGGGAGGCGGACAGTCGTCCCGTCGTTCCACTGCTCTTGGGCGGCCGTCTCGGTCGCGCTCTATGGTAATGCGAGTCCGACTGTGGCTGACAGCCGGCTCCTTGTCTCTTCTTCCTTGGGCGCCACCAGTCGGCGTCCGAGACGTCGCGCCTTGATCTCGGCGAAGGTCGTCGTTTGGCCGTTGCGGCGCCTCCGTGCGGCAGCCGGCCTCGTTTTGCGCGGCGGCCGCGTCGAGGAGCCACTGGACTCGCTCCATCATGAGGCGGCGTTCTTCGCCCTCGAAATTGTCCAGCTCATCCGCCGCTGCCTGAGCGGCTCGAATGTTCTCTGCTGGTGTAGCGTACACAGGGTGGCTTGCCCCAAACAGGTTGGCGATGGCTACACCACGCTGCTGGACCGCGCCAAGGCGGCTGGGCCCAGCCGGGGCCGGCGAGCCGCCGACGGCGCGATCCATCTCCCGCTGGTAGGCTTCTGACAAGCGCCTCATGCTGGCCAGCTTCTTCGCGCCTTCAACAAGCTGAAGGCGGCGCGCCTCCAACGTCTCTATGTCAGCGTCTTCCGGAATGGGCGCAGTTAGGTCTTGTAGCACTGCGCCGAGTGAGTCGTGCACTCCTCCGCCTGGGAGCTCGTCATGACTGATGACTAGCACCTCGGTGACAGTCCTTCCGTTGCTCTCCGCGCGAGGGAGTGGTTCGTGGTAGACCACCGCATTGGTGGGGAACGCGTCGAGCGGCGCGGTGTCGGAGTGGACCAACATCGGGTTGGTGGAGCCTACGGACTCCAAGTCTATGGCAGGCTCGCCGGAAACATGGAGTCGATCGAGGAGGCCCGCGAGGAGGTTCTCGGGGCCGCCCGTGCCTGCGTCGGATGCAGGTTCGTCAGAGAGGTGGACCTCGCCGAAAAGTTTGGCCAAGGAGCTAGCCACGCAGGCGATCTCAACGCCGCTTAGCGCGTCGGTGCAAACTCCGTCTGGCGTGCCTGGCTGGCTGCGCTCGCCAGGGCGGAAAAGGGTTCCTGTCCAGAACAGATCTCCGGATGGCGGTGCACCAGGCCCCACGGTGGGTGCCAAATTTCAGGGGTTTGGTGCGACATATGCCAAAGGATGGCTTATCATGGTGGGGGCGAGTAGAACGTCGCCGGTGCCTGGAAATGGGATGAGGCGAAGACATGCACGCCGGCGAATCTTACCCAGCTTCAGGACTCTCCGAGGAGATAATACCCCTACTACTGCTCTACGGGGTCTCCGAATGATCACTATGGCAAAGGGTTTACACGGTTGCTCCTTGAGCTGTTTCTTGGAGGTAGGAGAGGGCAAGGCTAGCTCTCTCCCTTCTATATGATCTGGCCTAGAGCTAATGGGTTCCAACCCTTTGCATGGGTGCCCTGGGGGTTTATATAGGCCTACCACCCAGGGGTACAATGGTAATCCGGCTGGACGCGGGCCCAGCCGTCAGTGCCTCTGGCCTTCGTCTTCTCTGCCGACCGCTGGGGCCCACCGACTGGCCTGGTACGGAGCTGACAGGCCGCGTCCGCCGTGGGCGGGTCTTGCCGGCTGGTGATTACTGTAGCCGTGCTTCTGATGACGCGGGCTTGATCATGAGGTCGTGGCAACAGCCCCGCCGCCCGGCGGGCGATCACTGTTGCCACTCCCCATCACTTCTTGATTAATGGCGCGTGGGCCCCGGGGGAGGGCTCGGCCGATTCCCCCGGGCCGACTCCCGACGGGTCCGACTGGTGGTTCTTCTTCCGTCTCCTGAGGTCTCACTGACTGGTGGGGCCTGCTGTCTCTAGGCTGTACAGACAAGCCGTCGTGGGTGCAGGATTCGGCCCTGCGATGCTGATGTCAGGGCCGGCATGGCAACAGTGCCACACCGCACGGAGATCTTCCGGGGTACGGCATGCTGTGGCCATGTCTGCCCTTGGTAAGGGGCGGGGGTGGGCTTCTCTATAGCCACGCCCCTGCCCCGTCCCCTTTGATGAGGTCATGGGGTTTGTTGGAGTCGCAGGCCGACTCCCCAAAGCCGGCTTCTCTGGAAGTCACGAGTCAGGAGTCGGCTTTCCCTGAAGTCGTCCCTGGGACTCGGCCGTGGGTGGTCAGTCGGCCGTCTTGCCGTCGACTCCTCAGAAGGTGGCTCTTCGTCCTGGGGTCTTGAGGGGCGCAGCCTGCCCCGATGTCTTGAAACGTTCTGGGGCTCGGGTTGGCCTACCCACGGCCCATTACTCCAACATTATATAACGGAATCCCCAGGTTGATTACATATTTCATATCATTCCTCAGCTCGCCCTTGGAAGGGACATAGTCCTACTCTTTTGCTTATTGCACTATCTGTATCACTCTGCTGTAATGCAATTTTTTAATAAACAATGCATGACATTACGGCTATTATTGCATTCTTGTTATATATTTCTATGTGTTCATCAACGAAGCCTTGCAAACGTACACTCTGGTACGGCCAAAGCACCAGGGGCTTACGTACCCACAGTATGGTGTGAAAAGTCCGAACACTTTCACAAGTGCGGCACCCCGAACTTATAACATTATATGCATCAGCTCCGAATCATGTCTTTGGTCAAATGTTGGGTTTGCCCGGCTCCTATGTTTTGGTACCTTACGTTCCGCTCTATCGGCTAAGGTAGAGCTAGGAGAACTACTGCGATTGTGCCCCAGTTCTACCGGGCTGAGCACCTCAGTAGAGAAAGCTAAAACTGACTGTCATGATAAGGCGAGAGACTGGTCGCTGTTCGGCGAGGTTTTTCGAGTCCCAAAAGACTTATGCCGCTTAGGGCGAGGGGCCGGCTCTGTCCATCTTACAGGCGTGTATCGTGCCCCGAATTCGGCCTTCTGAATACTAGGGGCTTCGCCGAAATTTAAAATTATAGAATTCTATGGCTAAGTGAGAGTGATAAAGCATTATTAGTCCGGTTGCCTTGTTCATTGTGCTGAGCACCTCCCTCAAAGGACCCAAACATGGGAACAAGAGTGCTTAGATTTATCCCGAACACCCCAGCACTCGTGGTATGGGGGCAGAAGCCGAGGACTAGCCATCTCTCAGATTGGATAAACAACCAAACAGAAGGTAATATTTTAAATTCACACAAGCGTTGCATAGCGCATATGAACCAAGTTTTCATCACACAGGATAAAAAACGAGCAAGTCTCATTCAAATATTACATTTTGTGAACACTCTTCCGCGATAAGACGTCAGGAAACTGAGGAGAGCCCGATACCTGCCCGACGACATCGTGCACTGGCTCCCAGATGAGGGACAGCTTATCCCCACCCCCGAGCCCCATGAGAGGGTGGTATTCCTCACCCATTTCCTCCGCGGACTAGGATTCCCTCTCCATCCCTTCGTCCGGGGGCTCATGTCTTATTACAGCTTGGATTTCCAGGATCTGGCCCAGAACTTCATCCTCAACATCTCCGCGTTTATCATCGTGTGTGAGGCCTTCCTCCGCATCAAGCACCACTTCGGCTTATGGCTGAAGACCTTAAATGTTAAGCCGAAGGTAGTGAGCGGCCGCCAGGCGGAGTGCGCAGGCGCCATGGTGGGCAAGATGCCCAACATCACATGGCTCGAGGGCACCTTCGTGGATACCATAGAGGGGTGGCAATCGGGGTGGTTCTATATCACCGAGCTGCGCGACCCTGCATGGGTAGCGGCCCCCGAGTTCTGATCTAGCATCCCCATGCGGCTCACCTCCTGGAAAGAGAAGGGTCTGTCCTAGGGTAATTCAAAAGAGCTGACCGGACTCCAGTCATGTATTCAGAACATGGTGGACAAGAAGCTAAAGCTTGTCAACATAGTCCAGGTTATGCTCGTCCACCGGATACTCCCGTGCCAACAATGGGAGTTTACCTTGTGGGAGTTCAATCCGGCACAGCACCGAACTCTAAACAGGCTCTTCGATACGACTCATGAAGATGCCTGGAGGGTGCTTTTCAAGAGCGCCGAGGTCCCTCCCCCCATTACTAAGGATCGCCGATTCAGCGCGAAGTGCCACGCTAGTGCGGTAAGTTGTTTTACCCTTTACAGGATATTTGTTTTCTATATGGATTGGCTATATGCGGGATCTAAACTCCTGTGCTGTTAACAGGACTTGCAGAAGATGGCCGGACAAATCGACTGTCCGGCTCCCTTGCCCGAAGGCCCTGCAAACGCCCTTCTGGCGAAGATGTTGACTCCGGCCCCTTACAAGGTGCCGAAGAAGACCAAGAAGGCCAAGGGAGCTCGAAAGAGTTCCTGACGCCAGGCGTCGCCGGACTCACTGTCCGATGATCTGCAGCGCAATCTTCCCCCGAAGACGAGGGAGAGGAAGAAAAGGCTCCCCCACCGACTGGGGGAGACAAGAAAAGGAAGGCCGCCCCAACTGGGGAGGCCGGAGGGTCCAAGAAGGGAAGGACGCTCCTTCCGGACAGCTCCACCGCCGCCGACGAAAGTGAAGACGAGTGGTTGCCCAGGGCCAAGCCCCAGGGGAGATCGTAAGTATTCGGATACCAAAGTAACCCATAGGATTCCTTTGTCGCATTGCTTTCCCTAACGCCGAACTCAATTGTGCAGGCCGCCCCGAGCCAATATTGAGGTATCCTCGGACGGCTCCCTGGGCTCGTCGGACATGGATAGCGATCCAGTCCCGACCGCCACCTCCCCTCATCCAGCCGACGACGCCAAGGTGCTTTCTCAATAGGCACTGGATTGAGGGGGGACAGTCCAGGAGGCGCCTCAAGGCGACCTTCCAGACTCCGGGAGCCGAGGGGACGGGGTCCCCGAGAGCTCCGAGTTCGGCCCTCAGCCGAACACCGCGCCGGACCCTCCAACGGTTCTGAGCTCGGGCAGGCGGTCCCCTTCTAAGGGGGGTGAAACGCCTGTGCCGGTGACCTCTGGCCATCCAGAGGCGCCGGACACTATGTTGGAAGCGCTTCGCAGTGCTTCCATTGAGGAGGAGCATCACACTATCATGAGTGCGGTGATCCAGAAGGTTCAGTCCACCAAGAGTGGATTGACTGAAGCCTGTACTAGCCTTCTAACAGGCTTCGAGGTAAGTGTTTTAAAATGTAGTAGAAGTATTACCGCATAGACAGTAGCCCCTGATGCTTTGTTCGGTGTTCGCAAAGAAAAGCCGAATAGAGGATCAAATAATATCGCAAGAGTCTAATATAAGTATCTCAATATGCATATGCAGGCTTCTCTGCTGGCGTCCGCCGCACTAACAGCGGAGGTCGCCGTATTGAAACAGGACCTCGATGGGTCCAACAAAGAGCTCGGCCTTGTCAAGAGGCAGCTCGAGGAGAACGAAGGTAAGTAATACCCCGTCTATAGATATATGTATATAAAAAGGACGCGATTGCAAAATGACAGGATCATTGTATGTTTTGCCAGGGGCCACGACCGAGGTGGCGACCCTGAGCAAGCGCTGACCAAGGCAGAAGATACAGCGGCCAAGGAGCGCATCGAGCGAGAGAGGGACGAGGCTCGGGTGGGTGAGGTGCAGCAAGAGCTCCAGGCTCTCGTGACGAAGCACGAGGCATTGGAGCTTGACTTGAAGACGAGAGAGTTTGAGCTTGCCGCGGCCCATGAGAGCGCGAAGAGTGCCAAGGCCGAAGCCCCAAAGGCCCTGCAAGAGATCGATGCGATGAAGAAGATAGCGGCGGGTAAGGCTTTCTATATGCAAAGCAAGCATGTAAAAGTAATTTACCGATTACTTACCCGAATCTGGAGCTCTTCATGAGCATTCGCAGATTTGCCCCGCAGTGTGTCCGATGCCGCACAATTTTACCAGGCCAAGGATGCAAGCTCGATGGAGAAGCTGTTTTGGTCTCAGTATGCTGAGGCTAAACATCCGGTACCAATGAGCGACCAGCTGAAGCAGATGGTCGAGCTACATAAGGCGGCCGATCAGGCCATGAAGGGCCTCATAGTCTGGTTGTGGCCTGGTGACGCCCTTCCGAACAGCTTCTTCGGCTTGGTGAGGTGGCTTGGGGATGCCTGCCCACGGCTGGAGCTCATCAAGCGATCCGTCTGCATTGAAGGAGCACGTCGGGCTTTCGCTAGTGTCAAAACGCTGGGTCAAGCTAGACACCGTGAAGCTGATCAAGGAGGGGCCGCCGGAGGGCAAGGAGCACCGCCACCCCGAGATGTACTATGAGGGTGTTCTGCCGGGCGCCCGTCTTATCGCGGATGAGTGTTCACAAAATGTAATATTTGAATGAGAGTTGCTCGTTTTTCATCCTGTGTTATGAAAACTTGTTTCATATGCGCTATGCAACGCTTGTGTGAATTTAAAATATTACCTTCTCTTTGGTTGTTTATCCAATCTAAGAGATGCCTAGTCCTCGGCTTCTGCCCCCATACCACGAGTGCTGGGGTGTTCGGGATAGACCTGAGCACTCTTGTTCCCATGTTTGGGTCCTTCGAGGGAGGTGCTCAGCACAACGAACAAGGCAACCGGAGTAATAATGATTTATCACTCTCACTTAGCCATAGAATTCTATAATTTTAAATTTCAGCGAAGCCCCTGGTATTCGGAAGGCCGAATTCGGGGCGCGATACACGCCTGTAAGCCGGAGAGAGCCGGACCCTCGCCTTAAGCAGCATAAGTCTTTAGGGACTTGAAAAATCTCGCCGAACAGCGACCAGTCTCTCGCCTTATCATGACAGTCAGTTTTAGCTTTCTGTACTGAGGTGCTCAGCCCGACAGAACCGGGGCACAATCACAGTAGTTCTCCTAGCGCTACCTTAGCCGATAGAGCGGAACGTAAGGTACCAAAACATAGGAGCTGGGAAAACCCAACATTTGACCAAAGAAATGATTCGGAGCAGATGCATATAATACTATAAGTTCGGGGTGCCGCACTTGTGAAAGTGTTCGGACTTTTCACACCATACTGTGGGTACGTAAGCCCCTGATGCTTTTGTCGTACCAGAGTGTATGTTTGCAAGGCGTCGTTGATGAACACATAGATATATATAACAAGAATGCAATAATAGCCGTAATGTCATGCATTGTTTATTAAAAAATTGCATTACAGCAGAATGATATAGATAGTGCAATAAGCAAAAGAGTAGGACTATGTCCTTTCCAAGGGCGAGCTGAGGAACGATATGAAATCTTTAATCAACCTGGGGATTCCGTTATATAACGTAGTTGTCTGCCGCCTTGGTTGCTGTATCATGTGTGCGGCAATAGAGCTGCCAGACGGTGTTTCCAGAGATTAATGTCCTGAAAGAAAAAGAAAAATAACCAAACGGGAAGCCCCTAGTGCGGTTTAGGCCGCGTTTTGGGGCGTGCCACAGTTGTGCCCCCCTTCACCACATGTGCCCATGGTATTTTTAATGCGTAATTATGTACGCGCGGCACGAATAATGCCGTTGGGCTGGGATTGGGGTGGCCGTCGTATTGCTACGCGAGCTCAGATCGCGCCAGGAGGTATGTCTGCCGATTGCCCCAAGCGCGCTTGAAGGTATCCGGGCTTTGAAACGCCGAACTGGTAGATTGCCTTGAGAGGCTGCTTTGCGCTTCTGCTGCAAGGGCCGCGGTGTGCTCCTCTGTTCGGAGAGAGCGCTCTGTGTTTCCATTGACTGTGATAACTCCGCAAGGTCCTGGCATCTTGAGCTTGAGGTATGCATAATGTGGTACCGCATTGAATCTAGCGAATGCAGTTCGTCCGAGCAGCGCATGATAACCACTGTGGAATGGGACTATATCGAAGATTAACTCTTCGCTTTGAAAGTTATCCGGGGATCCGAAGACCACTTCCAGTGTAATTGAGCCTGTGCAGTGGGCCTCTACGCCTGGAATGACACCTTTAAAGGTTGTTTTTGTGGGTTTGATCCTTGAGGGGTCTATACCCATTTTGCGCACTGTGTCCTGATAAAGCAGGTTCAGACTGCTGCCGCCATCCATAAGGACTCGAGTGAGGTGAAATCCATCGATGATTGGGTCTAAGACCAGCGCGGCGAATCCGCCATGACGGATACTAGTGGGGTGGTCCCTGCGATCGAAGGTGATTGGACAGGAGGACCAAGGGTTGAACTTTGGGGCGACTGGCTCCAATGCATATACGTCCCTGAGCGCACGCTTCCGCTCCCTCTTGGGGATGTGGGTTGCGTATATCATGTTCACCATCCGCACTTGCGGGGGAAACCTCTTCTGTCCTCCAGTGTGCGGCTGCCGGGGTTCTTCCTCGTCATTGCTATGCGGCCCCTTGTCCTTGTTTTCGGCAATTAACTTGCCGGCCTGCTTGAACACCCAACAATCCCTGTTAGTGTGATTGGCTGGCTTGTCTGGGGTGCCGTGTATTTGACACGAGCGATCGAGTATACGGTCCAAGCTGGACGGACCCGACGTACTTTATTTGAACGGCTTTTTCTGCTGACCGGGTTTAGAGCCTTTGAATCCGGCATTGACTGCCGTATCCTCAGTACTTTTGCTGTTAATGCAGCGCTTATGCTTGTTGCGACGTGACCTGCTATTGCCGTCCTTGGTATCGGAGGTACCATGGTTCTTTGATATGTTATTACTGCGAGCCAACCAGCTGTCTTCTCCCGCACAGAAGCGGGTCATGAGCGTCGTGAGAGCTGCCATAGATTTCGGCTTTTCCTGACCAAGGTGCCGGGCTAGCCACTCGTCTCGGATGTTGTGCTTGAAAGCCACTAAGGCCTCCGCATCCGAACAGTCGACGAATTGATTTTTCTTTGTAAGGAACCGAGTCCAGAATTGCCTGGCCGACTCTTCTGGCTGCTGAATTATGTGGCTCAAGTCTTCGGCGTCTGGTGGTCGCACATAAGTGCCGTGTAAGTCGTCGAGGAATGCGGCCTTCAGATCTTCCCAACCGCTAATGGAGTCTGCTGGCAAGCAATTAAGCCAATTCCGCGCTGGTCCTTTGAGTTTTAGTGGGAGGTACCTGATGGCATGTAAGTCATCACCGCGGGCCATGTGTATGTGGAGGAGGAAGTCCTCAATCCATACTGCGGGATCTGTTGTGCTGTCGTATGATTCAATGTTTATAGGTTTATAACCTTCTGGGAATTGATGTTCCATTACTTCATCTCTGAAGCATAAGGGGTGTGCGGCGCCTCTGTATTGGGCTATATCACGACGCAGCTCATATGGGTCCTGCCCGCTGTGTTCGGCCTGGCCGGATTTGCTTTTACTGTATCCGGTGTGATGTTTACCGTCTCGTAGAGTGGTGGGCCCTCGTGATCCGTAGATCGATCTTGAATGCTTTGCTTTGTCCTCCAATATGTCTCGCTGGTCTGGCGTATCTCCCCATGCCTTTTTATTTGGATGGTGTTGGGGTGGAGGCTGAGCTTTTGGCTGGAATGCCTCTCTATCGCGGCCACGAGGTGGCCGATCAGCCGTATCATACGCTTCTTCCTCCAGTCGGGGTAGTAACCTGCGCCTTGGGTAACTCTTGGAGGGACGCTCGAGTTTATATTCCTCGGCCGCGAGGACTTCGGTCCATTTGTCAGCTAGCAGATCTTGATCAGCTTGAAGCTGCTGCTATTTTTTCTTCAGGCTATTTGCCGTGGCCATAAGCCTGTGCTTGAAGCGCTCTTGTTCGACGGGATCCTTTGGTACGTCGAATTCATCGTCGCCGAGGCTTTCCTCGTCTTCGGAGGGGGGCATGTAATTGGCATCCTCCTCCTTTCCGCCAGCTGCCCTCTCAGGAGACCTGGCTCCTTCATCC
>NC_041388.1:690024585-690050319 GCF_002162155.2 Triticum dicoccoides
CTCCTGTGCCGGTATCACCACTTTTGCTTTGGCGGGACTTAGAGTGGCGCCGCTGACGTCGGCGCTTGGGTTGCTTCTTGGAGGGGTCATCCTCCGCTATCTCGTCGCCGTTGCCTTCATTGGGTGTATCCACCATGTATATGTCATACGACGAGGTGGCTATCTAGTGCCCTATAGGTGTTGGTTCGTGTTCGTCTCCTACATCGTTGTCCATACCGTCGATGTCTTCGGAGTCGAAGTCGAGCATGTCGGTTAAATCATCGGCAGTGGCTACAAAGTGGGTGCTGGGTGAGCGTCGAATTTCTTCGTCGTCCGCATCCCAATCCTATTGGCCATAATCCGGCCAGGGCTCTCCTAACAAAGAGAGGGACCTTAGTAAATTCAGAATGTCGCAGAAGGGTGAGTGCTGAAAGATATCCATGGAGGTGAATTCCATGATCGGCGCCCAATCAGATTCGATTAGCGGGGGCGCAGATGGTTCGGGGTCCGGAAGAGAGTCCGGCACCTTGGAGTCACGGCCTGCGCAGAGGATTATGCTGGTGTATGGCTCGATCGCCGTCGAGATTGCAGCCCCTGTAGTGGTGTCTAGCCACCCGTCCTCGATTTGGCGCAGCTGGCTCCGAGCTAAGGGTCGGAGCAGATGCGGGCACGACCTCTGGGGTACCGTCGGGTGGCAGAGCTAGGTCATACCCATCGCGATAGTGCGGCGCGCCCGGCTGTGGCTCAAATTCGTCGAAGATCAAGTCCCCACGGATGTTGGCCGTATAATTCAAACTTCCAAATCTCACCTGATGGCCAGGGGCGTAGCTTTCAATCTGCTCCAAATGGCCAAGCGAATTAGCCCGCAGTGCAAAGCCGCCGAATACGAAGATCTATCCGGGGAGAAAAGTCTCACCCTGGACCGCATCGCTACCGTTGATAGTAGGAGCCATCAAGCCTAACAGCAATGACACAGAGGAACTCTCAATGAAAGCACCAATGTCAGTGTCAAAACCGGCAGATCTCGGGTAGGGGGTCCCGAACTGTCCGTCTAGGCCGGATGGTAACAGGAGGCAAGGGACACGAAGTTTTACCCAGGTTCGGGCCCTCTTGATGGAGGTAAAACCCTACGTCCTGCTTGATTAATATTAAAGATATGGGTGTTACAAGAGTAGATCTACCACGAGATCAAAGAGGCTAAACCCTAGAAGCTAGCCTATGGTATGATTGTATGTTGTGATTGTTGTCCTACGGACTAAAACACTTCGGTTTATATAGACACCGGAGAGGGTTAGGGTTGCACAAGGTCGGTTACAAAGGAGGAGATATCCATATACGTATTGCCTAGCTTGCCTTCCGCGCCAAGTAGAGTCCCATCCGAACACGAGACAAAGTCTTCAATCTTGTATCTTCATAGTCTAACAGTCCGGCTAATGGAGATAGTCCGGCTGTCCGGAGACCAGGCTTCAATGACGATGAGTCCGGCGCGCAGTATTGGCTTCGGCATTGCAAGGCGGGTTCCTCCTCCGAATACAACCAAAAGAGTTTGAGTACGAGGACAGTGTTCGACCCTGAAAAATAAGTTCCACATACCAACGTAGAGAGAATAATATTTCCACAAATCTAATCTGCTGACACGTTTTGGCTGCATGACATCATGCCATGGCCCGGTAATTATTCAAACCGTTTCTCTTTAACCAGCCCCGCACATAACGCGAGGCTGTTTCTTGACATGTCTTGTCAAAGCAGAGATCATGTTCCCTTATTATGGGATTCTCATCAATACAGACGTGGGTAACCCAACCGCACCATCAATTATGGCGCTTGGGGGATAAGCGAGTTTTACCAGGCTAGTGGGGGCGCATAGTTTCGTCCGCCCTTATAAAGGGACAAGGTTTAACCCTCTTCCTCCCACGCCTTCTTCCTCCTTGCTCATCCATTCTCGCGCACTCGAGCTCCAACGCCCAAGTCCTCATCCTTCTCCTCAACCTTCTCCAAACATGTCCGGAGCGGGAGGCAAGTGGATGGATTATTCCGTTACAGAGGGACACATCAAAAAGCTGCGCGGAGCCGGATACTTAGTCGTGGATGTTCACGACCTGATGTTCTACTACGGGCTATACTTTCATGATCTGGCCCCGAATTTCATAGTCAACATCTCGGCGTTCATCGTCATGTGCGAGTGTTTCCTCCGCATCCGGACCCTCTTCGCTATGTGGCTGAAGACCTTCAATATCAAGCCGAAGGTGGTGGGGGGCTAACAAGCGGAATGTGGCGGAGCCATGGTGGGCAAGATGCCCAATGTTATATGGCTCGAAGGCTCCTTCGTGGAGACCATAAAGGGGTGGCAATCGGCGTGGTTCTATATCACCGAGCCGCGCGACACCAACTGGGTGGCGGCCCCCGAATTTCGATCCGGATTCGCCACGCGGCTCACCTCCTGGAAAGAGAAGGGCCTGTCCTAGGGTTCATCTGTGGAGCTGGACGGACTCCAGAAGTGTATCCGGAATATGACAAGCAAGAAGCTCAAGCTTGTCAACATAGTCCAAGTCATGCTCTTCCGCCGGATCCTCCCGTGTCAACAATGGGAATTTAACTTATGGGAGTTCGACCCGGCCCTGCACCAAACTCTGAGCGAGCTCTTCGACACGACGCACAAAGACATCTGGAGGGTGCTGTTCAAGGGCGCCGAGGTCCCTCCCTCTCTCACCGAGGACCGCAGGCTAAGAGCGAAGCGCCCTGCGAATCCGGTAAGTTCTGTACATCTGGTAGGAAATTTACTTCCCACTGCTTAACCACGCGCAGGGTCTGAGCTCCCATGCCTTTGATAGGACTGGGTGGAGGCATCGGAGCAGATCGACTGCCCGACCACTCTGCCCGAAGACAGCGCGGACGCTCTCCTGACGAAGATGCTGACTCCGGCTCCTTACAAGGTGCCGGAGAAGACCAAGAAGAAGGCCAAGGGAACCCGAAAGAGTTCCCGGTGCTAGTTGGTATAGGACTCATCGTCCGATGACTCCTCGACGCACTCCTCCCACGAAGACGAGGAGGAAGATGCAGATGCTCCCCCTCCAGTCGGGGGAGACAAGAAAAGGAAGGCCGCCCCAACTGGGGGGGCAAAGGGTCCAAGAAGGTAAGGACTCTCCTTCCGGACAGCTCCACCACCGCCGCCAAAGGCAAAGACAAGTGGCTGCTCAGGGCCAAGCCCCTGGCGAAGTCGTAAGTATTTGGATACCATAGTAACTCATAGCATTCCTTTGTCGCACTGCTTCTCCTAATGCCGAATATAATTATGCAGACCACCTCGAGCCCGTATCGACATATCTTCGTCGGACGGCTCCTTGGATTCATCGGATATGGATAGCGATCCACTTCCGACCGCCACCTCCCCTTGCCCTACGGACAATGCCGAGGTATTGTCTCAAGAGGCACCGGGTCAAGGGGAGACAGTCCCAGAGGCGCATCAAGGCGACCTTCCGGACTGCGGGAGCAAAGGGAGTAAGGCTCTTGAGGGCTCCGAGTTCGACCCTCAGCCGAACACCGCGCCAGAACCTCCAGTGGTTCCGGATTCGGGCAGGCGGCCTCCTTCCAAAAGGGCAAGACGCCTGGTGACCTGTGTCCATCCAGAGGCACCGGATAACCTACTGGGAGCGCTTTGCGGCGCTTCCATCGACGAAGAGCACCGCAGTATTATGAGTGCGGTGATCAAGAAGGTTTAGTCCGCCAAGAGAGGGATGACTGAAGCCTGTGCCAGCCTTCTAACAGGCTTTGAGGTAAGTGTTTAAAATATAGGAAAAATATTAGCGCATAGACAGTAGCCCCTGATGCTATGTTTGGTGTTCACAAAGAAAAGCCAAATAGAGGATCAAATAATATCTGCAGGAGTCTAATAAAAGTATGTCTATATGCGTATGCAGGCTTCGCTGCTGACCTCTACCGCACTGACTACGGAGGTTGCCGCACTGAAGCAGGACCTCGAGGGGTCCGAGAAAGAGCTCGACCTTGCTAAGAGGCAGCTCGAGGAGAACAAAGGTAAGTAATACCTAGTCTATATATATATATATATATATAAGATGCGATTGCGAAATGACAGGATCATCATGAATGTGCCAGGGGCCACGACCGAAGTGGCGACCCTGAAGCAAGCGCTGTCCGAGGCCGAAAACAAAGCGGCCAAGGAGCGCACCGAGCGGGAAAGGCAAGAGGCTCGGGTGGGCGAGGTGCAGCCAGAGCTCCAAGCTCTCGTGACGAAGCACGAGGCGTTGGAACTTGACTCGAAGAAGCGAGAGTCTGAGCTTGCCGCGGCCCTTGAGAGCGCGAAGAATGCCAAGGCCGAAGCCCAAAAGGCCCTCTAGGAGATTGATGCGTGTAAGGCATTCAATATGCAAGCAAGCATGTGAAAGTAAATTACTGGTTACTTACCCGAGTCCGGAGCTCTCCAGGAGCATTCGCATATTTGCCCCGCAGCGTGTCGGATGCTGCAACGTTTTACCAGGCCGAGGAGGGAAGCTCAACGGAGAAGCTGTTCTGGTCTCGGTATACTGGGACCGAACTCCCGATGCCTATGAGCGACTAGCTGAAGCAACTGGTCGAGCTGCACAAGGCGGTCGAACAGGCCATGAAGGGCTTTATAGTCCGGATGTGGCCTGGCGAGGCCCTTCCCAACAGCTACTTCGTCCTGGTGAGGCGGTTTGTGGATGCCTGCCCATGGCTCGAAGTCATCAAGTGGTCCGTCTGCATCGAAGGTGCACGCCGGGCTTTCGCCCGTGTGAAGGTGCACTGGGCCAAGATGGACGCTGTGAAGCTGGTGAAGGAGGGATCGCCGCACGGCAAGGAGCGTCGCAATCCCGAGATGTCTTATGAAGGTGTCCTGAAGGGTGCCTGTCTTGTAGCGGACGAGTGTGCCAAAGATGTAATATTTGAGTAAACTTGCTTGTGTGATCCTGTATTATGAAAACTTGTTTCATATGCGCTATGCAACGCTTGTTTGAATTTAAAATATTACCTTCTGTGTGGTTATTTATCAAATCTGAGAGATGGCCAGTCGTCGGCTTCTGCCCCCATGCCACGAGTGCTGGGGTGTTCGGGATAAACCTAAGCACTCTTGTTTCCACTTTTGGGTCCTTCGAGGGAGGTGCTCAGCCCAACGAACAAGGCAATTGGACTATAATGCTTTATCACTCTCACTTAGCCATAGAATTCTATAATTTTAAATTTCGGCGAAGCCCCTCGTAATCGGAAGGCAGAATTCGGGGCGCTATACACGCCTTAAGCCGGACAGAGCCGACTCCTCGCTCTAAGCGGCATAAGTCTTTAGGGACTCAAAAACCTCTCGAACAGCGACCAGTCTCTCGCCTTATCATGACTGTCAGTTTTAGCTTTCTCTACTGAGGTGCTTAGCCCAGCAGAACCAGGGCACAATCGCAGTAGTTCTCCCAGTGCTACCTTAGCCGATATAGCGAAACGTAAGGCACCAAAACATGGGATCCGGCAAACCAAACTGTTGACCCAAGACAAGATTCGGAGCTGATGCATATAATGCTATAAGTTCGGGGTGCCGCACTGTCGAAAGTGTTTGGACTTCTCACGCTGTATTATGGGGTATGCGTAAGCCCCTAGTGTATTGGCCGTACCAAAGTGTACGGGTGCTGGATGTAATGAATGAACATATATACATATAAAAAAAGAAGAATGCAATAATAGTCTTAATGCTATGCATTGTTTATTACTAGCAAAAAGGCCCGTGCTTTGCAAGGGGAGAAAAGAAATCCTCTCATATCGCTAGATGGGTGCGTGGTCGGTTGGCAGGTTATGAGATCGAACTCTTCCATGAGCAATTTTATTTTTTGCCAGCTCTTCGGACCTGGGCCATAGTGTGCCGACAAGTGGCTTCCTCCGTTGGGCCAGAACCGTTGGCAACTAACTAAACAAAATAGCATATGTGAAATTAATTGAAGCGGGACCAAACGAAGCGGGACCAAACCAAGAATATCACCTCCTTTTAATAGTAGGTATAGAAAAAGGGGCATTAAAGCAACACGATACAAGTAGTGCGATAAGCAAAAAGTGGGACTATTTGACATTTCCCCTCCAAGGGCAAGCTGAGGAATATTATTTAAAGTAGGTATTTCACTCATTATCAGAGACCACCAGGGAATTCCATGACGCGACGTAGCTTTCTGCCTCCTTGGTTGTTGTATCGTGTGGCCGGCAAACATACTGCCGGACGGTGTTTGCAGAGAGTAAAGTCCTGAAAGAGAGATAAAATAATAAGGCGGGAAGCCCCTAGTGCGGTTGAGCCGCGTCTTGGGGTGTGCCGTAGTCGTGCCCCCCTCCCCACCTGTGCCCACGGTATTTTCAATGCGTAATTATGTATGTGAGGCACGGATTTAGCCGTTTGGCTGGGACTGGGGTGGGGGCCGCATTGCTATGCGAGCTCGGAACGTGCCAGGCGGTCTTGTTGCCGATTAATCCAGGCGCGCTTGAAGGTGCCCAGGTCTGGAATCATCGAACTAGTGGATTGCCTTAAGAGGCTGGTTTGTGCTTCTGCTGCGAGGGCCGTAGTGTGCTCCTCCGTGCAGAGAGAGTGCTCTATGTTTCCATTGACTGTGATGGCCCCCCGAGGTCCTGGCATCTTGAGCTTGAGATATGCATAATGCGGTACCGCATTGAATCTCGCAAATGCGGTTCGCCCGAGCAGTGGATGATAGCCACTACGGAACGGGACTATATCAAAGATTAACTCTTCGCTTCGGAAGTTATCCGGGGATTCGAAGACCACTTCCAACGTGACTGAGCCTGTGCAATGGGCCTCTACACCTGGTATGATGCCTTTAAAGATCGTTTTTGTGGGTTTGATCATTGAGGGGTCTATGCCCATTTTGCGCATTGTGTCCTGGTAAAGCAGGTTCAGGCTGATGCCGCCATCCATAAGGACTCGAGTGAGGTGAAATATGTCAATGATTGGGTCTAAGACCAGTGCGGCGAATCCGCCATGACGGATACTAGTGGGGTGGTCCCTGCGATCGAAGGTGATCGGACAGGAGGACCAAGGGTTGAACTTTGGGGCGACTGGCTCCAACGCATATACGTCCCTGAGCGCACGCTTCCGCTCCCTCTTGGGGATGTGGGTAGCGTATATCATGTTCACCGTCCGCACTTGTGGGGGGAACCTCTTCTGTCCTCCGGTGTTCGGCTGCCGGGGTTCCTCCTCGTCATCGCTATGTGACCCCTTATCTTTGTTTTTGGCATCTAACTTGCCAGCCTGCTTGAACACCCAACAATCCCTGTTGCTGTGGTTGGCTGGCTTGTCGGGGGTGACGTGTATTTGACATGAGCGATCGAGTATACGGTCCAAACTGGACGGGCCCGGAGTGCTTCTTTTGAATGGCTTTTTCCGCTGACCGGGTTTAGAGCCTTTGAATCCAGCACTGACTGTCGTATCCTCGGTATTGTCGCTGTTAATGCGGCGCTTATGTTTGTTGTGACGTGACCTGCCGTTGCCATCCTTGGTATCCGAAGTACCATGGTTCTTTGATATGTTATTGCTGCGAGCCTGCTAGCTGTCCTCTCCCGCACAAAAGCAGGTCATGAGTGTCGTGAGGGCTGCCATAGATTTCGGCTTTTCCTGGCCAAGGTGCCGGGCGAGCCACTCGTCGCGGATGTTGTGCTTAAAAGCTGCTAGGGCCTCTGCATCCGGACAGTCGACGATTTGGTTTTTCTTTGTGAGGAACCGTGTCCAGAATTGCCCGGCCGATTCCTCTAGCTACTGAATTATGTGGCTCAAGTCATCGGCATCTGGTGGTCGCACATAAGTGCCCAGAAAGTTGTCGAGGAATGCGGCTTCCAGATCTTCCCAACAGCCAATGGACTCTGCTGGCAAGTTGTTGAGCAAATGTCGAGCTGGTACTTTGAGTTTGAGTGGGAGGTATTTGATGGTGTGTAGGTCAACACCGCGGGCCATGTGGATGTGTAGGAGGAAATCCTCGATCCATATCGCAGGATGTGTTGTGCCGTCGTATGATTCTATATTTACGGGTTTGAAACCCTCTGGGATTTGATGATCCATTACTTCATCTGTGAAGCATAAGGGGTGTGCGGCGCCTCTGTACTGGGCTATATCGCGACGCAGCTCAAATGAGTCTTGCTCGCTGTGTTCGACCCGGCGGGACTTACCTTTACTATATTCGGCGTGACGAATATTGTCTCACGTAGCGGCACGCCCTCGTGATCCGTAGATCGATCTTGCATGTTTTTCTTTGTCCTCCAATATGTCTCGCAGGTCTGGCGTATTTCCCCATGCCTTTTTATTTGATGGCGTCGGGGTGCGGGCTGAGCTTTTGGCTGGAATGCCTCTGTCACGGCCACAAGGTGGCCGATCAGCCGTGTCATACGCCGGGGATGTAGGTTTTTGTGCTTCCACCTCCAGTCAGGGTAGCAACCTGCACTTTGGGTAACTCTTGGAGGGGAGTTCGAGTTTATATTCCTCGACCGCAAGGACTTCAGTCCATCTGTCAGCTAGCAAGTCTTGATCAGCTTGAGGCTGCTGTTGCTTTTTCTTAAGGCTATTTGCCGTGGCTATAAGCCGGCGCTTGAAGCGCTCTTGTTCGACGGGATCCTCAGAAACGGCGAATTCATCATCGTCGAGGCTTGCCTCGTCTTCGGAGGAGGGCATGTAATGATCATCCTCCGCCTCTCCGTCTGCCGCTCTCTCGGGAGGGCTGGCTTCTCCATCCTGCTGCTCTAAATCTTGCTGGAGGGGATTGTTATTGTCTTCGGCACTGTCAGGTTTCGGGTTCTGGCAGACCCTTGAGGTTCGAACACTGGGGTGCACGCGTTGATCTCTCCCCTACCGATCTACGTCTGATCCTCTCATGCGAACTAAGATGAAAATGATGAACAACACAAGAGACACGATGTTTATACTGGTTCGGGCCACCGTTGTGGTGTAATACCCTACTCCAGTCTGTGGTGTGGTGGATTGCCTCTGGGGCTGATGATGGACAGTACAAGGGAAGAACAGCCTCGCTAGAGGTGTTCTTGAGCTGGTGCGATGAACTGCTAGGGTGAGTTCATTGTCTCTCTCTCTCTACTAGGGTTCTACCAGATCTCTCGATGTTCTTGGGGTGTCTAGATGTCTCTACTCTATGATGGCTAGCTCTATTTATAGAGGCCCTAGGCCTCTCCCCAAATAATGAGCGGGAAGGGCGCCAACAATTGGCCATTTCGAAGGGGAACATCTAGTATAAGTTATCCTGACCAAAGGTGGTCTTCGGCTGCCAAAAGCACTGGCGATGATGCCGTCTTGGGCTCCATGGTGACCTTCGTCCTGTCGTCCAGCTGGTCTTGGTCTCGTTGCACCGGAATGGTAACCTTTGCCTGATGCCTTGGCCTGTGCTTGCCCCCTTTACACCAAATGGGAAACAAGGACACTGCGTAGGCCGGCGCCCGCCTGGCGCCCGCCTGGTCTCGATCGTCATGGCTTGCGTCACGGGTTCCTCGCGAGGTACCCCTGCCTTGATCTCTCCGCCTCCTCGCAAGCCTGCCTGATGAGGCTGCCTCTGAGGAAGCTTCCTATCGTCCGCCCCGCGAGGCTTGGCCCCTAGCGAGGGTCTTTGAGCTTGAGCTGATGAAGATGGGCCGCGCTGGGCCCCCACTTGAGCCACTTCGCAGGCCGCAGGCAGGCAAGTCTGGGGACCCCCATTCCCAGAACACCGACAGTAGCCCACGGGCCCAAGGCGCGCGTGGGCTTGGCTTAGCAGAGAAGCGAAGGGGCAAGCATGAAGCGCCGCGGGCCCTAACATCATGTGACCTTGGGCGCCGCGTGGTGGTTGATTGGGCGTGGGCGTGGGCGTCTGCACTTCCCACGACGCCTCAGCAACTGCATGACTGACAAAAAGGGGGGGGGGCTGGCCAGGCTTACTTGCCCCGCTCTCGTCCGTCTTGCCCTAGAGCCCCTTTCTCGTTCTCCTTCCTCTTGTACCCGAAATCCTCTAGATTGGTGCCTCGCAAGTCCCCGGCTGATGCTTGGTACTCGTCGGCCCTGGATTCCCTGAATTTGTCGGAGAAGAACCTCGCCCTCGCGCACCTGATGACGATGGCGCAGGGCAGCGAGGGAGCGACTGTGCTCAAGGTCAGCTCCGATCAACCTGAGGGCAAGGGGAGCACCTTCTACCCGTTCTTCATGAGTGCCATTTTCGCTGGTCTGGTGCCTCCTTTCTCTGAGTTCTTCCATGTTGTTCTCCGCCAATACAACCTGCAGGCTCTGCATCTCCACCCCAACTCTGTCCTTCTCCTGGCGATTTTCGCCTACTATTGTGAGGCTCATGTTGGTGTGAAGCCCTCGGTGGCCTTGCTACGCCACTTTTTCTCCCTCCGGGTTTCTGGTGCTCAGGTCTCTGCATGCACGAGCTTCATTACCTATTCCAGCTCCAAAGCCATTTCAAAGCCTGGGAAGAGGATTGAAGGCTACCGGAGCAAGTGGGTCATGATGGATGTTGGGCGCCTCCACCCTCGTCTGGTATTGCCCACGGGGCAACCTAAGTCCTTTGACGCATGGTCCCGCGCGGAGCTCATCGACCCTCGCGCGAAGGCGGTGTTGAGGAGGATGAACGCGGACCTAAGACCAAGCAACTCGGAGGCGGCGAAGCTGATCGGGGCCACGCTCCTGAGGGAGTTCTTGGAGCACCGGGTGGCTCCGCTCCAGGAGCACCCGCTCCCACTGTGGGGGCTTGGAGGAGCAGACACCGCCCTGCGCCTGACCGACGAGGACCTGGCTGCGGCCCTCTGTTCATTGGTTGGGGAAGATGTGGCGAGCCCATTGGGGGCCCCTGTCCCCCTGTTCCTTCGTGACGACTGGGAGCTGGTGGTGAACGCCATGCCCACCTTCAACGGTGAGGGGATGGTGCCCGCGGCAGCTCCCGAAGATCTGGCGGTCTTGGCAACGGTGAACTTGTCCTCCGGCAGCTCTAGCGGGGAAGAGGAGGAAGAAGAGGCGGAGGAGGAAGCGTCCGACCCGAAGGAGACCGGCCAGGATTGGGGGGAGTCCTTCGCTCGGCGCAGGTCCCAAGCCCTCCGCTCCATGTCGGACGACGACGAGGCCGATGCCAGCCGAGGAAAGGAGGGCTCTTCCTCGGTCACGAGGAAGGGAAGGTCGAGCCTGGTTCCCCCAGGGTCTGCTCTGGTCCCTAGGGGGTCCAAGGCCAGCTCCATCTCTCCTGACGCGCCTTCTGCTTCCGGGCCCTCCTAGGCTGACCCCCGCTGCAGGCTCTCTGGCTTCAAGTATGGCCGAAAGTTGCTTGATTCCACGGACGACGTCCAGTAAGTGCTCAATTTGTGCTCTTCTTGGTTTCTGCCACTGAGACTTGACGTTTGTGCTCTTTTACCAGGCCGGCACCTGCGGCCAAGAGGTTGAAGGAGGCTTCTGCGGCCCTGCTTGTGGCGAATCCGTCTACCGGGGAGAAGCCTTCGGCTGTTTGGGGAGAGGACGGCGAGGCCCGCGCCTCTCCGAACCAACCGCCCTCGCCAGGCCAACTGGGGCACCCCGGCGAGGAGTTAGCCCCCGTGGCCCCGCTGGACCTGGAGTCGACTGTGCTCGATGCTGCGGCCGTGGCGGCCAAGGCTCAGGAGGTCCCTTCCTCCCAAGCCATGGCCACGCCGCCATCATCTCCGCCTGCTCCACAGGTTCTTGTCTCTTCTGCTCCCTCCACTGCTATCCTGGACCAGGTTGCCAACGAGCTGAGCCAACTGTGGGGGGATCTCCTGAGCACGGACCCTCTAGTGGCCGGGCGCCTGGAGTTGGCCTCTGGCTAGGCTCGTTCTGCTGCCTCCGTCCGAGCGGTGTTGAGCCAGGCCGTGTCGTCCTCCGACGAGGAGAGGCGGGCCGCCAACCAAGCCAAGGCCGCTCGCGATGCTGCCCTGGGCGACGTTGCAAATGCCCAGGGCCGCTGCAAGACGCTTGAGGCCGAGCTATAGGGCCTGCGCGACGAGCTCGCCAAGGAGGTGCGCAGCCGCCGGGAGAAGGAGAAGGAGATGAAGGCTAGGAAGGCCACCACCAAGGACCGGGACGCCAAGCTTGACGTCCGCCACAGCCGACTAGAGACGCTGGAGCGGTCGCTGAAGGCGGAGAGGACCGAGCTGGACGCCAAGGCAAAGGTCCTGACGAAGGACCGGGCGGCCTTCGCGGAGCTGGAGAAGAAGGCTCGAGGCATACTGAAGACGCTGTATGAGAGCGGCCTGGAGGAGCCGTTGGCTGGTGCGGAGGATGGCCCCGCCAAGCTGCTCCCCTTCCTAGTTGATGCGCTTGAGGACGTCGCAGACGGCCTTGGCCCCACGGTCGAGGCTCAGGCGCGTGCCCTATCTTCTGCGGCGCTGACGCGTGTCCTCAGCCATGTCTACCTGCGCGACCCCAATGTCGACTTCGACAGCCTGCTGGAGCCCGTGAGCAGCGACCGTGCCGCTGCCGCCGCTGAGGCCGTGAGGGGCTGAGCCGAGGTTTTGCTAGGGAAGTTCCGCTCCCCCAGCGTCCTGCCCGGGCGCGGTGCCGCCGGCCTGGCGACCTCGGGAGGCGAAGCTGTCCAGCATGACTCCACCACCAGTGATGGCATTACTGGGGAGTGATTCCTTCGCGACTTCCATCCTATTTTATTCCTGCACATGCACCATGCCTCGCGGAGGCGTTAAAACTTGTGTTTGGCGTTGTGGAACAATCTTATAGCTTGTAATATTTGCTTTGAATTTCCCGGAATTTGCATTTTCCTCTCCTACTTGTTTACGCTCTACATCGGCAGGGCCCGACCCCACGCATACCTCACCCAACGTTAACCCCGACCGGAAACCAAGGACGGGACTAAGGAGTGAGGGGCTATGTGGCAAGTTAGGCTCCTGAGTCGCGATGCTCAGGAGTCCCCCTTGACACGCGCAACAAGTAGGGAAGGGGGGAGCGAGGAGTGGATTGATCGTTCTACGTCGGCAGGGCCCAGCCCCGCGCGTACCTCACCCAGCGTTAGCCTCGACCAGAAACCAAGGATGGGACTAAGGAGTGAGGGGCTATGTGGCAAGTTAGGCTCCTGAGTCGTGATGCTCAGGAGTCCCCCTAGACGCTCAAACGGGTTTCGTACCTTGGCTCCGCTTGGGGAGTGGCGCGCAACGACCAGGTCCAAGGGACCTGGCTGGGTGGCGTGCGCTCGGGCAAGGCCCGGGCGTAGCCCCTGTGTCCAGCCCCCTCGCGCGGCACTCCCGAGGGGAGGCATTGCGATGGTGCCGGACACTGAGCTCTGGGCTCCCTGAGGTTGGTACGGCCATGGGCCGCCCTCAGTTGTTTATCACCAGCGCAGAGCATAGCGCTTCCGTATGTGTACAGGCATAGCCGCTCCTCGGCAGTGTCGTCAGCCAGTGCAGAGCATGGTGCTTCCCACTACTAGGGAAAAGGCTAGCAGCAGTGCGGGTTTTAGGCCTATCAGCAGTGCGGGTGCCCGCGCTACCAATAAGGCGCTACAGCTAACTTTTAGTAGTAGCGCTGCCTGTACCCGCGCTACCACTATTGACTATAGCAGCAGTGCTTTTCAGGAACGCACAGCTATTACTTAGCTGTAGCGATTTCCCGGTCCAGCGCTACTGTTATATCTTTCACCATTTCCCCATTCCAGCTTCGATAAACTGCAATTTCCAGATACTAGGTACTACTAGATATCAATTTCATAAAGCATTATAGGTACTAGGTAGTACTCCCTCAGTTCGAAATTACTCGTCGTGGTTTTAGTTCAAATTTGAACTCAAACCACGACGAGTAATTTGGAACCGAGGGAGTACTAGATAACAATTTCATATATACTCAACATGCATCCTCAAGCAGTACAAGGTGACATCGACGACAATCATCATATTTAGTTCTAGATGATATCGACGACGATCATCATATGTAGTTCTACATGATATCGATGACGATCATCATATGTAGTTCTAGATGATATAGCCACACACACATATGTAGTTCTAGATGATATCGACAACGATCATCATCCTCAAGCCTGGGCGGTGGGTGTTCCTGATAGTAATTAGGATGGCCTGTCAAGCACAAAGATTCTTGCCAACGAGGAATCATTTCCACCCAACCGAGTTCAAGTGTGTGCGACCATCTGTGCCCATGCGGTAAGTACATGTGGTGACGGAGCCCCTTGCGGTAAGGCGTAGTCCAACTGAGCCTTCTTCATCAGGCTCGATACCACAACTCACAGATAGGTTCTTTGGCAATCTCTGAATAAGAAAAACATATCAATTAATAAATAGCCTCACACATACTCTTGCAAATATATTTCTATTAAGTCTAAATTTCTACACTATCAAAAGACACAGTACTACGCATTTGTACTAATTAATCATGAATTCTACTAATAAGTATATATATGGATTTTCTACACTATTAATAGTTCCTTGGATTCTACACTAATAAGCATGTGATCAGACTCTACACTAAAGTATATCATCGACTAGATTCCACAAAGCATATCATTGGACTATACACTAAGCATATCATCGGATTCACTAAGCATATAATCGGATAATTTGCATTTGTAAGTTAACAATAAAGCACATATATATCATCAAATTACTACATGCAGTACGTATAACATGCCATTTCATGCCGATCGACCATGGTACTTGTTACGCGGGTCACGAATGGCACCCCGACAAAGTCATCACGTGGAGGAATTATGTCCCATAGGCTGCACACCTCCTCCTCGCTCAGCCTCATTCTTTGAGCTATGATGGCTTCATGAAGTGGGTTCTCATCATCTTCATTGAGTGGGTCCTCATTATCTTCATCAGCTTCGTCATCTTCATCATGTTCCACCAGGTTGATATAAATGACAACCAGCTTGGGTCTTTCTGCTCTGAAGGAGAATCTGATCAACTCACCACCAGTAAGATGCATGCGAGCGAGGAAACGGGTCCATCCATCTCCTCCAATCTGCGACATATTGCGTCCTTTCTCGACCTCCATAGTGTATGGCCCCCAGGAGCCTCAAATGTCACAGTGTCTCCTGTCAGCTTGTTGAATTTTAACCTCACATTGCAAGGGACGATCTGTGTAAGAAAAGAAAAATGACACAATGCAGTAATGCCAATACTAAAAATAAAATAGTTGTTACATTTCATCTAATTTCTTACCGCTGCATGATGAAAACTCGGATGGAAGTAGATGCCGAACAGCTTGCCAGTTGCAAGGCTGCTGGCGCACCTTGACTTGCACAGTCGACATAGTGGTGCTGGTGGTGGCGCCATTTTCCTAAAGCAATATGAGCAAAGGATTAACGATTCACTTCACAGGAAACAAGTGGCAAATTTAACTAAATTGGCACCTACATTTTGCAAAAAAATAACTTATTACAAAAAACTAAATCGAGCATACTAAATCAACTAAATGAACTAGCATACTAAATCCACTATCATACTAAATCAACTAAATCAAAATGTTCTAAATCAACTAGCCTACTAAATCAACTAAATCAACTAGCCTACTAAATAAACTAAATCAAAATGTTCTAAATCAACTAAATCAACTAGCCTACTAAATCAACTGAATCATATCAACTAAATCAAAATGTTACATATGAAAGCCTACTAAATCAAAATGTATCAGGGAGGAGGGACAAGGAGGGGCGACACGAGGAGGGAGAAGATAGTAGGATGGAGGAGGAAGGCGGAGCGAGGAGGGGCCGGCCGGCGGCGAGTGGAGGGAGGACGGATCGAGGAGGAAGGCGGAGCGAGGAGGGGGCGGCCAGCGGCAAGTGGAGGGAGCACGGAGCAGGAGGCCGGTACCGAGTCCAGCGAGGAGGATGAGGCGACAGCAGCGCAGATCCGGGGAGGGGCGACGGGGGAGGACCGGCGGCGTGGGGGGTGAGGAGGAGACCGTGAGTGTGTGTGAGTGTGATCTGTGGACGAGGCTAGTGAGTGGGGGGAGATGGACTGGAATAGCAGTAGCGCGCTATAGGTAAACGCGCTACTGCTAAACTACCTATCAGTAGCGCCTTTCGGCCTGAACGCGCTACTGCTATGTGTCAGTATGTAAAAATAGACATAGACATAAAAAATACATTGATCATCAATGGTCTTTTTGTGTACAATCTGATTTGTCAATAGGAATCCTCGCCGGTTGGTTTAAGAACTGGCGAGGACTCCTATTGCGGCCACAGATCCTACACATAGAGTTCAATGAAGACCAAGTGCTTGTGAAAGTTGTAGAAGAAACATATTTAAGGTGGGTAAAACTCTCTTCACGGAGCGAGGTGGGACTAAATTTTTGTAGTTAATTTAGCAGTAGCGATTATTGCCTGAATGCGCTGCTGCTACGTTACATAGCAGTAGCGCTATTTATTTTAACACGCTGCTGCTATAACTGGCCTCGCGGCGGCGTCGTGGGAATTTTAGCAGTAGCGCTTCTTGGAGTGCACGCGCTACTGATAAACTTGTTTCAGCAGCGAGTTTCCATGGCCCGCGCTACTGCTACTTAGCAGCAGCGCCTGATTTTAAAGCGCGCTGCTGGTAAGATTCTGTGTATAGGCTTTTCTCTAGTAGTGTCCACTGGTGCGTGGGAGGGGGCTCCCCTCCGGGAGGAGCCCCCAGGGCGTGTACAGCCCCGCCCTGACACGTGGCCGGCACGGTAGGGCTTGGAGAGGTGTATCTGGGCACCCATGAGCCAGTGCGGGACTCACGAGGCCCTACCTCGAGGCGGGTTGCGCCTGGCTCTGGGCCTTTATCAATTGGTGTGTTCCTGCAGGGTTGTTAGAATGCAAATGCTCTACGTCCTCAGGTCCCGGCCCCTAAGCGAGCTCAGCCGCCGCTGGTAGTACAGGTCGCGATGCCGTGGGTTAAGGCCAGGGGGTGAGGGCTGGAGAGCCAATAAGAGCCCATGAGTAGCGATGCTTAGGCGCCCCCCTTTTAACGTGCAAGCGCTTTGCACGACGACAAGCAGTAGGTGATAATTATGGGAATCAGATTAAGCGTGAAAGAACAACTTCATCCTAGGGTAAATGCTGGAAAAGCAACTACCGCTGGGTCGGGCCCGAGTGGTGTGGGGATGATGCAGCCCGAGGGGCGCCCCCAACAGGGTAAGTAAAGAGCATAACCAAAATGGATACATGCCGCGGGGACGGACCCACGCGGCCTGGGAATGGTGCAGCCCTGTGGGCGCTCCCAGCTGAAAGTAGAACTCTGAAAGATATCACCTGATGTTGTTGAAGACGAAGCGATGCTGAGGAAGTGAGCGATGCATGGTGAAGACGCCGGCCCTCATGAGCCCCCAGGCCCAGGGGCCTCGGGAGGCTTTGGTGGTACGTGCAGGTCTTCGGGGACCGTCGCCACCTCTGCCAGGACCGCATGATGACTGACCATCTGAGCCTCTAGAATGCTCCTCAACAAGCGCTGATGTGCGGCGACCGCGCTCGGCGGGCCGAAGGGCATGCGAACGTAGCTGTGGGGTTGTCCCATGCAGCGCCCTACGGCCGAAGGCCATAGGCGCTCCTGGGACGCCGCTCGGTTGAGCCCTGGTACATCGACGCAGACGCGCAGTCCTCCATCCTCGCCTGGATGTGGGGCCACGGCAGGCAAGTGGCGGCTGCCGCGCATGACTTTGGACTCTTGTACCTCTTGGGTGTTCCTTGCGATGAACTCCTGGGGGTTTTGTCTCCTTTGACTTGTAATTTTCTGAGGGAAGCGTTCCTGAAAGCACCCCTCCAAGTGGTGCCCGACCACCTCCCCCGCGACCTTGGCAAGGTCGGTGGCTCTCCAAGGGAGAGCCCTCGAGCCCTGCCTGAGGAGGGCGCCGGGCGCGCCTTCCTATGCGCGAGAGGGCGGCGCTCCCTGATCGGGCGCGAATCCTGACGCAATACCTCTAGAGGTGCCTGCTTCCTTGTGGCTCTGGTCAGGTGAGGTCTTCTTCTTCTTGAGGGTCGCCTCGGGAGGCCTCCCGCTCCTGCAATTCGGGTCTTTGTTTGCTGCGGCTTGGAACGCACGCTCGAGCGAGCACACTGCATCCCTTTCTTCACAGGGTACGGTGATGACTCCACCGCTTCCTGGCATCTTGAGGACATTGTAACCATGGTGAGTCACTGCCATAAACTTGGCTAGGGATGGGTACCCGAGGATGGCGTTGTACGGCAGGCGGATGTGAGCGACGTCGAAGTCGATGAGCTCGGTGCAGTAGTTGTTGCGTTGCCCGAAGGTGACCGGAAGGCGAACCTGCCCAATTGGAACAGTGAAACCATCGGTTACTCCTGAGAAAGGCTTGGTCGGCAGAAGCTGGTCGTATGGCACTTGGAGATTGTCGAATGTCTCAACGGACAAGACGTTGAGTCCTGCTCCGCCATCGATGAGGGTCCTGGTGACCTGCACGTTGCTGATGACTCGGGAGCAAAGCATCGGGAGGACTCCGGCCGTTGCCGCACACTTGAGCTGGTCTGTGGAACTGAATGTGATCGCACACGTAGACCACCTGAGAGGGCATGTGGCCTGAAGCTTGGGAAGGACTGCATTCACCTCGCGAGCAAACTGCTTGAAGATTCGCTGTGAGGCTGGGGCCTGGGCGCCGCCCAGGATGCAAGCAATTGCATGCGCCTCTTGGAAGCCCCTAGCCCCATCGTCTTGGTGTTGGTCTTCGTTCCTCCTCGGTGGAGGCGGCAGAGGAGGGAGGCCTGAGTTGCCGTGGGGACGGTCCTCATGAGGCTGGTCCCTCCAGCCTCCCTCGCGAGGCTGGTCCTACCAGTGGTCCTTGCGAGGGTGGTCACGCCATCCCTGGCGAAGGCCACGGTCTTCCCATCGTCCATCGCCTCTTCCTCCTCCTCGGCCATAGCCCCTGTCATTGCGCTCTGGGCGTCGGCCGATTCGCCCATCTCGCACGGCTCTGAGCTCTTGACATTCATTGGTGTTGTGGGTGTGGAGGTCATGGTACACGCAGTACCATCCGCCCATAGATGACTCAGGCTGATCCCTGCCTCGCTTGGTATCCGGTTCCGCTGCTAGCACGGCAGCCCCCTTCTGCTTCACGTCCTTGGCCTTGAGCTTCTTTTCTTCCGGGTCGGCTGCCGGGAGCTTGAGAAGGGAGAGACGCCCTTCCTCAGTCCTGGCGCACTTGGTCGCCAAGTTGAACAGCTCCAGGGATGTGCACAGGTCTTCATGGATTGCTAGCTCTTCCTTCATCTTGACGTCGCGCACGCCGTCGGAGAAGGCTGAGATGATGGCTTCTTCAGTCACCTTGGGGATCTTGAGGTGAGCGTAGTTGAAGCGCTGGATGTACTTCTCCAGGGTTTCTCCTGGCTGTTGCTTGATGCAGCGCAGGTCGCTCACGGCAGGGGGCCGGTCGCAAGTGCCCTGGAAGTTGGTGATGAAGCGGGTGCACATCTCGCTCCAGGAGGAGATCGTGCTGGGTGCCAGGTTCAGGAGCCAGGTGCGGGCGCCGTCCTTGAGCGCCATGGGGAACCAATTTGGCATGACCTTCTCATCTCCATTGGCGGCTACGATGCCCAGCTCATAGAGCTGCAGGAACTCCGCGGGGTCCGCTGTGCCATCGTAGCGGGGAGGGAGGTTAGGCTTGAACTTGCCCGGCCATGTGATGCCGCGCAGCTCGGGGGTGAAGGCGAGGCAGCCCACCATGGCCACCGGCGCCCTTTGCTGGTGCTGGACTCATTCTTGCGGGTCACCACGCGCCGCCACTGGGAGCAGCGTGGGGTTTTGTCGTGGAGGCGCCGGGGCGCGATCTTGGCGCGCCAGCGCGGAGAGCGCGCGAGCACCTTCCCGGGGACGTGGGATCTCTTGGCAGCTCCCTTCTTGCTGCGCTGGCACCGGACATGGAGGGTCTCGCCCTGGGGCTCTGCGCCTTGGAGCCAAGGCACCTTCTTGGGGTGGAGGTAGTGGAGGCGCCTCCTGATCCTCGCCCCCTGCACAGGACGGAGGGCGAGGCAGCGAGAGGGACTGCTAGAGGGAGCCCCCTGCGGCACTGATGAGCTCGGTGATGCGGGCGAGCCAGTCCTCGTAGAGGTCATCGACGGGGCGATAGTGCAGGAGCTCCCGCGCCAAGAGCAGTGAGGCGTGCGCATCCATGGGTGTGCCACGGGCGTGGGACGACGAGCCAGTTGGAGTCAGCGACGTGGTGGCGGTGCGGACATCCCGCCGCACCGAGGGGTGCTAGGATGAGGTCTGCTGCTCGTTCCCCGCCAGGCCGGTGGCGGCGGGCGACGGGGAACGACGAGGGGGGCCGCCGACAGGCGCCGTCTAGGCGACGCGAGTGGCGTGAGCAGCCCAGCGCTCGGCGCGAGCCCGACGAGCGTCAGCCATGGACATGACGGAAGATCACACGCGAACAGCGGAAGGAAGATTTCGGCGCACCCCTACCTGGTGCGCCAAATGTCGGGTTTCGGGTTCCGGCAGACCGTTGAGGTTCGAACACTGGAGTTCGCACGGAGATCTCTCCCCTACCGATCTACATCCGATCCTCTCGTGCGAACTAAGATGAAAATGATGAACAACACAAGAGACACGATGTTTATACTGGTTCGGGCCACCGTTGTGGTGTAATACCCTACTCCAGTGTGTGGTGTGGTGGATTGCCTCTAGGGCTGATGATGGACAGTACAAGGGAAGAACAGCCTCGCGAGAGGTCTTCTTGAGCTGGTGCGATGAACTGGTAGGGTGAGTTCATCGCCCCTCTCTCTCTCTCTCTCTCTGCCAGGGTTCTACCAGATCTCTCGATGTTTTTGGGGTGTCTAGATGTCTCTACTCCGTGCTGGCTAGCTCTATTTATAGAGGCCCTGGGCCTCTCCCCAAATAATGAGCGGGAAGGGCGCCAACAATTGGCCATTTCGAAGGGGAACATCTAGTACAATTTATCCTGACCAAAGGTGGTCTTCGGCTGCCAAAAGCACTAGCGATGACGCCGTCTTGGGCTCGATGGTGACCTCCGTCCTGCCGTCCGACTGGTCTTGGTCTCGTTGCACTGGAATGATAACCTTTGCTTGATGCCTTGGCCTGTGCTTTCCCCCTTTGCACCAAAGGGGAAACAAGGACACTGCGCAGGCCGGCACCCGCTTGGCACCCGCCCTGTCTCGATCATCATGGCTTGCGTCACGGGTTCCTTGCAAGGTACCCCTGCCTTGATCTCTCCGCCTCCTCGCGAGCCTGCCTGATGAGGTTGCCTTTGAGGAAGCTTCCTGTCGTCCGCCCCGTGAGGCTTGGCCCCTCGCAAGGGTCTTTGAGCTTGAGCTAATGAAGATGGGATGCGCTGGGCCCCCGCTTGAGCCACGCTGCAGGCCGCAGGCAGGCAAGTCTGGGGACCACCGTTCCCAGAACACCGACAGGCACTTTCTGGAGTGCTATTATCTCCGGTGCCGGTATCACCACTTTTGCCTTGGCGGGACTTAGAGTGGCGCCGCTAACGTCGGCGCTTGGGTTGCTTCTTGGAGGGGTCATCCTCCGCTGTCTCATCGCCATTGCCTTCTTTGGGTGTGTCCACCATGTATATATCATATGATGAGGTGGCTGTCCAGTTCCCTGTGGGCAATGGTTCCTTTTCGCCTCCCGCATCGCACTACTAGGAAAAGGCCTACTAATGGCGCACCAGTTTTTCCTACTAATGGCGCATCACTGGTGCGCCATTAGTATCACGCCACTAGTATTTATTACTAATGGCGCACCACTGGAGCGCCATTAGTATCTGGTATACTAATGGCGCACCACCCAGTGCGCCATTAGTATATAACACCATGCGCCATTAGTATGCCTCCCAGGGCCATATTTAACCATGTGCTTTGGCACACTAATGGCGCACTGCGGATGGATGCGCCATTAGTATACTTGGCATACTAATGGCGCACTCTGTAGTGATGCGCCATTAGTATGAATATTAGGTTTTTTTTACTTTTCTGATTTTTGCACAGGTTACAAAATATATTATTTGACAGAATATAGACAGTAGCACACAGCAACAACAGATTCATCGAACACAATAGAAGATTAGTCTCCGAATACAATTCATCATATTAGTCTCCGAATTCAAAAGACCGAACAAAGATAAAACATTACAAGTCTCGAGACCGCGAGTATCGAGTTTGTCGGAAGTAATACTAATCCTAACAAGTCCTACTAATCATCATCATACAACTTCTACTCGTTATTCATAACAATTCATACGATCATCATCTTGATAGTCATCGAACCAACCCTACTTAATTGTTCTTAGCACATGATCATCACTATTAGGCAGGAACTAAATACCCTATTTAAGCTAAAATAGCATAAAACAATATAGACCCCGACTCTCCATTATGGAGAATGGAGAACATCCTGTCTCCAATTCTTGCGCTTCGCTTCCTTTTGCTTCCAAGAAGCTCCTTACGATTGTCCATACATTTTTTCCATCCTTTGATTTTCATGTCTCCACTTCTTTTAGAAATCTCGTATGGACAGTTGAGCTTCGTAGGACGACCTGGCTGTATGTTCAAAACATTAAGACTACCTTTCTGATACATCATATGAGGCACACAATTCTCTGGGATTATCTGTTGAAAAACATAGTAATAACATCATAGTTAGCAATGATGTACTAGTTTTAGAAGTATGCAAAAGATGCATGGATGTCGTAATAGTAAAAATCTTACCAGGGTATCTCCATGGTAGTTACCGTAGTTGAACACATGCACTAGTGGCACGTATTTACCATAACATTGAGGAGTTTGATTGTGGATAATGTAATTCTCAATGTCAGTACAAAATCCGACCAGATGATTTTTCTCCTTGTAAGTTGTTAATTCGGAGCCATCGGTGTAGTGGGTTTTGTCTACCATCTCCCGCACATTCTTTGAACAATAAAAATAAGCTGTCAATGGAAATAAGCTATCAACTATTTTGAAATAAACAATATAAATTAGCTAATAACTATGTTTGAGAAACTCACATAGTGGTAGAACTGGAGGCGTATCAACAAGGACCGAAATGTCCATATTGTCTTGGTTGATGTCAGGATTACCAAGATCCATGGTGATAAGCATACCCTCATCAAAACCATACATCTTCCAAAATGCTTCCCAATTTTTGCAACCAAAATGGGTTACGCTCTTAGAATTATATAGATTTACTTCAAAGTCCACATCGTGACGAGTCCTTAGGTGAATTTTCTTTGTTTCAGAAATTTCATGGTCTTCAAAATCCATCCTCCCCAAGACATAGCGTCTTGCATGGCATGGGATAAGCTATACTCGAATTGTAAAAGATGAAAATTACACGTTGAAATAGTTGAAGTCATGCTTAATTATGAAAATAACACTTGTCGTCATTGCGTACCGTTTCAACTTCGAAGGTCTCCTCGAGCTTAATGCTGAAGTGCCGATCATCGTCCAGGTGAGGCATGTCGCACAGACCTTGATCGTCGTGGCACCAGTTGCACTCCGCCGGGAGACTTTCGTCGTCCGATGATGATGACGACATATCCTATGTTCATAATTCAAAACTACATCATTTAGGGTTTGTCGACACCGAGGCATCCTAAAAGCTAAGCTTTTATCATTTAGGGTCTGTCGACGCTGAGGCACCCTAAAAGCCTAAGCTTTCATCATTTAGGTTCTTATCGACACCGAGGCACCCTAAAAGCCAAGGTTTTATCATTTAGGGTTTGTCGACGTCGAGGCACCCTAAAAGCCTAAGCTTTCATCATTTAGGTTTTGTCGACGCCGAGGCACCCTAAAAGCCTAAGCGTACATCATTTAGGTTCTCATCGACACCGAGGCACCCTATAGAAGCCAAGTTCAGTTTTCATCATTTAGGGTTTATCGATGCCGAGGCATCCTAGGTTGGGCCTAATCACTTGCCTCTATTTCCACCTATGTTGGGTTTATCATCTAGGGTTTATCGATGCTAAGGAGAATTCTAAGTTTGGCCTAATCACTTGGCTCTATTGCCACCTATGGTTTAATGCAGCAAGAATGGCGGGGCAGTTGATCCTACTTAACTAAGTACTACGATACCCCGGCCCATGCATTAGTCGCAAGTACCCCATATGTCCTATTTTTAGCAAAGTCATGCTAAAATTCACAGAAAATTTCAGCATGACCTTTGCTGAAAATAGGACATATGGAGTACCCGAATTTGCCAGAACGGAAGTTAATCGACATTCTGGCAGACTCAAGGGCCTCTCGGGGTACCTGCAAATTCATCACGACACAATGGTCGGAGACAAAACCCAGCCACAGACCATATGGTCCTCTGCTTTCATATGGAAAAAATCAGCTCAACTTATGTGAGCTTCCATTCCAGATATAATAGGTCACCAAACAAAAAATCATCCAGATATAATGGTACAGCAAAGAAACAACTTAATCCATGCCTCAGCTTATGAACAATCATTACTTCAAATACAGAAGAAGGAACAATTTATTTGTGACATAGTTACAAATGATGACAGAATAAAGCAACACCATGCACTAGCCTAAAAACAAGTGAAGTTTCACCCATATAAGAACAACTTTATAAAATCAGAGAAGTTGCTAAATTTTTTGTATCCTTCGTATACACTGGAGTACAATGCTTTATAAATGTTCCATCATCATTACAGAGAATTAACAATTGTCCATAACAGTTAACTGAAATTTTTGCCTCATAGCTTGGGTGGGTTAAGTACTAGGAGACTTTGTAATGTGCAGTACAGGTGCAGTAACAGGCTTCTGAGTTAAGAAAACATTTCTATTTGATTTTCAAACCACACACTTACTTTCAACTATAAACAAAACTAACTTGCTGTTAATGAAACTCATGGTGGAAGTAACTACTAGCAGCATGTCATTATCATGGTAGTCCACTATATATTTTTATGACAAAATACATCATTATCAGGGCACATTATGGCCATTTTCTTACATGATGCTAACTGTACCTAACTGATTTTTTTGACAATAGCTCAAGTTTTTGACAGTAGCTCCTAACTGAATTTTCTGCTTAAAGGGAAGGCTGACTTAAGTGGCAAGATGATACAATTTGCGTAACATAACAATATATGCATCTTAATATAACACCATCTCCTAACAGAAATAGTATCCAGATCTACTAGGGGGCAAAGTAGAACTGATATTCTTTTGCTGACCTCTAGTACAAGGTATAGAAGAGGAGGTAAGAGAAGAAATAGTGACATTTCTCTTAGCAGGAGACTTTTTCTCTCTTCTACAAACAACAGTAAATTTCTCCTCCTCTTCCACTACAGTATCATGCCAACTTAGACACAAGGAGGCGACATTTCCATTCGAGTCATGAATATCTAAACAGTGTTTAGTTTTCTTACTAATTTGTTGCCTGGATAATTCCAATTCCTTGAGAACATGAATAAAATCAAAATTATCCAGAGGTATATCAACACCCATCATTGATGCTCTAAACATAATCTCCTTAGCTACTTAATTCCCCAACCCTAGCTACTTAATTCTCCAACCCCTTTTCTTGTCCAAAATTCTCCAACCCCTAACCCTATAACACATCAGAAGGAAATCAAGAGGGGGGAAGAGGGCGAAGCGGCTCGGGTGCTCACTGGGGAGGTCGAGGGTGACTCGGGGTAGCCGGAGCTAGTCGAGGCGGCGCGAATTCGGCGTCGAGCGGTGGCGATGGTGGCCGAGGCGGAGGAAATCGGCGGGCGTCCGAGGAGGCACGGGGGCAGTGACGGAGACGGAGGCGCGAGGCGGCGGCGGCGTGGGGGCGGCGACAGAGACGGAGGCGCGGGGGCGGCGG
>NC_041388.1:690050390-690051007 GCF_002162155.2 Triticum dicoccoides
GGCGGCAGCGTGGGGCGGCGACGGAGACGGAGGCGCGGGGGTGGCGGCGGCGTGGGGGCGGCGATGGAGACGGAGGCGCGGGGGCGGCGATGGAGACGGAGGCGCGGGGGCGGCGGCGGTGTGGGTCGGGGCAGCGGGGGGAATTAGCTAGGGGGCGAAGTAGAGGGAGGAAGGGGATCTGGCGAGAGGGAGGGAATTAGCTAGGGGGAATCTTACTAATGGCGCACCCGCGGTCGGTGCGCCATTAGTAATCTTTATTTTACATAGCAATGGCGCACCAGGCAGAGGTGCGCCATTAGTAATCTTTTTTTACATAGCAATGGCACACCAAGCAGAGGTGCGCCATTAGTAATCTTTTTTTTATATATAGCAATGGCGCACCAGCCAGAGGTGCGCCATAAGTAATTTTTTTTGTTGCATGTAATAATTTTTTAGAAAATGAATATGAATATGAAACAGTAATATTTTTTATAAAAACAGTATTAATTGTTGTTTAACAACAATTGTAGTCTACACTTTTTTATTATTATTTTTTAAAAAATGAAGAGGGGAGAGGAGGCGGAGCTCACCGGGGAGCGGGGGAGGGTGCGGGGGGTGCTTGTCGGCGGTGGTGGAGC
>NC_041388.1:690051137-690072670 GCF_002162155.2 Triticum dicoccoides
GGGGGGTGCTCGTCGGCGGTGGTGGCGCGGGGGAGGGTGCGGGGGGTCGGCGGCGGCGGTGCTGGAGCGGGGGAGGGTGCGGTGGGTCATCGGCGGCGGTGGAGCTAGCGGGGGAGGGTGCTGGTGGGATCGAGATCGAGATGGAGGGGGAATCGAGATCGAGATGAAGGGGGATCGAGATCGAGTGTCCTCATGAATATTAAATATTTTATCATATTGAATATGAAAAAATATCATCAAAATTGAAAAAATATTCATGAATTCAAAAAGTGCCCATGAAATTTAAAAATATTCATGATATCAAAAAGTGCCCATGAAATACAACTGAGAAATGAAGACTACGATTTAAATACAGTCGATCTTAGCTAGCTATCTGTTCATAATCTTCTTGCCCTTCTTTTTCGCAAATGGAGTTCTTCTGTGGAACGGACGTCCTTTAGGTAGGGTGGTCCTGCTTCTTCTTGTGGTGTATGTTGCTACTTCATCGTCGTCGTCATGTTCGATCTTCGGGTCGCCGTACTTGTCGAAGTCTTGCTCATTGGCTACTCCATCCATTCCTATGATCTTCCTTTTGCCTCTCCTCACGACAACACGACTGGGCTTTGACGGGTCGATAATGAAGAAGCATTGGTCCACTTGGGAAGCCAGAACCCATGACTCATTTTTCGCGGTGACGTTTGCGCCCGCGGTCTTGGATTTGGCTTCGGGTATAACCATGGTGGTGAAATACCGGTCTTCTTTTAGGACGCTCTTGGCCCATCTGACACGGAACATCGGGACCTTCTCTCTAGCGTAGCTCAGCTCCCAGATCTCCTTGATCCTTCCGTAGTATCTGTCCTTGTCGTTACCGGTGTAGGATTCCATCGTTACCCTGGAGTTCTGATAACCATCGATCTTCATGTCCTTGTCCTCGGTGTAGAATGTGTAGCAGTTGATATCGTACGCCTCATAGGTCATCAGGTTGTGCTCGGCGCCCTGTGACAAGGCGAATATGAGTTGTTCTTCCGCGGAAGAATCCTCATGTAAAGGGTACGATATAAGCTTCTACTTGAATTTGGATGTAACTTTTCGAGTAGATGTTTTTTCATATAAAAAACTTTTTCATCCGAGTTCGTACGCAAAAGTTATGCCCATTTTACAAATTCTCGAGAGATTTCGCAAATAAAGTCGAAATTCATATTTGTAAATTTTCACAACAACTAGACCACATATCACATGGGAAACTTATTTTCATTTATTTTTTTGACATTTCCATCATTTTTGATTATTTTTTTAAAACTGAAAAGGCGGTCCACGGGGGGGTGCATTCGGTGGAAGTGGTGGCCAAGTTACTAATGGCGCACCGTGGGAGTGGTGTGCCATTACTAGTTCAACACTAGTAATGGCGCACCACTCCAACGGTGCGCCATTAGTAGTTTTGAAAAAAATTAAAAAAAATCCACTAATGGCGCACCGTGGGAGCGGTGTGCCATTACTAGTTCAACTAGCAGTGGCGCACCACTCCCATGGCGCACCGTGGGAGCGGTGCGCCATTACTAGTTCAACTAGTAATGGCGCACCACTCCCACGGTGCGCCATTAGTAGTTTTGAAAAAAATTAGAAAAAAGTTTTTTTACTAATGGTGCACCGTGTATGTGGTGCGCCATTAGTATTTGGAGACTAATGGCGCACCAACACATGTTGCGCCATTAGTATATAGTAATGATGCACCACATGTCTGGTGCGCCATTAGTGTCAATTCCATCTATAGCCCTTTTCCTAGTAGTGTCGTCATCCATACCGTCGATGTATTCGGAGTCAAAGTCGAGCATGTCGGTTAAGTCATCGACAGTGGCTACTAAATGGGTGGTGGGTGGGCGGCGAATTTCTTCGTCATTCGCATCCCAATCCTGTCGGGCATAGTTCGGCCAGGACTCTCCTGACAAGGAGAGAGACCTTAATGAGTTCAGTATGTCGCCGAAGGGCGAGTGCTGAAAAATATCCGTGGAGGTAGACTCCATGATCGGCGCCCAGCCGGATTCGATAGGCACGGGCGCAGGCGGTTCGGAGTCTGTAGCCAGAGAAGGATCCGGCAATTTGACAACACGGTTCTCGTGAAGGGCAAGGTCGATGTTTGGCTCGATCGCCGCTGAGGATACGACCTCCATGGCGGGGTCTATCCACCCGTCCATGGATGGCGCGATTGGCTCCGAATTGAGGGTCGGGGCAGCCGCTGGTGTGATCTCCTGAACACCGTCCTTTGATAGAGCTAAATCATGCTCATCGTGACCGTGTGGCGTACAAGGCAGGGGCTCAAATCCGTCGAAGATCAAGTCTCCTCGGATATCAGCCGTGTAGTTTAAGCTTCCAAACCCGATCTGATGACCAGGGGCGCAACTCTCGATCTGCTCCAGATGGCCAAGCGAGTTGGCCCGAAGTGCGAAGCCGCCGAATACGAAGATCTTTCCGGGGAGAAAAGTCTCACCCTGGACAGCATCGCTATTGATGATTGAAGAAGCCATCAAGGCCTAACGGCGACGACACAGAGGAACTCTCAATGAAAGCACCAATGTCGGTGCCAAAACCGGCGGATCTCGGGTAGGGGGTCCCGAACTGTGCGTCTAGGGCGGATGGTAACAGGAGGCAGGGGACACAATGTTTTACCCAGGTTCGGGCCCTCTTGATGGAGGTAAAACCCTACGTCCTGCTTGATTTATTCTTGATGATATGAGTAGTACAAGAGTTGATCTACCACAAGATCGGAGAGGCTAAACCCTAAAAGCTAGCCTATGGTATGATTGTATGTTGTCCTACGGACTAAAACCCTCCGGTTTATATAGACACCGGAGGGGGCTAGGGTTACACAAGGTCGGTTACAAAGGAGGAGATATCCATATCCGTATTGCCTAGCTTGCCTTCCACGCCAAGTAGAGTCCCATCCGGACACGGGACGAAGTCTTCAATCTTGTATCTTCATAGTCCAACAGTCCGGCCAAAGGATATAGTCTGGCTATCCGGAGACCCCCTAATCCAGGACTCCCTCACCCGTCATATAGTTGGGCCTAACTACGGCCCGGTTTGCATCCGGCTTGCTCGCAGCCGATATCTGATTGGGCCAAACAAGGACCGAGACAATTTTGGCCTGTTAAAAGCCCGTGATTTGATTCGCACAATCATGGGCCGGGGTTCATTTCCGGCTGCTGCCGGCCCGTGAGCTGTTCGGCACGTTTCAGGCCCAACCTACATCATCATTGCCTGACAGCCCGATTATGAACCGTAATTTTACGGTTTGGCCGGTTTACTGCGAGGACAGGATATATATACAGTAAAATAACTGCAGCATCGTGAATAAGAAAAAACCTATACTATACAATAAAGAAATTACGGCATATTACATCCAATGGGCATCAAAGTTCGCCACTATGATATTAAAGCACAAGCAGACAGCAGATTACATACACTGGGCATCAAAGATCACCACCAGTGCAAATAAACACGTCGACAAAATAATATACAAAACCGACAGCACTTCAATAGAGTTCAAGAAAGGTTAGCCCTGCTAGGGAGCTGTAGCGCAAGCAGCTGAGCAAGATGATGAGACTGCGCTTGTTCAACACTTATATCTTCCTCACTCTGAAAGATAAACAAGCAGATAGATGACAGGTTTTGCACATAAAAGTATCAGTGCTGACAATTCATCACATTTCTTACTGACGAATAAAGTGACACAGTTTAAAATTGCATTATCACAATATGGTATTGTTTAGGTCAAGACATGGTGGGAAATGACATTGTGAAGGAGTTGGCAGCTTCACGACACCACTGGATTACAGATCAAGAACTCATAAGTATCAATGGTTAGTGTGCTGTCAATTTATACCATTTAAGATTGGCAAATAAAGAGACGGTTTAAATAATAGTAGAATGGTATGACATTGTTCATAGTTAAGACATTGCAGAATATGACATTGGGCTGTAGTGGGTAGGTTCACCACACCACTGGATTACGGATGAAGAACAGAAGCATACATGCAGTCAAAAGAAGATCACTTGCTCTGTATAGTTTAATTTACATGGTATGAAGAAGGAACTTGGTTGTAAAACTAAAAACTTAAATTGAGAAAGGACAAGCTTTTGTTTATGAACTACATAATAAACTTTAAACAAGAAATTTGATGCAAACATCAAAAATAAATAGCTGTTGTAGTCATGCCTAACCAAGTATATACAACAAAGTTTGAAGCTTGAGATGGACAAACTTACATTATTGGTGAAGACAGGCTCTATAAAGGCCTTGTCCATGATGATGGGGGGGAATTCAAGAAGTTTACCACAGAATCTTCTTCAAAAGCATTGCCTTTATTCTACATTTTGTTAAGAGTAAATATAGATGTGATAATATACGAAAAAATGGAGAATATTTAAGATAAGATGAAGAATGATGCTACATAACCAAGTAGCTATAAATGTAAGTGCAGCGATACAAGCAAAAGGTACAGCCAAGAGCAATGCACAGCTAAACTTCTTTAGTACCAACCTTATGGTAAGAGTAAATATAGATCTGATGTGTAGAAAATGAAGGGCAAAGGAAAATAAGATGCAAAGTGATGGTACATGAACAACTACCTGTCATTACAAGTACACTGATAAAGGACAGCATGTACTTACAAGAACAATGCAGAGCTAAAAAAAACATTGGCATTGGATATATTCTACACTAATGTAACCATTCATACAGATCAGATAATTTGGAGCGAACAATTGATAAGCAAGCTATCATGCATACTGCTATCACATAATGAACCAGGTATGTATGCAAGTACAATGATACAGGACAATAGGTACTAACAAGAGCAAAGCAGCGGGAAGCATATTTGCGATATCCTGTCGTTCTTGTCAAACCGGAATTCTTCTTCGAGCAGATTTCCAGCAAAAAAGATCTGTAAGGCACATGTGGAAAAGTAGAAGTTCCAATTGTCATGTGATTTCATAGACAGTACCTCATCCTGGGAACGAGACCAGTGCATAACAAGGTTTTCCCATTCAAAGTCTTCTAAATTTAGCACAGGAGACTTCACCGGAAATTCATCTATAGACTTGCCATCAAAGTGTGATTTCCTCAGGTAACACCGATACTGCTGCAATGCTTCCTTGAAAAGCACAAGCAAGCTTTGCTCGCCATGACTATCCAGATTGACCCTCGCCTAGTTACAACAATGTAATGTAAATCATTGATGTGTTCAATCAGCAGAAAACAGGAAAATTATAACCATGAATAATAGCACTTACACGTAAGTTGGACAGGAAGATGTGAAAATGGTGTTTGTCTTCACAATAATCTTCCCATGATGGGAATATATGCACGTAGTCCCTAACAACATTGAAAGCATTGTCTTTTAAACTGGGAATAAATGGAATGGGGTTCCAATCTGCAGGAATTGGCCGTCTCTGCAGTTGGGATAGGTCTTCAGCCGGTGGACTTGTTGTACTTTTTGCTGGAGTGGGATTTTTCTGTGGTACAGCTGGTGCTATGGCAAATGAAATCGGTATACCTTTTGCTGGAGTGCAGGTCCTCTGTGGTGGGGCTAGTGGTGTGGCCAGTGAACTATGGGTACAGTCTATCGGTGTCGGTCCTACGTTTTGTGTCACTAGTTGTACAGCCAATATAAGTGAGGTGATGTCTGATTTCTCCGGCACCACCATGTTTTTCAAGGATTTTGCTGGTGCTCCTTCAGGTTTGGCAATCACCCTCTTCCTTTTTGATGTCTGATGCACAAGAACAACATTTGAGTGGAAAAACATAGTATGATGACAGATGGAATATGTATTGATAATGGAGGGGCATGGCATCTCGACATATATGATGAGTAAACTAAGAAGATGGTGGTGCAACAAAGTAGAAGAAATGCAAGACAACATAGTGCAAGATACCCGCAATCAATAAAACATTGCCAAATTAGAACAGGCACCTTGATGGGTGAACAGGACAGGCCATCTGCCTTTGACTCCTCGAGGTTAGAATAGTCATTAGGATCATATTCTGAACAAGAATCAACAGGTGGGGAGCGTATGAGTTTCATTGCATCCAGAATGGCACTCAATGCCCTGGTGCCAATTTTGTAAGTCATTGCAGTGTTTAGCTTCAAGAGTGGACTGCTGCTAGTGCGACGCAAAGCAGCTACACAGATCATAGTGTAGATATAACGGGAAAACCTTAAGCATGAGAGTAAAATCAGCAAAGTGGAACTTGCTGGAATATATGTGCTAGTATTGCCGGTACGACTAGAAAGGCTTCGGATACCGGCTCTCTTCAAGTGAAGGTGCGGTACTGTTAATATCAGTGTAACTCTCAAAGGCGACACAGCTCTCCGCATTTCCTTGCTATTCTTATAGGATTCAAGTGGGCAGGCCACTACAAATCCTATTCCTATGTTTACAAGATCCTACGAATCAAACAGGCTCAAAGTGTCCATCACAACCGACCGTATAGACCTCTACACTGCAAATGTCCCTGCTCATCTTCAGTACAAGGAACATACTGTACTACTATCATACTCCCTCCGTTCCTAAATATAAGTCTTGGTAGAGATTTCCACTATGGATCACATACATATGTATCCAGATACATTTTAGAGTGTAGATTCACTCATTTTGCTCCATATGTAGTCCATGGTGGAATCTATACAAAGACTTGTATTTAGGAACGGAGAGAGTACATATTAAAGAAGAACCGAAGAGGAACATGGTAAGGAAGAGCAAGCAGATTTTGGATAATAAAATGTTGGTTGTGCAGTGCCCACACATGATGAACCAGAGCGCATTAAGAATGCAACTCCCAGCTGTCTCTCGACCATTCCAGGTGGTTGGATGAAGATCCTACGTCTCCTAACCCTTCTTCTTCCTCGTCTCTGATTCTTCCCATACAAAACACCGCACGGGCTGCCGGCCGGACCACCGGCCCCACCGCCTATGTTCCTCCGCCACCCCCACCCCCACCCCCGCCCCAACCCGCACCCGCGTCGAGTTTTCTTCATTCGGCGAGGCCCCACAACCACCCGAGCCCCTTCGATCGCACCGGCGAACTCTGGAAAATCGACTGACCCAATTTTGAAATTTAGTCTACTATGATTTAACTAGTGTGGAATATAAAAGGGGAAAACCATAAGCATTGGGAGTATAGTGTTGAGCGTGCCATGGTGGATCTGAAGCTGCAAACCGGACAAAGGCAACTTCGCAACCAAGACAAGAAATTAGAGTAAAGCAGTGCCGATCTATTTTCTTGCTGTGATAAATAAGTTGAGCAGATACGAAAGAGTACCGCCTCTGGTGCGGCGCCGTGTACGCATCTGCTGAGAATTTGATGGTGCTGCGGTAGCGATGGCTGTCGGCGGCGTGGAAGCAGATCTAGGAGGGTAGACGGTGGCGGCAGGGCGCGGTGGACGAGACGGTCGTAGGAGCGGCGCCGGCAAGATGGACGACGGCGGGGATGAAGCGAGAGGACAGGTTGCAAGGATCCCGGTCCGAAGCCGTGGATGAGAGAGGTCGATCTCTTGTAATGGACGGCAGCGTCGGGGTATCAGCTCCGGCATGGTGGAGGAGGACGGCGGAGGATGGGGTGGTGGACGACAGCGGACGGAGGAGGGTGGGGTGGAGAGGGTGTTTTGGCGCCCACGGAGTACGAATGGGGAAAAGGGAGGTAGAGAGGAAGGGGGAACCATGTATTCAGGGCGCGCTTGTCTCAAATGCGAGGAAATTTACAAACTTAACCCCCATTTCAAATTTCTACTACATCACAGCAACATTAGTAGGTTGGGGATAGGACGGTAATCTCGCATACACCGAATATTTGCCGACGAGAGTTTGTTTTTGGCGCCCACCGTGTATGAATATGAATCGGGGAGGGAGTCGATTTCGGCCGAGGACACACTGTGTTTTGGCGCCCACTGTGTATGAATCTGGGTGAGAGACGATTACGTCATGTTTGGGTGAAATTACAAACCTACCCCTATTGAAACCTATAGAAATCCAGCAGATAGGCTTTGCGTGGCAAGGATAGGCAGTAGTGATTTCCATCTCGCAGATTTTGGTTTCGGGCGGTTACTGTGACTTTCCCCGCTTCGTTCAAATTTTGCAGAGTGCACGTTTACCGTGCCAACTCAATTCAAATCCTGTTTGTATTCTATATTTTTGGGCGGGATCCATTTTCAATTGGAATTACATTCTATATACATTATTTTTTTATATACTTTCAAAAGCACAAGAAAGAATTTTGCTCCTTTATATGTATAATATGATTTACAAATACAACGATCTCGAAATCTTAAGGTTGAATTTGAAAAAATTTAACCAAATTATGTTCTACTAAAATGTATGGATCAGTAATATCTACATATTAAATAACATAGATGTGCGTGAATTCATATGAGTATGCATGTTTGATAGATCAATTTTGGTTCGAGTATGGATTACATGTATCATCATCTTAAATTCAAATATTTGAATCCCTTTTTTGTTCACTCCTTTCACGCCGATCTCTCTCGCATGCATGCTCCTTCAGGTAGCTATCACTCTCTTTTCTCCAGCTCACCCACACGCTCACTTCATGTTTCTCCTATCCTCGCAAACATGGTCTCTCGACGTCTCCCTTGAGAAGTGTCACACTCTCCCTATCATTATATATTACACGGTTTTCATTATCTCTCACGTCTCTACTGTTCTCTGGTATCACTCGGTACCTAAGCTTTCTTTTTCACCACCACACACATAGTCTCCACTCGTCTTTCACTTTGTCTTTCTCTCTATAGGATTCTCTCACACACCCTATATGTCTTTACATATGACTCATACCACTAAAATTACTCTCTCTCTCTCTCTCTCTCCTGTAGACACAACATTTGTTGTGGTCTCCTTTTCGTCTCCATCCCAGACTGACATTATTCATTTGTTTACCGATCAGACAACCCCGACTATCGTCTCCTCTCTCTCTCACACAGACACACACACACACAACTCCTGCTTCCACTCCCCTTCCCGACTACCGTCTCTCTCTCTCTCACACACAAAACTCCCCTTTCGCACCCCGACTCGTATTTCTCTCACAAACATTTAGCAACTAGCTAGCCTCTAGATAGGTTTATACACCCGCACACTCGTGCTTCCACCATCGCATACATGTCTCTCTCCCGCTCCTTGTATCTATGTAGATTTTTCTTCCCTTCTTGAGATACGCCCTCTCGATCATGCACACACACACTATCGCCTCATTTTAAGCTGATACCTATCGCACACAGACTCCTTGTGTCTTTGTCACACATGCACTCTGTCCTCCTCCACTCTCCCTCTCTCACACACACACATGGGCTTTTTGCAACAACTAGCAAGATGCCCATGCGTTGCACGGAACATCAAGATGCATTTGTATGAGTAGTTTATCTTGTGGGGGGAAAGGATGAATGAGGGAAGGTCTTATTTGCAAATATGGAGAGGGGTGTGGGTATCTTTTTGCGAAATTGCCATAGTTTCCTTCCTATCCATCAGATATAGGTCGAACGGCCTATATTGCAGGATGGCAGGCACACGATCATCATCGACAATGCTTTTTATAAGAGTAGGGATAAAAAATAGAGTTGGTGATGATGGTGGCCTGCCATCCTGCAATGTAGGTCATCCGATTTATATCTGACGGATAGGAAGGAAAATATGGCAATTTAGCCGCACTCTTCACCACATTTGCAGATAAGGCCTTCCCTCGTTCATCCTTTTCTCCCACAAGATCTTGATGTTCCGTGCAACGCACGGGCATCTTGCTAGTAAGAGTAGAAATTAGACATATACCAACAACATTCCTCCCTTATCTCATCAAAACCGCCAAAGGAATATATTTTGAGTGAAACAAAACATATTTTTAATGATATACGTATTTCGAAGCTAGACTTTTTTTCTATCAAATCGGTGAATATGTATTAATCTACTTTGATCGTGTGGCAACGCATTGGCACATTGCTAGTAGTTATTATAATTTTTTGGACACCAGACAAACGGTGGAATACATATACGAAGAGCAGAGGCGCACGCACGTAGTCGACCTCTCGCTATCTCGCACACATGAGTGTTACGTAAAGGCGACCTTAACAAATAAACCCTAAAACCCTAGGTGTGCGATTGCTGCATTCGTGGGTACCGGGTACGTGGTGGAGCACCTTTGTAGGAATAGTCAGCTCGCGTGATAATTTGATCCATAGGAGTTGATGGTCGGGACCACAGGTGAACGACTTGGAGTGCGGTGGCTCGCCAGTTGCCACAGATCGAGTAGCCACGTTTAAAATATCGTTTTTTAGCGGGGTTAAGAGTTCCGATTTTCAATGGCGCGTTATAAGTAGTAAGTAGTTTTTAGAACGATTGGTATGGAGCTAAAATGGAATTCATAGTACTACGTACCTCCTTGGCGTATGGTTGTATGGTTATTTTCTGCGATGGAGGTTGTATGGGTTTATGTTGCGAGATGTTGAACCTAGTAGTTCTAGGGCAAATACTATGGCTTAGATTTAGATGCTGGTTTTCAATAATGAAAATCGGAAGGGGAAACCCTTCTTTGATTAAAAAAACTACTACCTCCATTCTGTTTACTAGTCCCCATCGTATTTTGGGTCAAAGTTTGCCCATGAATTTTACTTGTAAAATGTGAATGGAAAACGAGATTTTGTTATACCCAAACAAAAAAGGAATGGAGGGAGTGATTGCTCTGACACGGAGGTGACCTCTCATAGCGCGGGCATTGAACCGGCGCGCCGGCCAAGAGGGTCGCACTCGCTGCAGGCCCGGCTGAGCAGCCGCGTGCATGAACACTAGTTACTTTGACCCCCCTCTCTTCTTTAATTCTTTGCCACATCAGCATGTTTGCTATTCCCGTGTGCATGATACCAGCTAAGATACCACCATTATGGCCAGCCTTAATCATCACATGCAATAATTTAGTGCACCTTGAAATATGAACATGTGTGGGGCATGTATGTTTTTAATGACTTGAGACTATACCTAGCCCAGCATGCAAGATGACTTATTATGCACCGTTCCCCATACCTGCAGGAAGCCCGTTCGTCTCCAAATCTTTTCCTCACCATGTGTGGAAACAATATGCCTACCAAAGTCTCCTTCTCCCTCCAGCGGTCCCACCACTCCACCTCGTGTGAAAAAATCTACATGCATGACTCTCCTCCCCCCATGCTCGGCCAATCCGTTGTGACCAGCAATATTTCCACCCCTTCGTTCCCCCATAATTTACTCCAACAAATATGCCCACGTAGTTGTTACTTAACTGTAGGTGCATTGGATCACTGACATATGGGCCCAACAGGGGTCTGGCCCACATGTCAGTGACGCAACTGGACCTGCAGTTAAGTCAGTGCATCTTAGTCCATATCTTACGTAGGTGTGCCATTGCTCGCTATAAATATTGTGCCTCCCACGACATCGCTATCTCCTCCCCCTCACGTTCACATTCATCGCTATCTCCTCCCCTCCCTCTCATGTCGACCACCATGGCATCGCCCCTCCCAAGCCCTAGGAGCCCCTCGCTGCACCGCGCGGACGGTCACGCATCGCCATTACGTTCCTCGCCGCCACTAGTCGAGGAGGACGCGTCGGCATTCCCAATCTCGCCAGCACGCGCGCCGGAGGACGCGTCGGCTTCCCACTAAGAGGAGAACGCCGCGCTGCCCACCGAGCCCCCCAACCTTGAGGAGCTTTGGAAAGAAATGGATGTCGCCTTGTGGGAGGCTTTGCCTCCAGCAGAGCGCGCCAAAATAGAGGCGGAGAAGAAGGCCAAGGAAGAGAAGTGCACCATGGAACAGGCTGCCTGGGAGGCCAATGTCGCGTCCGAGAGAGTCAGGCAATTGGCTCTTTGGAAGAAGGCTCATCAGAGGGTCGTGAGGGTGGTGGAGGACGCCTGTGCCGACGCCCTGAGTGTAGTCGGGCCCAAGCACCTCATCTACGCTTGGCGGTACGTGGACCGGTTGCACGCTTCCAGCGAGGAGGAGTACCTGTTGGCGCCAGATCACCACACCGGTGAGATCACGCTCGCCCACCGGTAAGCTGCCAATCAGCACCTCGCGAGTTGTGAGGCTGAGGAAGAGGCATTGTGTCGGCATGCTGGGAAACGGCCGCGCACTAGGGCACTCGTGGCGTGCCGCAAGCGCTCCTGTGAGTGTCGTGGCTTTTAGGAGGAGTATAATTTTTGTTTCATAAGGCGATCTCATTAGTTTTGGGACTCAAATGATAAATCCCGAACGTTCAAGAATTTTTAGCGTCCTTAATTAAGTATGTAAAAGGGAAACTTTGGAAACCATGTGTATTCGTACGCATTTTGCAAGTACGTGCATATAGCACAAACTTTACTATATACTATCGCACTACACATCTCTCTTGGTATATGTTTGCAGACTGTGCTACTCCTTCCGTCCAGGTCAATAAGTCATCTTTGGTTGTGCACCGTGACCAAGAAGGAGGGAAGACTTATACACCTAGATGGAGGGAGTACTACTATTACTTATGTACGTGCAAATGCACGTTTTAACATTACGATGCGGTTTTTGTAAAAGTAGAAAAACAGCACTAGTCAAGCTTGTGAAACGATTCAATGCAAAACAAATGCAAAAATGCTCATTTGATTGTTTACTTTTAGTTTCCTTCTCCGTGGTTATTTCTCTGTCGTACTTTGTACGGAGTATCTCACTGGTTGGAAAGGCATGCAAATTCCCAAACCGCTTCCTACACCTTGTATCGAATTTTTTGCCTAATAAGTTGTGTCGTGCAATTGGAATTCCAACTTGAGTACTACTACTAGTAGGAGTAGCAGGGGCCAGTTCTTTTAGGCTTCTAGATTAGTAATCCCATAACTACTACCTCCGTCCTGGTGTATTGGTCCCCATTGTAATCTGTGTCAAATTTTGATCATAAATTTAACTAATGAAATGTTAGTGCATGTCACATGCACTACTCCATCCGTCTAGGTGAGTAAGTCATCTTAGGCTGTGCACCATGACCAAGGAGGAGGAGAAAACGATAAACGTTAATGTTTATTTGCTAATTAATAGTATTGCATGCAATTAACTAACCACTGCATGTCATCTTTGATATCTCAAGTCATTAAAAGCATGCACACTCTTTATCTCTTATTGGTTGATATGTCAAGAAACAAGAAACGATGTAGAAGTTAATGCACCGCGCCTAAGTGTTTTGGGATTATTTGGTTTTAGTAAGATGACTTACACACCTAGACGGAGGGATTACAATGGTGAGGAATAAACCAGTTAAATCTTTGGTCAAAATTTAGCTCAAATTACAATGGTGAGGAATAAACCAGGACAGAGTAGTAGATTAGAATCCCAAATAAATGAGTGAGGCGCCTTATTGTTACTCTCCACTATGACTAGTCTTGTGGTAAAAGCTGGGGAAGCCGCCAAAAGAACTGGCCCTAGGAGGAGTAGCTAGGGATCGAGTGTGCGAGATGAACCGGAGAAAGTAAATGCAGAGAGATGAAATGCAAAAAAGACGGAGGGATGTGATGGTTGCTTGTCCGTTTATTTTACCAGGCCACTTATTACTGGGAGTGGTTGGGTTTTGTGATATGACGACTTTACTGCCGCGCCACAAGCGGGGTGAGAGGTGAGACTCCCGTGCAGCGCCGCCCTCTACACTTGTACTACATCGGTCGTGGTTTATTAGCCCTCCATTGAATTTGACTGAAGATTTAAATGACAAAATGTTAGTGCATGTCAACAAAAACTATATCGTTGGATTCGTATTTGAACATAGTTTTGAATGATATAATTTTAGGTGACATGCATCAGCATTTATCGTACTATATATAACTTTAGTTCAATTTTTGGTCGTAGTAATCTATAGTAGTAAGGTGCCCATGTGTTGCACCGAAGAGTGAAATGCATTGATCGGGGAGTTATTTATTTTGCAAAGGATGTGGGGGTCATCTCATGTGTAACGGGTATCGATAGGTTTCTTTGGATATTATTTCATCTCTAGAGCTCACAAACATCCGGGTGAAATAGATAAAAAGGTATCTTTTGCAAACAAAAGTGTTCAACTGTTCAACCTGCATCCAAAACTTGTGAAGAAATTACACTTATTGTGCCTTGCAAGAAATGATCTTTAAGAATTAGTTTTTGAGTATCGATTGTTATACATGTTGGCTACAGATGACATGGCACTTTCTTATAGTCAACAGTTGGCTATATTATTAAGTAATATTAACCATGCCCTTATACACCTAGACAGAGGGATTAAATCAGGATGACTTGCAAGCGGGCAGAGGAGATGTAAGAAATGGTTCATCGTAAGTCTTTCACCAGTACTATAGTAAAAATTCATACATGGAAGATTATTGACTAAACCATAAACGGATACACTTTTATTCATGCGTGATACTCCAATAGAGCAAGATCCTGCATGGAAGTCTCCACATGCTTAGACAGCAGATTACATTGAGCGAAGACTAATGATCAACATTTAACTTGATAATGCGTATGTCCAGGTGAACCTCCTTGGAGTCCCCGTGCACCGCGTCGGCGGGTAAAGGATGCCATGGGTTTTCCATGTCCACATTGGCAGGATAGTCCCAGCTCCCCAGAGTCCAAGTTCGTTCGATGAGGCCGGTGTCGCCGCCCACGCGACCCGGAGGGGTAGTAACACTGACCATGCACCCGTACATCGGCCTCGTGTCAGTGTCAGCGTCAGCGGGTCGCCCCTGACGCACATTACAGAGATGGGGCGGCGGCCTGCGCGGGCCTCGCCGGTGCCCACGATCAAGAGGAAGACGCTGTCGTCCTCCTCCGAGACTAGCAGGCGGCGGTGATCCTCCAGCGACTCCGGCATGGTGAACGGGTAGCACGTCTCGTACTTGATGTTCTCCGCCAAGGGCCAGCAGTGACCGCTGCACGCATCCGTGAGGTGATGCACCATGTCCGCCGGCGAGCCACAAAATGGCATCGGGCACTCATAGCAGTGGACGAAGGGCTCCTTGGAGGCATCGACCAGGCCGTCCATGAAAGGGGAGTGGCTGTAGGGGACGTTGCGCCAGTTGAATATATGAGCAAGTTACTACGAGATTTAATCCGAATAAGCACAAAATAAATCATGAATTCTACCACGATTTCAAACAGGAAGGGCAGAAACACATACGGTGCAATGGGAGTAGCACCGTTGGCGTTGAGGTTGTCGCCCATGTCCAAACACCACGTAGACACGGTCTTTGAGCACGGTTTGTAGTCGTTCCACGCTCGGGCATTGAAGTTTGTAACTATTTTAGATTAGAATATACTACTCCTCCGGTGCTAGTAGTAGAGCAGAGTCCTACTCTACTACTCTACTCAAGCAAGTTAGGACATAGCACTGTAGGGAGTACCAGTACTATGATCACTCAAGCAACTTGTCTGGCATCGACATGACCCTAAGCTATTGGTATGTGTCTCGTAAGTCAAGCGGCGTGCTGTAGTCATCATCACCTGTCCACTTCCCGCAACACATATTCGCTTCTCCATCTTTATCCGCACGTAATCTCGTCCAATCTTCCATCCCCGCTAAGGCGCCTCCCCCCTCGTCCGAAACCCAAGAACTAACAATGGCAGAACCGAGCAGCGTCTGCCAAAAGAGTGGCTGGAATTCGCTCCCCACAGAGGTAATCAAGCTCATTGTTTCGCATGTGGACAATCTCAGTACCATGCCGCTCGCCGTGTGCTCGTTGGGGCTGTACCGTTTACTCAAAGCCCTCAGGGTGGAGCTTTTTAAGCCAACTCCTTGCTTGCTAATGCCGCCTGATCTTCAGAAACAGCGTGTCACGCAGCATAACGATCGTAGGGTGGCGAGCATCAACCCCCTTGACTACGATCCGATCCCCGTCAGCCTCAACTACATTAACAGTATGTACTGGGTCGGCATGAACACTTCTTGGATGGTGCTCGTCGACGGTCGCGGCAGCTGGATGCTCGTGGAGGTCTACACCCGGCGATTGATCCCCCTTCCTTCGATTAACACTGCACTGCTTGGGCACCACGGCCCAGAATACTCAGAATCTTACAGTAGCCAACATGCTACCAAGTTTGATTTGCTCAAGGTTGTAATCTGCCAAGTGCCCACAAGATCTGCGAATTATAAAGACGTCAGGCTAATTGTGTTCTTCAACCGCGGTCTCGCCTATCTGACAGGTCACTGCGGTAAGTGGATAAATCTGCACGTCCGTCGCAGGATCATACATCCTCCATGGTTCTCTGATGCCATTGAACACAAGGGCTTCATTTACGTTGTCGACTCCTTCTATGGCTGGACGTATTGCTGGCCTACTCCAGTCATTGCTACAAATGGCTGTTACAGTAGTATGTTAATTTCCTATGATATCATGATGGCTTGCTTATATTACTGTCAACATTTGCTGAATAAATATTCATGCTCATAACATGTTGTTCTTAAGATTGACTAAATCAAGAGCCCTTTTTTATTTGACTCCAGCTTGATATGATGTTGTAGGCCGCCTGGTGTCCCTACCCTTCCTAATCCCAGAACCTTTCAAAGAAAAGCGGCATGGTAGTTGTAGGTGGTTCCTGGCTCGATCAGACGACGGCGAAAGACTGATGATCGTTCGCACGTACCGGACATGTTGTTTCGCGGAATACAATCACAGTCATTGCAAGGTCTTTGAGCAGGATCCCAGCTTCTCTGGGCCTTAAGGAATTTTTGACTGGAGGCTGGTAAGTAGCCTTGGTACACGCTCTCTGTTTGTCGTACTGAATGATCTGATTAACCAGGAGATAACCGACGGCAAGGATCATGATGGCAGCGCGGTTTCGTTCATCAGGCAAAACTTTGTGTACACAGCGTACCATGTGTCTCTGCATGCACCATACCCTGATATGTGTCGCCACGCTCTGCAGCCCAAAGTAGGAGACAGGGTCGCAAGTATCAGACATCAACCTGCTGGCTGGAGTTTCCCCCGTCAGGCACCCATCTGGTTCAAGCCGTCAGCCAATCTCCACAGCTTAATAAATAGTAATGTCTAACTGAGCCAGTTAGTTAGATGCGTACACTTGGTGTAGTAGGATCTTTATTTAGTTTGATGCATACACTTGTTCTTTTTTGGTAGCCCTTTTGTAATGATGGCTGGTGTTTGGTTTGGAAGAGAGAGAGATGCGTCTTCACTCTTCTGGCCTGCTTACTGCTTCTGTTGCACCCCCAGCCCTGGTTGCTGCTACTGCTGTTTTCAATGTACAATCAGTAGTATATTTTGTCTGTTGGTTGAATAAATGTGTTGTTATAACGACAAACACAATGTTTTGGAAGTCGTTGCATGGTTCAATCCTTTAGTGCCCCGTACCGTACGTAGCGCATACTATTTTTCATACGGAACACATTTTCAACTTGTTGATAACATGCAGCCCACTGATGAATGCCCAATAGAGAAGCCCATAATTAACTGGAAGGGAGGCTCTCACATGAATCCGGCCCAGGTACATGCTCATGGTCCCGTAAACATAAATAAGTAAATAAATAAATAAATAAAGCTAAATGCGCATGCACCAGTTCTTTGGGAAAATAGGTAGCCCAGTATTTCTTTTTGAAGAATATCCAAGCTAGGCCTATTTGTTTTCTCCGAATTACTGGGCTGCAAATCTTTCAAGATGAGGAGGGATGCATTCCGGCCTGGCTTAAGAGTATGGTCAATGTCTATTAAAAGTAATATTAAAAGGGGTTGAAAATTCCAAAAAAAATATAGCAAATGGGATATAAGTTTCTTTTTTTGTTTTTGTTCTTCACTGATATCTTATACGTATTTCATTGGATTTAACATGACGTAGTACTAATTTATTTTTAAATTTGTTTTAGTATGGCTATTAATTTTTGGATTAAGAATATTTCGTTCCCCAGCAAAAATTTGCGAATTTTCAAAATTTCCCACATATTTAGTTAATTTTTTGACCCTGGTACTGACCAGAAAATGGCCAGCAATTCTAAAAATGGAAAATGGGCTGCAATAAATTCCATATGAATTATAAAATGAGTAAAATTTATAAAAATAATAGCAAATGGACTGTACACGCCATAGATTTCGAGGCTGACTTGTTTACGCAAGGCTTTGTCAGTGAACACACGATTCTATTAGCAGTGTCTCTTGGATGTCCATCCAACAGCCGACGTGCTTCTTCAATCTCTGATCTTCCTGCTCCAGCCGCCTAAACTAGCGCCGGCGGGACTGCCTGCTCCCTCTTCTTGTGGCCCGCTGTGATGCCGCACAGGCTTCCCCAGCCCACCCTACTCCCTCCACTGGCCTGGCCGCACGCAATCAACTGCCTCCTTATTACGCGAAAAAATGATTCCTCCCACTGACATCTGGGGCGCACCGGTTGGGAGGATAACATGTGGGCCTACTAACTTGACGCGTATGCAGGGCTTGTCAACTTAGTCAACAAACGATTCTAGCAGCAGTAACCGTTGGATTTGAATCGAACAGTCCTGCTTCTTCAATTGCTGCTCTTCTTGCACCAGCCGCCCAAACCAGCGCCGGGGAGACCGCCTGCTTCTGCCTCCAGTGGCCGGCTGTGCTGCCGTTGAGGCCTCATTGCCCCCTACTACTCCCACCGCTAGCTAGGCCCTGCGGCAATGGCAGCCTCACACCGCAGCCGAACCAGTGAACCCTCATACCCCTCTCCGCGTGGGCATCCACTACCGCATCTTCCCCGGATCCGCGTCGTCCCCTTCCTAGGCCTCGCCGTCGTCCACCGCCTTGGTGCTCTCGACGCGGTGTGGTCAATGTAGTCAACGACATTCCATCGGAAGAGTACTGTACGTGGAGAGGCTGACAGCTAGGTGCACAGCCACAGCCTAGTTTTTTGTGATTTGCCAAGTAAGTCGCTTTGTCAGGCCTGTTGGGCTGCAAATCTTTCAAGACGAGGAGAGCCTTCATTCGGCTGGCCGAGAAAATGGCCCATCAGTAATGAGAAATGGGCTGTACATTTTTAAAACACATCAAACTGGCAATTAGTTTCAAATATCTTTTTTTTCATTTCAAGATTTTAAATTACATTAATTTTTATGCATGGAGAATTTGTTGGATTTTATATTGATATACATTTATTTTTAAAATCAGTTTGAATGTGATTCGAAATTTCGGGATTAAAAACAGTTCGGACCGCACCGAAATATGCAAATTTTCATATAATTTTTTAACCGTGGCCACAATATGGGCTGTAATGCTAACAAAAATTATTTGAGGCTTAATAATTAGCAAATTGGTTGTAAATTATTAGAAATAATGGCAGATGGGTTGTATGCTGTTTTCCACAGATTTGAGGCTTTCCTAAAAAAAGGTTGACGCACAAGCAATGAATGTTGGATGGCCATCCAATGGCCGTCGTGCTTCTTCAATCTCTGCTCTTCCTGCTCCGGCCGCTCAAACAAGCGCCGGCGGGACTGCCTACTCCCTCCTCCCCGCGGCCGTCTCTGTTGCCACGCAGGCCTCACCGCCCCACCGTACTCCCATCGCTGGCCTAGCCATCCCTCTACTCACCCACACCTGTTGTTATTCTCCGGCGACGGTAGACGAACCAGTAAACGCTCGTACAATCACACTCCCCTCCGCGTGGGAAACAACTGCCGAGTCTTCCCTACCTCCATGTCGTTCCCTTCCTAGGCCTCGCCGTCGTCCACCGCCCTGGTGCTCTCGGCGCGGCCTGGTCAACATGGTCAACGACTGACAAGCATCTTAAGTGGACTGTACGTGGAGAGGCCGACAGCTGGGTCCACGGCCGCAAGCAAGGAAATGCCTCCTTATTATGCGCAAAATAATGATTCCTCAACCTGACATCAGGGACCCACCGAAAGGGCCTCTGTATTTCGCGAAAAAAACGTTACCACCGCTGACAGCTCGGACCCACCAGCTATATCTTCGCACGCAAGGAAGTGCCTCCTTATTATGCACAAAAAATGAATACTCCCCTATTAGCTGGGACCCGGTATAGTGGTAGGCTGACTTGTGGGCCTACTAAGTTGATGGGGACGGAGGGCTTTGTCAACTTAGTCAATACGCACGATTCTAGCTCCAGTGACCGTACGATGTCCATCCAACGGCCGTAGTGCTTCTTCAACCTCTGGTCTTCTTGCTCCAGTCGCCCAAACCAACGCCGGTCGTGCCTTGTCCTCCTGCCTCCCATGGCCGGCTGCGATGCGGCGGAGGCCTCACCGCCCCCTACTACTCCCATCGCTAGCCAGGCCATCCCTCTACTCACCCACACCCCCCTGTTATTCTACGGCGACGGCAGCCTCACACCGCAGCGAACCAGTGAACCCTCGTACTCCTCTACACGTGGGCATCCACTGCCACGTCTTCCCCGGCTCCGCGTCATCCCCTTCCTAGGCCTCGCCGTCATCCACCGCCCTGGTGCTCTCGGCGCAGCGTGGTCAACGTGGTCAAGGAAAGGCTTCCATTGGACGTGGACTGTACGTGGAGAGGCTGATAGCTGGGTCCACGGCCGCAGTAAGGAAGTGCCTCCTTATTACGTGCAAAATAATTATTCCTCCACCTGATAGCGGGACCCCACCAGACGGGCCACCGTATTTCGCGAAAAACGTTTTCCCCCTGACTGTTGGGACCCACTAGCTACATCTTCGCATGCAAGGAAGTGCCTGACAGTCAGGACCCACCTGGTCGAAGCATACATAGCGTTGTCATTCTGGTCGCGAACGTGTACGTACATATATACTGGTGGATGTAGAGGCGCGCACGTGTTGTAGTAGAGGCGCGTACGTGTCGTAGTAGAGGCACGCACGTAGCATGTACACGTACGTACAGCGGCCAGGGTGCAAGAAAGAAAATACGGCCACGTATGTGTACATACGGGAGGGGTCTTGAATGCCTACTCGCGCATACGTATGGGCAGGGCTCGTGTACATGGCTGGGTCGGAACGGAGAAACAGCATCGTCGTCGTGTTCATGGGGAGGCAACGGAATGCGTCGTGTTCATGGGGAGGCAACGGAATGCGTCGTGTTCATCGGGAGGCAACGGAACGCGTGGGAGCCAACCGGCTGGGTCGGAACGGAATGCGTGGGCGTGTTCATCGGGAGGGCTTGGACAGAACAGGCAATGGAAACGAGGCTTGGTGTACTACACAATGGAGGAAACGGACCTCCTACGTTCGGAATGGGGTCCTGTTGATCGGGAGGGGTCTGGCGTACCGCAAAACGGAGGAAACGGACCTCCTAGAGTCGAAACGGTGGTCCTGTTGATCGGGAGGGGTGTGACGTACCGCAAAACAGACGAAACGGACCTCCTATGGTCGAAACGGGGGTCCTGTTCATCGGGAGGGGTGTGGCGTACCACAAAACGGGACTCCACGGGATACTGTTCATCTCCACCGTCGACCTCCTCCAGCCTCCGCGGGCTACCATCGACCTCCTCCAGCCTCCACGGGCTCCTGTTCATCCAGCCTCCACCGGCTACTGTTCAATCACCCCTCCACGGGCACCCCTCCATCGTCTACTGTTCATCCAGCCCTCC
>NC_041388.1:690072831-690101319 GCF_002162155.2 Triticum dicoccoides
GATCGGCTTCAGTTAGCAGCAGCAACGAAGGAATCGCTCGATCAGGTTCAGTTAACAGCCATCGAGCGATCACTCGGGTTCAGTAACGTGTAGCCTGAGTTAGAGCCCGACGCCTCGCTCGGGTTCAGTTAGAGCCAACGCCTCACACACGCGCGCGTATGTGTACGAGAGAAACGTGCATCGCTCGGCCCCCGACCTCCCACCGTAACCGGGAACTCCTCGAAATTTTCCTCCCCCTCACTTCTACCACGGTTTTTTCCGTCATGGACGGCCCAAAGAATGTCATGCAGCTGCGTCTCCGGCCCGCCCAGGACGAAAAGCCCATTTTCTGTCAGGATTTTTTGTCATAGAAGTAGGAGCCCACCACATCTATGATGATACCGGGTTTTGTCACAATTATCGTCCTAGAAGTGTCATATGTATGACAGGAAAAAAATTCGTTCGGCCCAAAATGTCACAGATGTGTCTTTTTTTCTAGTGGAAGGACAACACTCTCGTACTTGGGGCTGTTTGGCGAAAGTCAATGTGCCGATCCCAAAAAAGTGTAAGCTTGGACCAAAGACTATGGACTGCATTAATTTGGGCTAATCTAAGAACAGCGTTGGCTATAGATTTCTAGTAGTGAAATCTGAGGTACCTGATCAGAAGATCAGTACAATTATGGAGTCTAAGGATGCTACATTCTTCGAGGGAATTTTTCATATGAGAGATATGCAAACCACTTGTAGACAGAAATCTGAGGAGACTCCTGAACCTGCCATCCCTATGGAATATTATGAACAAACACATGATGAAAATCCCGAGGAGGATGACGAGGAAACCCTTGGTAGGGACAAGAGACAAAGGACTACAAAGACCTTTGGTGTTGATTTCTTTGTGTACCTCGTGGATGATACTCCTACTTCTATTTCAGAAGCGTATGCCTCTCTAGAAGCTGACTACTGGAAGGATGCGGTCCATAGCGAGATGGATTCCATCATGGCTAATGGGACATGGGAGATCACTGAGCGTCCCTATGGTTGCAAACCATTGGGATGTAAGTGGGTGTTCAAAAAGAAGCTTAGACCCGATGGTACGATTGAAAAGTACAAGGCTAGGCTTGTGGCCAAGGGTTATGACCAGAAAGAAGAGGAAGATTTCTTTGATACTTATTCACCTGTGGCTAGACTGACCATCATTATAGTATTACTCTCATTGGCAGCCTCGCATGGTCTTCCCGTCCACCAGATGGATGTTAAGACGACTTTTCTGAATGGAGAGCTAAATGAGGAAATCTATATGCAACAGCCATATGGCTTTGTGATAGATGGTCAGGAAAGAAAGGTGTGTAGGTTTCTGAAATCTTTATATCGCCTGAAGCAAGCACCTAAGCAATGGCATGATAAGTTTAATACAACTCTGACATCTGTTGGTTTCGTTGTTAATGAGGCTGACAAATGTGTATACTATCGACATGGTGGGGGCGAAGGAGTTATACTATGCTTGTATGTTGATGACATACTGATATTCGGAACTAACCTCAAAGTCATTGAGGAGGTCAAGTCGTTTCTGTCTCAGAACTTTGAGATGAAAGACCTTGGTGTGGCTGATGTTATCTTGAACATCAAGCTACTGAGAGATAATGAGGGTGGGATTACACTTCTGCAATCCCACTATGTTGAGAAGGTGTTGAGTTGTTTTGGATATTCGGACTGCACACCATGTCAAACACCATATGATACTAGCGTGTTGATTCAAAAGTCCAAAGGCACGGCAATAGATCAATTGAGATATTCTCAAATCATTGGTTCACTGATGTACCTAGCGAGCGCAACGAGGCCTGACATCGTGTTTGCTGTGAGCAAACTGAGCCGGTTTGTTTCCAAATCGGGTGATGTACATTGGCATGTTGTTGAAAGAGTTATGCGCTATCTGAAAGGTACTATGAACTATGGACTTGACTATACCAGATACCCGTCAGTACTTGAAGGGTATAGTGATGCAAATTGGATCTCTGATGCTGATGAAATGAAGGCCACAACTGGGTATATGTTTACTCTTAGAGGTGGCGTTGTTTCCTGGAAGTCTTGCAAGCAAACGATCTTAACGAGATCGACAATGGAAGCAGAATTAACAGCATTAGACACATCTGGTGTCGAAGCAGGATGGCTTCGAGATCTTTTGATGGACTTGCCATTGGTTGATAAACCGGTTCCGGCTATCCTTATGAAGCGCGATAATTAGACTGTCATCACCAAGGTGAAAAGTTCAAAGGACAACATGAAGTCCAACAAACACATAAGAATGAGATTAAAGTCTGTCAGAAAATTATGAAACTCCGGAGTGATAGCATTGGAGTATGTCCATAAGCTAAGACTCTGGCATATCCCTTTACGAAAGGGCTATCACGTGTAGTGATAGATAATGCATCGAGGGAGATGGGTATGAGACCCACATGAGTTGCCATGGTAGTAACCCAACCTATGTGATCGGAGATACCATGAATTAGGACCTGGGAAAACAAGCCAGTGGTGAACTGAGGAGAGTAACTATACTAACCCACTCCGTTGGAGATGCAATACTCTCGACACTGTATGGTAGGATGACTACTGTCTAAATGTGTTCCGAAGCTTATATAAGCAAGATGCTATCCTACAGATCGATCTTTGGAGGAACACACCTATATGAGCCCGACTACTGGTCACAGTCTATGAGATTGTGGTGATCTCTAGTAAGCTCAGGAATAGGCTAGGAGTGTTACTTATATGCTCCACCCAAGGGGTCAGCCTTCGGCAGCCTAGTACTAGTAAGACATGTGGTGAAACTTCTTTACGCCAAACTGACAATTGAAGTCATAGTCCATTGTTCAGTTGTGAAGGAGTGTAACTACTTGCTGTAGGTGAAGCTCGACCTTAACAGGTCTTCACTGAAACACCGGTATATCAAAACAGTAATTGGAACAGAGGACAAAATGGGCCCTCGAGATCTGGTGGGGGATTGCTGAAATTTGAGATGGGCTCTAGGCCCTTATAGCAATTTCTGAAAATCTCTAAGGGCCCATGTGGGTTATATGGCACTAGGTGTAGTGGGAAGTTTAGTCCCACCCCGGAAGTGGAAAAGGAGTTGGACCTCCTTATAAGGGTTTCTCTTCTACGTGCTATTGGAGCTTGAGAAGGGAAGAGGCCCTCGCGCACTCCACCTCCGCCGCCCGCCACGCCACGCCTCGTCACGACGCGTCGCGGGTTGCAGGATTGAGCCGAGCCGAGCTCACACCTACGCGCTTATTTTTTCCAGTCACTAACGGAGAGTTCTCTGACACCTGGGCCACGATCTGAGATGTCAGATCGTGGGCTGTCATGGACTCGGACGTGGGACGAGCCCACGTCTCTCCACACGGCTGCGCCTATATAAGTGTGCGGTGTCTGCTAACCCTAACCTCCCCGAACAGATCACATCCGCTCCCACGCGCACGCCCACCGTCGTTCCCTTGCTGCTGCTGCCGCCGGTGACTCCATCCCGTCCGCCGCGTACACGGTCGACGGGAGAGCAGGTCTCCGAAACCGCGCCCTTCTGGTTCCTATACGGGGTGAGGGGCGAATAGGTTTTTGGGCAGCGATTACGCGACTGCTCGCTTCCGATCGTCTACTTCCTCTACATCTGCGTCGCCTTCATCATCACCATGTCCACCGACGCTGAACATGCCACCACCGAGAAAGCTGAAGCCAACAAGAAGGCCGCCGAGGACGCCGCTGCTGCCACCAAAGCCGCGGCCTCTGCATGGCCTACTGGAGGGTATAACTCATTTATCCCGCTCCTACTGTTTTCTGTTTTAGCCATGCTAGCATTATACGTAGATCTTTCTACAATTAGCGTAGTATGTGCTAGCTTGACTGAATATCAATATGCGTTTATTTGTGTCAATGACATGCTAGTGATTTACTTGTGGATTAATTTAATCGAGAAATTGCCTATTTACTCAACAATCCAAAAACCTATTATTTGTAGGAATTTTTCAGCAAGTGGCTTTGCCGCTGCACTGAAACCGGATAAGTTTACCGGTTCGTATTTTAAGCGTTGGCAGACTAAGACCACTTTATGGCTCATGGCTATGAACGTGTACTGGGTCACCGCTGTCTCCACGGGAACGATTGCTCCTGAACAGGAGAAGGCGTTCAAGGAGGCCACCGTGGTGTTCCTCGGAGTAGTTCTTAGCGTGATCGGAGATAAACTGGTCGACTCATATTTACATGTGCATGTTGCCAAGGACTTGTTGGAGGTGCTCGAATCTAAGTTCGGGGCCGCCGATGCTGGGAGCGAGATGTATATTATATAGTAGTTCCACGATTACAAGATGGTTGAAAACCATCCTGTATTGGAGCAGGCTCATGAGATAATATGCATTGTTAAGGATCTTGAACTTCTTAAGTGCGAGTTACCGGGCAAGTTTGTCGCGGGCTGCATAATCGCTAAGCTCCCTAATTCCTGGAGGAACTTTGCCACCACTCTGAAACATTAGAGGCGTGAATTCTCTGTGGAGGATGTCATTGGCCATCTGAGTGTTGAGCAGAATTCAAGGGCAAAGGACTCGCATGGAAAAGGGGCCAATGGGACTTATGTCGCCAACATGGTGAACCAGAAGAACTTCAACTCCCACAAGCCCAAGGGAAAGAATGGTGTCCAACACAATACCGACTTTAAGAAGAAGGGTAAGAAGACCTTCAAGAAGAACAAGAAGGATGAGGGCTTCTTTACTTGTGGTTCGGTTGAACATTGGGCCAACAAGTGCCCAAACAAGTACAAGAAGTCAGGAAAGGACTCCAAGTCCATCAACATGATTGCGGACAACAATGAGAATAGTGCACCTGGGTATGGTAATTTATTTACTGTTTTTTCAGTGTTTCAGCCCAACGATTGGTGGGTGGACACAGGTGCAGGTGTACATGTGTGTGCTGAAATTTCATTGTTCACTTCTTACCAGGTCACAGGCCACGGGTCCGTATTGATGGGGAATGGCGCGAGTGCTTATGTTCATGGTGTTGGCACGGTCGATCTGAAGTTTCCTTCGGGAAGGATCGTGCAGCTGAAGAATGTGCAGCATGTCCCCGCCATCAAGAAGAACCTCGTTAGTGGCACCCTTCTATGTAGACAACGGTTTAAGTTGGTTTTTGAGTCTAATAAATTAGTTGTTACAAAATATGGACTCTGTGTTGGAAAAGGTTATGAGAGCGGAGGGATGTTCCGCCTTTCCCTCGCAGATTTTTGTAATAAAGTCGTGAACCATGTTCATTCGAATGTTGATGAATCTGAAGTTTGGCATTCACGTATTTGTCACATTAGTTTTGGTGTTATGACGCGGCTAGCCAAGTTGGGTTTAATCCCGAGTTTTACTTTAGCCAAAGGTTCTAAGTGCCTTTCATGCGTGCAAGCTAAGCAACCTCGCAAGCCTCAGAACGCCGCGGAGGAGAGACACTTGGCACCATTAGAACTCATACATTCTGATCTTTGTGAGATGAATGGTGTGTTGACTAAAGGTGGAAAGAAATACTTCATGACATTGATAGATGATTCCACTAGATATTGCTATGTTTATCTGTTAAATACTAAAGATGAGGCTCTACACTACTTTAAAATCTATAAGGCAGAAGTTGAGAATCAACTTGAAAAGAAAATTAAACGAGTCCGATCAGATCGTGGTGGAGAGTACTTCTCGAGTGAGTTTGATTCCTTCTGTGCGGAACATGGTATTATTCATGAGAGGACGCCTCCCTATTCACCCCAGTCAAACGGGGTTGCCGAGCGGAAAAACCATACCCTAACTGGTTTGGTTAACGCCATGTTAGATACATCGGGTTTATCCAAGGCATGGTGGAGGGAGGCTATATTGACGGCATGTCATCTCCTAAATAAAGTTCCGACAAAGGATAATGATATCACTCCCTATGAGAAATGGGCAAAGAGAAGGACAACACTCTCGTACTTGCGTACTTGGGGCTGTTTGGCGAAAGTCAATGTGTCGATCCCGAAAAAGCGTAAGCTTGGACCAAAGACTGTGGGTTGCGTTAATTTGGGCTACGCTAACAACAGCGTTGGCTATAGATTTCTAGTAGTGAAATCTGAGGTACCTGATCAGAAGGTCGGTACAATTATGGAGTCTAAGGATGCTACACTCTTCGAGGATATTTTTCCTATGAGAGATATGCAAAGCACTTCTAGACAGAAATCTGACGAGACTCCTGAACTTGCCATCCCTATGGAATATTATGAACAAACACATGATGAAAATCCCGAGGAGGATGACGAGGAAACCCTTGGTAGGGGCAAGAGACAAAGTACTGCAAAGACCTTTGGTGTTGATTTCTTCGTGTACCTCATGGATGATACTCCTACTTCTATTTCAGAAGCGTATGCCTCTCCAGAAGCTGACTACTGGAAGGATGTGGTCCGTAGCGAGATGGATTCCATCATGGCTAAAGGGACAAGGGAGATCACTGAGCGTCCCTATGGTTGCAAACCATTGGGATGTAAGTGGGTGTTCAAAAATAAGCTTAGGCCCGATGGTACGATTGAAAAGTACAAGGCTAGGCTTGTGGCCAAGGGTTATGACTAGAAAGAAGAGGAAGATTTCTTCGATACTTATTCACCTGTGGCTAGACTGACCACCATTATAGTATTAATCTCGTTGGCGGCCTCGCATGGTCTTCTCGTCCACCAGATGGATGTTCAGACGACTTTTCTGAATGGAGAGCTAAATGAGGAAATCTATATGCAACAGCCAGATGGCTTTGTGATAGATGGTCAGGAAAGAAAGGTGTGTAGGTTGCTGAAAGCTTTATATGGCCTGAAGCAAGCACATAATCAACAGCATGATAAGTTTAATACAACTCTGACATCTGTTGGTTTCGTTGTTAATGAGGCTGACAAATGTGTATACTATCGCCATGGTGGAGGCGAAGGAGTAACACTGTGCTTGTATGTTGATGACATACTGATATTCAGAACCAACCTCAAAGTCATTGAGGAGGTCAAGTCGTTTCTGTCTCAGAACTTTGAGATGAAAGACCTTGGTGTGGCTGATGTTATCTTGAACATCAAGCTACTGAGAGATAATGAGGGTGGGATTACACTTCTGCAATCCCACTATGTTGAGAAGGTGTTGAGTCGTTTTGGACATTCAGACTGCACACCATCTCAAACACCATATGATCCTAGCGTGTTGATTCGAAAGTCCAAAGGCACTGCTATAGATCAATTGAGATACTCTCAAATCATTGGTTCACTGATGTACCTAGCGAGCGCAACGAGGCCTGACATCGTGTTTGCTGTGAGCAAACTGAGCCGGTTTGTTTCCAAACCGGGTGATGTACATTGGCATGCTGTTGAAAGAGTTATGCGCTATATGAAAGGTACTATGAACTATGGACTTCACTATACCAGATACCCGTCGGTACTTGAAGGGTATAGTGATGCAAATTGGATCTCTGATGCTGATGAGATGAAGGCCACAACTGGGTATATGTTTACTCTTGGAGGTGGCACTATTTCCTTAAAGTCTTGCAAGCAAACGATCTTAACGAGATCGACAATGGAAGCAGAATTAACAGCATTAGACACATCTGGTGTTAAAGCAGGATGGCTTCGAGATCTTTTGATGGACTTGCCATTGGTTAATAAACCGGTTCCAGCTATCCTTATGAACTGCGATAATAAGACTATCATCACCAAGGTGAAAAGTTCAAAGGACAACATGAGGTCCAACAAACACATAAGAATGAGATTAAAGGCTGTTAAAAAATTAAGAAACTCCGGAGTGATAGTGTTTGAGTATGTCCATACGGCTAAGAATGGTAGGATGACTACTGTCTTAATGTGTTCTGAAGCTTATATAAGCAAGATGCTATCTTACAGAGCGATCTTTGGAGGAACACACCTATATGAGCCCGACTACTGGTCACAGTCTATGAGATTGGGGTGATCTCTAGTAAGCTCATGAATAGGCCAGGAGGGTGACTTATATGGTCCACCCGAGGGGCCAGCCTTCGACAGCCTAGTACTAGTAAGACATGTGGTGAAACTTCTTTACGCCAAACTGACAATTCAAGGCATAGTCCATTGTTCAGTTGTGATGGAGCGTAACTACTTGCTCGAGGTGAAGCTCAACCTTAACAGGTCTTCACTGAAACACTAGTATAGCGAAACTGTAATTGGAACAGAGGACACAATGGGCCCTTGTGATCTGGTGGGGGATTGCTGAAATTTGAGATGGGCTCTAGGCCCAAATAGCAATTTTTGAAAAATCTCTAAGGGCCCATGTGGGTTATATGGCACTAGGTGTAGTGGGAAGTTTAGTCCCACCCCGGAAGTGGAAAAGGAGTTGGACCTCCTTATAAGGGTTTCTCTTCTACATGCTATTGGAGCTTGAGAAGAGAAGAGGCCCTCGCGCACTCCTCCGCCGCCCGCCTTGCCACGCCTCGTCACGATGCACCGCGGGTTGCGGGATTGAGCCAAGCCGAGCTCACACCTACGCGCTTACGTTTGCCAGTCACTAACGGTGAGTTCTCTGACAGCTGGGCCATGATCTGAGATGTCGGATCGTGGGCTGTCACGGACTCGGGCATGGGACGAGCCCACGTCTCTCCACGCGGCTGTGCCTATAGAAGTGTGCGGTGTCTCCTAACCCTAGCCGCCACGAACAGATCACATCTGCTCCCACGCGCACGCCCATCGTTGTTCCCTTGCTGCTGCTGCTGCTGCCGCCAGTGACTCCATCCCATCTGCCGCGTACACGGTCGACGGGAGAGCAGGTCTCCGAAACCACGCCCTTCCTGTTCTTGTACGGTGTGAAGGGCGAATAGGTTTTTGGGCAGCGATTACGCAACTGCTCGCTTCCGATTGTCTACTTCCTCTATGATACGTCAATTTTGCATCATGCTTTTATATTGATATTTATCGTATTATGGACTGTTGTTTCACTTTATGTCACAATACTTATGGCTATTCTCTCTTATTTTACAAGGTTTACATAAGGAGGGAGAATGCCGATAGCTGGAATTCTGGGCTGGAAAAGGAGCAAATATTAGAGACCTATTCTGCGCAACTCCAAAAGTCCTGAAACTCCACGAAACATCTTAAAACAAATAAAGAAAAATCCTCGCCAAAGATGAAGGCCAGGGGGGCCCACACCCTGCTCATGAGGGTGGGCCCCCCCTAGGGCGCACCCCCTACCTCGTGGGCCCCCTGGTGGCTCTCCAACGTCCATCTTCTCCTATATGAAGTCTTTCGATGAGAAAAAACAGGAAGGAACTTTTCGGGACAAGACTCCGCCGCCACGAGGCGGAACCTTGGCGGATCCAATCTAGAGCCCCGGCAGAGCTGTTCTGCCGGGGATACTTCCCTCTGGGAGGGGGAAATCATCACCATCATCATCACCAACGCTCCCCTCATCGGGAGAGGGCAATCTCCATCAACATCTTCACCGGCACCATCTCATCTCCAAACCCTAGTTCATCTCTTGTATCCAATTCTTGTCTCAAAGTCCGGGATTGGTGCTAGTAGGTTGCTAATAGTGTTGATTACTCCTTGTAGTTGATGCTAGTTGGTTTAATTGGTGGAAGATCATATGTTCAGATCCTATATGCATATTATTACCCCTCTGATTATGAACATGAATATGCTTTGTGAGTAGTTACGTTTGTTCCTGAGGACAAGGGAGAAGTCTTGCTATTAGTAGTCATGTGAATTTGGTATTCGTTTGATATTTTGATAAGATGTATGTTGTCTAGCCTCTAGTGGTGTTATGTGAACGTCGACTACAAAACACTTCACCATTATTTGGGCCTAGAGGAAGGCATTGGGAAGTAATAAGTAGATGATGGGTTGCTAGAGTGACAGAAGCTTAAACCCTAGTTTATGTGTTGCTTCGTAAGGGGCTGATTTGGATCCACATGTTTCATGCTATGGTTAGGTTGACCTTAATACTTTTGTTGTAGTTGCAGATGCTTGCAATAGAGGTTAATCATAAGTGGGATTCTTGTTCAAGTAAGAACAGCACCCAAGCACCGGTCCACCCACATATCAAATTATCAAAGTATCGAACGCGAATCATATGAACGTGATGAAAACTAGCTTGACGATATTCCCATGTGTCCTCGGGAGCGCTTTTCCTATTATAAGAGTTTGTTCTGGCTTGTCCTTTGCTACAAAAGGATTGGGCCACCTTGCTGCACTTTATTTACTTTTGTTACTTGTTGCTCGTTACAATCTATCTTATCACAAAACTATTTATTACCACTTATTTCAGTACTTGTAGAGAATACCTTGCTGAAAACTGCTTATCATTTCCTTTTGCTCCTCGTTGGGTTCGACACTCTTACTTATCGAAAGGACTATGATAGATCCCCTATACTTGTGGGTCATGAAGACTCTTTTCTAGCGCCGTTGCCGGGGAGTGTAGCGCCTTTGAGGTGGAATTTGGTAAGGAAAAATTTATATAGTGTGCTGAAATTTGCTGTCACTTGTTACTATGGAAAGTAATTCTCTGAGGGGCTTGTTCGGGGTATCTTCACCCCGTCTAGTAGAGCAAAGAGTTGCTCCTCAACCTACTGAACCTATTGAAAATGAAACTCCTTTTGAATTTCTTTCGGGTATGATGGAAAAACTGCTAGCTAACCCTTTTACAGGAGATGGAACAAAGCATCCTGATGAGCACTTAATATATGTGGATGAAGTTTGTGGATTATTTAAGCTTGCAGGTATACCCGATGATGTTGCTAAGAAGAAGGTCTTCCCTTTATCTTTGAAGGGAGACGCATTGATATGGTATAGGCTATGTGATGACATGAGATTCTGGGACGATAAAAGATTGAAGCTGGAATTTCATCAAAAGTATTACCCTATGCATCTTGTTCATCGTGATCGCAATTATATATATAATTCCTGGCCTCATGAAGGAGAAAGCATCGATCAAGCTTGGGGGAGGCTTAAATCAATGTTATATTCATGCCCCAATCATGAGCTCCCGAGAGAAATAATTATGCAAAGTTTTTATGCTCGGCTTTCTGATAACAATCGCACCATGCTCGATACTTCTTGTGCTGGCTCTTTTATGATGAAGACTATTGAATTTAGATGGAATTTATTGGATAGAATTAAACACAACTCTGAAGATTGGGACCTCGAGAAGGTAAGGAGTCAGGTATGACACCTAAGTTTGATTGTGTTAAATCTTTTATGGACACCGATATTTTCTGTAAGTTTAGCACTAAATATGGACTTGACTATGAGATAGTAGCTTCTTTCTGTGAATCTTTCGCTACTTATGTTGACCTCCCTAAGGAGAAGTGGTTTAAATATCATCCTCCCATAGAAGTAAAAGTATCTGCACCTATTAAAGTTGAAGAAAAGACTGTCACTTATAATGATCCTATTGTTCCTACTTCTTATATTGAGAAACCACCTTTCCCTGTTAGAATAAAGGATCGCGCTAAAGCTTCAACTGTTGTTCGTAAAAGCAGTATTAGAACTTGTACACCTCCTAAGCAAGTTAAGGTAGAACCTAATATTGCTATTGTTAAAGATCTCTTGTCTGATAATATAGATGGGCATGTTATTCAGTTTCAAGGTGAAACTGCTAGAATTGCTAAACCTTGTGATAAAGATAAACATAGACCTGTGGTAGGCGTGCATGTTATTTCTGTTAAAATAGGAGATCATTGTTATCATGGCTTATGTGATATGGGTGCAAGTGCTAATTTTATACCGCATACTTTATACGAAGAAATTAAGAATGAAATTGCACCTGCTGAGTTAGAAGGTATTGATGTCACAATTAAACTTGCCAATAGAGATACTATTTCACCAATTGGAATTGTTAGAGATGTTGAAGTCTTGTGTGAGAAAACTAAATATCCTGCTGATTTTCTTGTTCTTACTTCTCCGCAAGATAGTTTTTGTCCCATTATATTTGGTAGACCCTTATTAAATACTGTCAATGCTACCATAGATTGCACAAAGAATGTTGTTACTGTTGGCTTGGATGATATGGTTCATGAGTTTAATTTCTCTAAATTTAGTAAACAACATCGTGAGGAAGAATTACCTAGTAAGGATGAAATTATTGGTCTTGCTTCTATTGCCGTACCTCCTAGTGATCCTTTAGAACACTATTTGCTAGACCATGAAAATGATATGTTCATGAATGAAACAAGGGAAATAGATGAAGTATTCTTTAAACAGGAACCTATTCTGCAACATAATTTGCCTGTTGAAATTTTAGGGGATCCTCCTCCACCCAAGGTTGATCCCGCGTTTGAGCTTAAACCATTTCCTGATAATCTTAAATATGCTTATCTTGATGAAAAGAAGATATATCCTGTTATTATTAGTGCTAACCTTTCATAGCATGAAGAAGAAAGATTATTGAAAACTCTGAAGAAGCATCGTGTTGCAATTGGATATACTCTTGATGATCTTAAGGGCATTAGTCCCACTCTATGTGAACATAAAATAAATTTGGAAGCAGATGCCAAACCAGTTCGTGATCCTCAACGACGTCTGAATCCTAAAATGAAAGAAGTGGTAAGAAAAGAAATACTAAAGCTTCTGGAGGCGGGTATAATCTATCCCGTTGCTGATAGTGAGTGGGTAAGTCATGTCCATTGTGTCCCTAAGAAGGGAGGTATTACTGTTGTTCCTAATGATAAAGATGAATTGATTCCACAAAGAATTATCATAGGATATAGGATGGTAATTGATTTCCACAAATTAAATAAAGCTACTAAGAAAGATCATTACCCCTTACCTTTTATTGATCAAATGCTAGAAATATTATGCAAACATACACAATATTGCTTTCTAGATGGTTATTCTGGTTTCTCTCATATACCTGTGTCGGCTAGAGATCAATCAAAGACTACTTTTACATGCCCTTTTGGTACTTTTGCTTATAGACGTATGCCTTTTGGTTTATGTAATGCACCTGCTACCTTTCAAAGATGCATGATGGCTATATTCTCTGACTTTTGTGAAAAGATTTGTGAGGTTTTCATGGACGACTTTTCCGTCTATGGTTCCTCTTTTGATGATTGCTTGAGCAATCTTGATCGAGTTTTGCAGAGATGTGAAGAAACTAATCTTTTCTTGAATTGGGAAAAGTGCCACTTTATGGTTAATGAAGGTATTGTCTTGGGGCATAAAGTTTCTGAAAGAGGTCTTGAAGTTCATAAAGCCAAGGTTGATGCTATTGAAAAGATGCCATGTCCCAGGGACATCAAAGGTATAAGAAGTTTCCTTGGTCACGCCGGATTTTACAGGAGGTTCATTAAGGACTTCTCAAAAATTCCCGGCCTTTGACTAATTTATTGCAAAAAGATATACCATTTGTCTTTGATGATGATTGTGTAGAACAATTTGAAATAGTTAAGAAAGCATTAGTCACTACACCTGTTGTTCAGCCACCTGATTGGAACCTACCCTTTGAAATTATGTGTGATGCTAGTGATTATGCTGTAGGTGCTGTTCTAGGGCAAAGAGTTGATAAGAAATTAAATGTTATTCATTATTCTAGTAAGACTCTAGACAATGCTCACAGAAATTATGCTACTACTGAAAAAGAGCTTTTAGCAGTTGTATTTGCTTGTGATAAGTTCAGATCTTATATTGTTGATTCTAAAGTAACTATTCAAACTGATCATGCTGCTATTAAATATCTTATGGAAAAGAAAGATGCTAAACCTAGACTTATTAGATGGGTTCTCTTGCTACAAGAATTTGATTTGCATATTGTTGATAGAAAGGGAGCTGAGAACCCCGTTGCAGACAACTTGTCTAGGTTAGAAAATATTCTTGATGACCCACTACCTATTAATGATAGCTTTCCTGATGAACAATTAAATATTATAAGTACTTCTCGTAGTACTCCATGGTATGCCGATTATGCTAATTATATTGTTGCTAAGTTTATACCACCTAGGTTCACATACCAACAAAAGAAAAGGTTCTTCTATGATTTGAGACATTACTTTTGGGATGACCCACATCTTTATAAAGAAGGAGTAGATGGTGTTATTAGACGTTGTGTACCTGAGCATGAACAGGAACAGATCCTACGCAAGTGTCATTCCGAGTCTTATGGAGGACACCACGCTAGAGATAGAACTGCACATAAGGTATTGCAGTCTGGTTTTTATTGGCCTACTCTTTTCAAGGATGCCCGTAAGTTTGTCTTGTCTTGTGATGAATGTCAAATACTTGGTAATATTAGTAGACGTCAAGAAATGCCTATGAATTATTCACTTGTTATTGAACCATTTGATGTTTGGGGCTTTGATTATATGGGACTTTTTCCTGCCTCTAATGGATACACACATATTTTAGTTGCTGTTGATTACGTTACTAAGTGGGTAGAAGCTATTCAACTAGTAGTGCTGATCATAACACTTCTATTAAAATGCTTAAGGAAGTTATTTTCCCAAGGTTTGGAGTCCCTAGATATTTAATGACTGATGGTGGTTCACACTTTATTCATGGTGCTTTCCGTAAAATGCTTGCTAAATATGATGTTAATCATAGAATTGCATCTCCTTATCACCCTCGGTCTAGTGGTCAAGTAGAGTTGAGCAATAGAGAGCTCAAATTAATTTTGCAAAAGACTGTTAATAGGTCTAGAAAGAATTGGTCCAAAAAACTTGATGATGCATTATGGGCTTATAGAACTGCATAAAAAATCCTATGGGTATGTCTCCGTATAAAATGGTTTATGGAAAAGCATGTCACTTACCTCTCGAACTAGAACATAAGGCATATTGGGCTATTACAGAGCTCAACTATGATTTTAAACTTGTCGGTGAGAAGAGGTTATTTGATATTAGCTCACTTGATGAATGGAGAACCCAAGCTTATGAAAATGCCAAGTTGTTTAAAGAAAAAGTTAAAAATGGCATGACAAAAGGATACAAAAGTGTGAGTTTAATGTAGGTGATTATGCATTGCTATACAACTCTCGTTTAAGATTTTTTGCAGGAAAACTTCTCTCTAAATGGGAAGGCCCCTATGTTATCGAAGAGGTCTATCGTTCTGGTGCCATAAAGATCAACAACTTCGAGGGCACAAATCCGAAAGTGGTAAACGGTCAAAGAATCAAACATTATATCTCAGGCAATCCCATAAATGTTGAAACCAATATTATTGAAACCGTAACCCCGGAGGAATACATAAGAGACACTTTCCGGAATGTTTCAGACTCCGAAAAGGAATAGGTATGTGGTACAGTAAGTAAACTGACTCCAAAACAATTTTAAGGCAATATTTCTCCGTTTTGGTATATTTATAAAAATAGAAAAATAAGTAGCAGTCCGGGAAGGACACGAGGGCCCCACGAGGGTGGTGGGCGCGCCCTACCCCCCTGGGCGCGCCCCCTACCTCGTGAGCACCTCGTGTGCCTTCCGGACTCCATTTTCTTGCACGTTACATATTTTGGTCGGTAAAAATTCATTATATATTCTCCCGAAGGTTTTGACTCCCGTATCACGCAATTATTCTCTGTTCCTGTTTCGAGCTGTTCTTCTGACAGATCTAGATTATCATGACGTCCCCAAGTGCTTCCAAGGACAAGTTCTTCGAGAAGATCATCAACCCTTACCTCGCAGAGGTGCTGCGACACCCTCAAACCATTGAGATGCGTGATGGGTTGTTGCACATCCGCGATGTTGAGGGACCAAAGGGAACCGGAAGCGTGGAGATGAGGCTCGAAGAAATGGAGCAACAAGTTCTCAAGTGCCAGGGGATGGTGGAGCGTGGAATCAACGCTAGCCACACGATGCTCGCGGAGCTCACTAACAACTACAAGCCGGATGCCAAGAACACCGAGGAGGCCATCTTCAAGCTATATGAGAAGATCGAGCACCTCCAAGCCCAAATCTATGACCTGCAAAACCAAAACTATGAGTATGAATATAGATTCAAAAGAATGAGGTTGGCTGCAGATTCGAGGATTCCGGAGACTCGGTCATCCTTCTATGATGGTGAACCTATGCCTTGGAAGATGGATGACAAGCCCGCATCATCAACAACACCTCCACCTTCTTCACCAACAAAGGAGATATAATCACATGGGTATGGGCACTCCCCTTGGCAACTGCCAAGCTTGGGGGAGGTGCCCCAGTATCGTATCACCATCACAACTCCTATCTTTATCGTTTTTCTTAGTTCGATCCTATTAGTAGCATCTTGATCTAGTAGAATAAAGTTTATATCATGATCTAGTTTTGAGTTTTGCTTTATGATCTCTCTATGTAATCGAGATCGTGAGCTATATATAATAAAGATTAGTATTGATTCAAGGGCTTGATTATTTTGCCATGATCTCGGGCGAATAAAAGAAAAGAGAAAAAGAATAAAAAGAAACAAAGAGTTCATATTGATCTTATTGAGAGTAATGACTTCACATAGAAAGAGTATGATGATTAAAAGTTGTTGGGAGTTGGCAGACATAGCTTTGGTCATTGTTGCGATTAATAGGAAGTAATAAGGAAAGAGAGGTTTTCACATATAGATATATTATCATTGACATCTTTTATGATTGGGAGCACTCATTAAAATATGACATGCTAAAGAGTTGATGTTGGACAAGGAAGACAACATAATGAGTTATGTCTTTCTTATATCTGAGATAAAGTATGTTGTCATGGATCCTCTAACTTGTTGAGCTTGCCTTTCCCCCTCATGCTAGCCAAATTCTCAGCACCAAGTAGAAATACTACTTGTGCTTCCAAATACCCTTAAACCAGTTTTGCCATGAGAGTCCACCATATCTACCTATGGATTGAGTAAGATCCTTCAAGTAAGTTGTCATCGGCGCAAAGCAATAAAAATTGCTCTAAATATGTATGATTGATTGGTGTGGGAGAAATAAGCTTTATACGATCTTGTGATGTGGAAGTAATAAAAGCGATGGACTACATAATAAAGGTTCATATCACAAGGGGCAATATAAAGTGATGTTCTTTCGCATTGAGATTTTATGCATCCAACCATAAAAGCGCATGGTAACCTCTACTTCCCTCTGCGAAGGGCCTATCCTTTATTATTATCTTCTACCTTATGCAAGAGTCATGGTGATCTTCACCTTTTCTTTTTCATTTTATCCTTTGGCAAGCTCAGCATGTTGGAAAGAACATGATATATATATAGGGATTTTTGTATTCGTGCCCCTAGTTGGGTCACGCTCGACGGATTTGCCCCTATTTTTTCAACAATTGCGGTTTTGCCCAACTCACTTCACTCGCCTTGTGTTTTTGCCCTTCTGGGGCGGTTCCAGCCAGTGAGCAGTCGCCATGTGGCAAACCGTGATTGGTCGGAACTGCCTCGGAAGGGCAAAAACACAAGGCGAGTGAAGTGAGCTAGGCAAAACCGCAATTGTTGAAAAAATAGGGGCAAATCAGTCGAGCGTGACCCAACTAGGGGCACGAATACAATTGTTCCATATATATATATATATGGATGTAGGGGAGCATGAACCGTTATTGTTGACATTACCCTTGAGGTAAAAGGTTGTGGGGCAAAACTATAAGCCCCTATCTTTCTCTATGTCTGATTAAAACTTCGTAACCACAAGTATTGCATGAGTGTTAGCAATTATGGAGGACTAAATGATAGTTGAGTATGTGGACTTGCTTTTTAGCTCTGACATAGACTCTTTCCGATGTTATGATAAATTGCAATTGCTTCAATGACTGAGAATATAGTTTATTGGAGCCCAATAAGGTTTATGATTTATACTTTTGCATTGTGAATAGATCATTACTTGAACATAAGTAATCATATGACAAAATCTATATATGTTGCTGTTATGAGAATAACCATGATGCCTTCATGTCCGTATTTTATATTTATCAACGCCTCTACCTCTAAACATGAGGACATATTTATTGTTATCGGCTTTTCGCTTGAGGACAAGCGAGGTCTAAGCTTGGGGGAGTTGATACGTCCATTTTGCATCATGCTTTTATATCGATATTTATCGCATTATGGACTGTTATTTCACTTTATGTCACAATACTTATGGCTATTCTCTCTTATTTTAAAAGGTTTACATAAGGAGGGAGAATGCCGGCAGCTCGAATTCTGGGCTGGAAAAGGAGCGAATATTAGAGACCTATTCTGTGCAACTCCAAAAGTCCTGAAACTCCACGGAACATCTTAAAACAAATAAAGAAAAATCCTCGCCAAAGATGAAGGCCAGGGGGCCCACACCCTACTCACAAGGGTGGGGGGCGCGCCCCCCTAGGGCGCACCCCCCTAGGGCGCGCCCCCCTACCTCGTGGGCCCCCTGGTGGCTCTCCGATGTCCATCTTCTCCTATATGAAGTCTTTCGATAAGAAAAAAACAAGAAGGAACTTCTCGGGACGAGACTCCGCCGCCACGAGGCGGAACCTTGGTGGATCCAATCTAGAGCTCCGGCAGAGCTGTTCTGCCGGGGATACTTCCCTCCGGGAGGGGGAAATCGTCACCATCCTCATCACCAACGCTCCTCTCATCGGGAGAGGGCAATCTCCATCAACAACTTCACCAGCACCATCTCATCTCCAAACCCTAGTTCATCTCTTGTATCCAATTCTTGTCTCAAAGTCCGGGATTGGTGCTAGTAGGTTGCTAGTAGTGTTGATTACTCCTTGTAGTTGATGCTAGTTGGTTTAATTGGTGGAAGATCATATGTTCAGATCCTATATGCATATTATTACCCCTCTGATTATGAACATGAATATACTTTGTGAGTAGTTACGTTTGTTCCTGAGGACAAGGGAGAAGTCTTGCTATTAGTAGTCATGTGAATTTGGTATTCGTTTGATATTTTGATAAGATGTATGTTGTCTAGCCTCTAGTGGTGTTATGTGAACGTTGACTACATAACACTTCACCATTATTTGGGCCTAGAGGAAGGCATTGGGAAGTAATAAGTAGATGATGGGTTGCTAGAGTGACAGAAGCTTAAACCCTAGTTTATGCGTTGCTTCGTAAGGGGCTGATTTGGATCCACATGTTTCATGCTATGGTTAGGTTTACGTAATACTTTTTGTTGTAGTTGCGGATGCTTGCAATAGAGGTTAATCATAAGTGGGATGCTTGTTCAAGTAAGAATAGCACCCAAGCACCGGTCCACCCACATATCAAATTATCAAAGTATCGAACGCGAATCATATGAATGTGATGAAAACTACCTTGACGATATTCCCATGTGTCCGCGGGAGCGCTTTTCCTATTATAAGAGTTTGTTCCGGCTTGTCCTTTGCTACAAAAGGATTGGGCCACCTTGCTGCACTTTATTTACTTTTTTTACTTGTTGCTCGTTACAATCTATCTTATCACAAAACTATCTGTTACCACTTATTTCAGTACTTGCAGAGAATACCTTGCTGAAAACTGCTTATCATTTCCTTCTGCTCCTCGTTGGGTTCGACACTCTTACTTATCGAAAGGACTACGATAGATCCCCTATACTTGTGGGTCATCACTCTACGTCCGCGTCGCCTTCATCATCACCATGTCCACCGACGCCGAACGTGCCGCCGCCGAGCAAGCTGAAGCGGACAAGAAGGCTGCCGAGGACGCCGCTGGTGCCACCAAAGTCGCGGCCTCTGCATAGCCTACTGGAGGGTATAACTCGTTTATCCCGCTCCTACTATTTTCTATTTTAGCCATGCTAGCATTATACGTAGATCTTTCTGCAATTAGCGTAGTATGTGCTAGCTTGACTGAATATCAGTATGTGTTTATTTGTGTCAGTGCCATTCTAGTGATTTACTCGTGGATTAATTTAATCGGGAAATTGCCTATTTACTCAACAATCCAAAAACCTATTATGTGTAGGAATTTTTCGGCAAGTGGCTTTGCCACTGCATTGAAACCGGATAAGTTTACCAATTCGTATTTTAAGCGTTGGCAGACTAAGACCACTTTATGGATCACGGCTATTAACGTGCTCTGGGTCACCGGTGTCTCCACGGGAACGATTGCTCCTGAACAGGAGAAGGCGTTCAAGGAGGCCACCGTTTTCTTCCTCAGAGCAGTTCTTAGCGTGCTCGGAGATAAATTGGTCGACGCATATTTACATGTGCATGTCGCCAAGGACTTGTGGGAGGCGCTCGAATCTAAGTTCGGGGCCGCCGATGCCGGGAGCGAGATGTATATTATAGAGCAATTCCATGATTACAAGATGGTTGGAAACCGTCCTGTATTGGAGCAGGCTCATGAGATAATATGCATTGTTAAGGAGCTTGAACTTCTTAAGTGCGAGTTACCGGGCAAGTTTGTCGCGGGCTGCATAATTTCTAAGCTCCCTAATTCCTGGAGGAACTTTGCCACCACTCTGAAACATCGGAGGTGTGAATTCTCTGTGGAGGATGTCATTGGCCATCTGAGTGTTGAGCAGAATTCAAGGGCAAAGGACTCGCACAGAAAAGGGGCCGAAGGGACTTCTGTCGCCAACATGGTGAACCAGAAGAACTTCAACTCCCACAAGCCCAAGGGAAAGAATGGTGTCCAACACAATACAGACTTTAAGAAGAAGGGTAAGAAGACCTTCAAGAAGAACAAGAAGGATGAGGGCTGCTTTACTTGTGGTTCAGTTGAACATTGGGCCAACAAGTGCCCAAACAAGTACAAGAAGTCAGGATAGGACTCCAAGTCCGTCAACATGATTGTAATTTATTTACTGCCTTTTCAGTGTTTCAGCCCACCGATTGGTGGGTGGACACAGGTGCAGGTGTACATGTGTGTGCTGACATTTCATTGTTCACTTCTTACCAGGTCACAGGCCACGGGTCCGTATTGATGGGGAATGGCGCGAGTGCTTCTGTTCATGGTGTTGGCACGGTCGATCTGAAGTTTACTTTGGGAAGGATCGTGTAGCTGAAGAATGTGCAGCATGTCCCCTCCATCAAGAAGAACCTCGTTAGTGGCTCCCTTCTATGTAGAGAAGGGTTTAAGATGGTTTTCGAGTCTAATAAATTAGTTGTTACGAAATATGGACTCTTTGTTGGAAAAGGTTATGAGAGCGGAGGGATGTTCCGCCTTTGCCTCGCAGATTTTTGTAATAAAGTCGTGAACCATGTTCATTCGAATGTTAATGAATCTGAAGTTTGGCATTCACGTCTTTGTCACATTAGTTTCGGTGTTATGATGCGGCTAGCCAAGTTAGTTTTAATCCTGAGTTTTACTTTAGCCAAAGGTTCTAAGTGCCTTTCATGTGTGCAAGCTAAGCAACCTCGCAAGCCTCACAAGGCTGCGGAGGAGAGACACCTGGCACCATTACAACTCATACATTCTGATCTTTGTGAGATGAATGGTGTGTTGACTAAAGGTGGAAAGAAATACTTCATGACATTGATAGATGATTCCACTAGATATTGCTATGTGTATCTGTTAAATACTAAAGATGAGGCTCTACACTACTTTAAAATCTATAAGGCACAAGTTGAGAATCAACTTGAAAAGAAAATTAAACGAGTCCAGTCAGATCGTGGTGGAGAGTACTTCTCGAGTGAGTTTGATTCCTTTTGTGTGGAACATGGCATTATTCATGAGAGGACGCCTCCCTATTCACCCTAGTCCAATGGGGTTGCCGAGCGGAAAAACCATACTCTAACTGATTTGGTTAACGCCATGTTAGATACATCGGGTTTATCCAAGGCATGGTGGAGGAGGCTATATTGACGGCATGTCATGTCCTGAATAAAGTTCCGACAAAGGATAATGAGATCACTCCCTATGAGAAATGGGCAAAGAGAAGGACAACACTCTCGTACTTGCGTACTTGGGGCTGTTTGGCGAAAGTCAATGTGACGCTCCCCAAAAAGCGTAAGCTTGGACCAAAGACTGTGGACTGAATTTATTTGGGCTACGCTAAGAACATGGTTGGCTATAGATTTCTAGTAGTGAAATCTGAGGTACCTAATCAGAAGGTCGGTACAATTATGGAGTCTAAGGATGCTACATTCTTCGAGAATGTTTTTGCTATGAGAGATATGCAAAGCACTTCTAGACAGAAATCTGAGGAGACTCCTGAACCTGCCATCCCTATGGAATATTATGAACAAACACATGATGAAAATCCCGAGGAGGATGACGAGGAAACCCTTGGTAGGGGCAAGAGAAAAAGGACTGCAAAGACCTTTGGTGTTGATTTCTTCGTGTACCTTGTGGATGATACTCCTACTTCTCTTTCAGAAGCGTATGCCTCTCCAGAAGCTGACTACTGGAAGGATGCGGTCTATAGCGAGATGGATTCCATCATGGCTAACGGGACATGGGAGATCACTGAGCGTCCCTATGGTTGCAAACCATTGGGATGTAAGTGGGTGTTCAAAAAGAATCTTAGGCCCGATGGTATGATTGAAAAGTACAGGGCTAGGCTTGTGGCCAAGGGTTATGACCAGAAAGAAGAGGAAGATTTCTTTGATACTTATTCACTTGTGGCTAGACTGACCAGCATTAGAGTATTACTCTCCTTGGCGGCCTCGCATGGTCTTCTCGTCCACTAGATGGATGTTAAGACGGCTTTTCTGAATGGAGAGCTAAATGAGGAAATCTATATGCAACAGCCAGATGGCTTTGTGATAGATGGTCAGGAAAGAAAGGTGTGTAGGTTGCTGAAATCTTTATATGGCCTGAAGAAAGCACCTAAGCAATGGCATGATAAGTTTAATACAACTCTGATATCTGTTGGTTTCATTGTTAATGAGGCTGACAAATGTGTATACTATCTCCATGGTGGGGGCGAAGAAGTTATACTGTGTGCGGGAGTCCTGGATTAGGGGGTGTCTGGACAGCCAGATTATATCCTTTGGCCGGACTGTTGGACTATGAAGATACAAGATTGAAGACTTCGTCCCGTGTCCGGATGGGACTCTCCTTGGCGTGGAAGGCGAGCTTGGCAATACGGATATGTAGATCTCCTTCCTTGTAACCGACTCTGTGTAACCCTAGCCCCCTCCGGTGTCTATATAAACCGGAGGGTTTTAGTCCATAGGACAACAGACAATCATACCATAGGCTAGCTTCTAGGGTTTAGCCTCTCAGATCTCGTGGTAGATCAACTCTTGTACTACTCATATTATCAAGAGTAATCATGCAGGTCGTAGGGTTTTACCTCCATCAAGAGGGCCCGAACCTGGGTAAAACATCGTGTCCCCTGCCTCCTGTTACCATCCGCCTTAGACGCACAGTTTGGGACCCCCTACACGAGATCCGCCGGTTTTGAAACCAACATTGGTGCTTTCATTGAGAGTTCCTCTGTGTTGTCACCGTTAGGCTTGATGGCTCCTTCGATCATCGATAGCGATGCAGTCCAGGGTGAGACTTTTCTCCCCGGACACATCTTTGTATTCGGCGGCTTCGCATTGCGGGCCAACTCGCTTGGCCATCTGGAGCAAATCGAGAGTTACGCCCCTGGCCACCAGGTCAGGTTTGGAAGCTTAAACTACACGGCCAACATCCGCGGAGACTTGATCTTCGACGGATTCAAGCCCCTGCCGAGTGCGTCGCACGGTCACGATGAGCATGATTTAGCTCTACCATCGGACAGTGTTCAGGACACCGCACCGGCAACCGCTCCGACCCTCAATTCGGAGCCAATTGCGCCATCCATGGACTGGTGGGTAGACCCCGCCACGGAGGCCGTATTCTCAGCAGAGATCGAGCCGAGTATCGACCTTACCCTTCACGGGAGCCGTGACGCCGAACTGCCGGATTCTCCCCCGGTCACGGACCCCGAACCGCCTGTGCCCGTGCCTATTGAATCCGACTGGGTGCCGATCATGGAGTTCACCTCCGCGGATATCTTTCAGAACTCGCCTTTCGGCGACATACTGAACTCATTAAGGTCTCTCTCCCTGTCCGGAGAGTCTTGGCTGAACTATGTTTGGCAGGATTGGGATGCAGATGACGAAGAAATTCACCGCCCACCCACCACCCACTTAGTAGCCACTGTCGACAATTTGACCGACATGGTCGACTTCGACTCCGAAGACATCGACGGTATGTACGACGATGCGGGAGACGAAGAGGAACCACTGCCCACAGGGCATTGGACAGCCACCTCATCATATGATATATACATGGTGGACACACCCAAAGAAGGCAATGGCGACGAGATAGCGGAGGATGACCCCTCCAAGAAGCAACCCAAGCACCGACGTCAGCGGTGCCGCTCTAAGTCTCGCCAAAGCAAAAGCGGTGACACCGGCACAGGAGATAATAGCACTCCGGACAGTGCCGAAGACGACAACAATCCCCTCAAGCAAGATTTAGAGCAGGAGGATGGAGAAGCCAGCCCTCCTGAGAGAGCGGCAGATGGAGCGGCGGAGGATGATAATAACATGCCTCCCTCCGAAGACGAGGCAAGCCTCGATGACGACGAATTTGTTGTGCCAGAGGATCCCGCCAATCAAGAGCGCTTCAAGCGTCGGCTTATAGCCACGGCAAATAGCCTTAAGAAAAAGCAGCAGCAGCTTCAAGCTGATCAAGATTTTCTAGCTGACAGATGGAATGAAGTCCTTGCGGCCGAGGAATATGAACTTGAACGCCCCTCCAAGAGTTACCCAAAGCGCAGGTTGCTACCCCGACTGGAGGAGGAAGCATTAAAACCTACATCTCTAGCATATGACGCGGCTGATCGGCCACCTCGTGACCGCGACAGAGAGGCATTTCAGCCAAAAACTCAGCCCGCACCCCGACGCCACCCAAATAAAAATGACAAGGCACGGGGAAACACGCTAGACCTGCGAGACGTATTGGAGGACAAAGCAAAACACGCAAGATCGATCTACGGATCACGAGGGCGCGCCACTACGCGAGACGATAACCGTCCCGCCGGATACAGTAAAAGTAAATCCGGCCGGGCCGAACACAGCGGATAAGACTCATTCGAGCTGCGTCGCGACATAGCCCACTATAGAGGCGCCGCACACCCCATATGCTTCACAGACGAAGTAATGGATCACCAAATCCCAGAAGGTTTCAAACCTGTAAATATCGAATCATATGATGGCACAACAGATCCTGCGGTGTGGATCGAGGACTTCCTCCTGCACATCCACATGGCCCGCGGTGACAATCTACATGCCATCAAATACCTCCCACTCAAGCTCAAAGGACCAGCTCGGCATTGGCTCAACAGCCTGCCAGCAGAATACATCGGCTGTTGGGAAGATCTGGAAGCCGCATTCCTCGACAACTTCCAGGGCACTTATGTGCGACCACCAGATGTCGATGACTTGAGCCACATAATTCAGCAGCCAAAGGCGGCCAGGCAATTCTAGACACGGTTCCTGACAAATAAAAATCAAATCGTCGACTGTCCGGATGTAGAGGCACTAGCAGCTTTTAAGCACAACATCCGCGACGAGTGGCTCGCCCGGCACCTTGACCAGGAAAAGTCGAAATCTATGGCAGCCCTCACGACACTCATGACCCGCTTTTGCGTGGGAGAAGACAGCTGGCTGGCTCGCAGCAATAACATATCAAAGAACCACGGTACTTCAGATACCAAGGATAGCAATGGCAGGTCACGTCGCAACAAACATAAGCGTCACGTCAATAGCGACAATACCGAGGATACGGCAGTCAATGCTGGATTCAGAGGCTCTAAACCCGGTCAACGGAAAAAGCCATTCAAAGGAAGCACTCCGGGCCTATCCAGTTTGGACCGTATACTCAATCGCTTGGGCCAAATACATGGCACCCCCGACAAGCCAGCCAACCACACCAATAGGGAATGTTGGGTGTTCAAGAAGGCCGGCAAGTTAAACGCCGAAAACAAAGATAAGGGGCTACATGGTGATGACGAGGAGGAGCCCCGGCAGCCGAACACCAGAGGACAGAAGAGGTTCCCCCCACAAGTGCGGACGGTGAACATGATATACGCAACCCACATCCCCAAGAGGGAGCGGAAGCGTGCGTTAAGGGATGTATATGCGTTGGAGCCAGTCGCCCCAAAGTTCAACCCATGGTCCTCCTGTCCGATCACCTTCGATCGCAGGGACCATCCCACTAGTATCTGTCATGGCGAATTCGCCGCACTGGTCCTAGACCCAATCATCGAAGATTTCACCTCACTCGAGTCCTTCTGGACGGCGGCAATAGCCTGAACCTACTTTATCAGGACACAGTGTGCAAAATGGGTATAGACCCCTCAAGGATCAAACCCACAAAAACGACATTCAAAGGCATCATACCAAGTGTAGAGGCCCATTGTACAGGCTCAGTCACACTGGAAGTGGTCTTCGGATCCCCAGATAACTTCCGAAGCGAGGAGTTAATCTTCGATATAGTCCCGTTCCGCAGTGGCTATCATGCACTGCTCGGGCGAACCGCATTTGCGAGATTCAATGCGGTACCGCACTATGCATATCTCAAGCTCAAGATGCCAGGACCTCGGGGGGTCATCACAGTCAATGGAAACACTGAGCGCTCTCTCCGCACGGAGGAGCACACTGCGGCCCTCGCAGCAGAAGCGCAAAGCAGCCTCTTAAGGCAATCCACCAGTTCGGTGATTAATGACCTGGACACCTTCAAGCGCGCCCGGAGTAATCGGCAACAAGACCACCTGGCATGTTCCTAGCCCGCATAGCAATGCGGCCCCCACCCCAGTCCCAGCCAAACTGCGAAATCCGTGCCACGCGTACATAATTACACATTGAAAATACCATGGGCATAGGTGGGGAGGGGGGCACGACTACGGCACGCCCCAAGACGCGGCTCAACCGCAGTAGGGGCTTCCCACTTTGTTATTTTTCTCTCTTTCAGGACTTCAATCTCTGGAAACCCCATCCGGTGGTACGATTGCCGGACACACGATGCAACAACCAAGGAGGCAGAAAGCTATGTCGCACCACGGAACTCCCAGGAATAAACAAAGTGTACGGGTGCTGAATGTTGTGAATGAACATATACTTTGGTACGGCCAATATGCCAGGGGCTTAAGCGTACCCCATAATACGGCATGAGAAGTCCGAACACTTTCAACAGTGCGGCACCTTGAACTTATAGCATTACATGCATCAGCTCCGAATCATGTCTTGGGTCAATAGTTGGGTTTGCCCGGCTCCCATGTTTTGGTATCTTACGTTCCGCTATATCAGCTAAGGTAGCACTGGGAGAACTACTGCGATTGTGCCCCGGTTCATCTGGGCTAAGCACCTCAGTAGAGAAAGCTAAAACTGACTATCATGATAAGGCGAGAGCTGGTCACTGTTTGAGAGGTCTCGAGTCCTTAAAGACTTATGCCGCTTAGGGCGAGGAGTCGGCTTTGTCCGGCGTAGGCATGTATAGCACCCCGAATTCGGCCTTCCCAATACTAGGGGCTTCGCCAAAATTTAAAATTGTAGACTTCTATGGTTAAGTGAGAGTGATAAAGCATTATAGTCCGATTGCCTTGTTTGTTGTGCTAAGCACCTCCCTCGAAGGACCCAACAATGGGAAAAAGAGTGCTCAGATTTATCCCGAACACCCCAGCACTCGTGGCATGGGGGCAGAAGCCGACGACTGGCCATCTCTCAGATTTGATAAACAGCCGCACAGAAGGTAATATTTTAAATTCAAACAAGCGTTGCATAGCGCACATGAACAAGTTTTCATAATATAGGATCAAACGAGCAAGTTCATTCAAAAATTACATCCTTCACACACTCCTCCGCCACAAGACGGGCACCCTTCAGGACACCCTCATAATACATTTCAGGGTGGCGATGCTCCTTGCCCTACGGCGGCCCCTCCTTCACCAGCTTCTCGGTCTCCATCTTGGCCCAGTGCACCTTCGCACGGGCAAAAGCCCGGCGTGCACCTTCGATGCAGACGGACCCCTTTATGACTTCCAGCCATGGGCACGCATCCACAAGCCGCCTCACCAGGCCGAAGTAGCTGTTGGGAAGGGAGTCGCCAGGCCACATCCGAACTATAAGGCCCCTCACGGCCTGTTCGGCCGCCTTGTGCAGCTCGACCAGTTGCTTCAGCTGGTCCCTCACAGGCATCGGGTGTTCGGTCCCAGTATACTGAGACCAAAACAACTTCTCCGTCGAGCTTCCCTCCTCGGCCTGGTAATACTTCGCGGCATCCGACACGCTGCGGGGCAAATCTGCGAATGCTCCTGGAGAGCTCCGGACTCGGGTGAGTAACAAGTAATTTACTTTCACATGCTTGCTTTTCATATTGAATGCCTTACCCGCCGCTATCTTCCTCATCGCCTCAATTTCCTGGAGGGACTTTTGGGCTTCAGCCTTGGCATGCTTTGTGCCCTCGAGGGCCGTGGCAAGCTCGGACTCTCGTGTCTTCGAGTCAAGCTCCAAGGCCTCGTGCTTCTTCACGAGAGCCTGGAGCTCTTGTTGCACCTCGCCCACCCGCGCCTCTTGTTTTTTCCACTCGGTGCGCTCCTTGGCCGCGTTGTTTTCGGCCTCAGACAGCGCTTGCTTCAGGGTCGTCACTTTGGTCGTGGCCCCTGGCACATCCATGATGATCCTATCA
>NC_041388.1:690101699-690151659 GCF_002162155.2 Triticum dicoccoides
TTGTTCTCCTCGAGCTGCCTCTTGGCAAGACCGAGCTCTTTCTCGGACCGCTCGAGGTTCTGCCTCAGTGCAGCGACCTCCGCAGTCAGTGCGGCAGAGGTCAGCAGCGAAGCCTGCATACGCATATAGACATACTTATATTAGACTCCTGCAGATATTATTTGATCTTCTATTTGGCTTTTCTTTGTGAACACCAAACAGAGCATCAGGGGCTACTATCTATGCGGTAATATTTTTCCTATATTTTAAATACTTACCTCAAAGCCTGTTAGAAGGCTAGCACAGGATTCAGTCAGTCCGCTCTTGGCGGACTGAACCTTCTTGATCACCGCACCCATAATAGTGCGGTGCTTTTCATCGATGGAAGCGCCGCGAGGCGCTCCCAGCAAGTTGTCCGGTGCCTCTGGATGGACAAAGGTCACCAGCACGGGCGGCTTGCCCCTCTTGGAAGGGGGCCGCCTGCCCGAGTCCAGAACCACTGGAGGTTCCGGCGCGGCGTTCGGCTGGGGGCCAAACTTGGAGCCCTTGGGAGTCTTGCTCCCTTCGCGCCTGGAGTCCGGAAGGTCGCCTTGAGGCGCCTCCGGGACTGTCTCCCCCCGGCTTGGTGCCCCTTGAGACAATACCTCGACATCGTCCGTAGGGCGAGGAGAGGAGGCGGTCGGAAGTGTATCACTATCCATATCCGACGAGTCCAAGGAGCCGTCCGACGAGGATACGTCGATACGGGCTCGGGGCGGACTGCATGATCATATTCGACGTTAGGAGAAGCAGTGCAATAAAATTATGCTATGAGTTACTCTGGTATCCGAATACTTACGACTTCGCCAGGGGCTTGGCCCTTAGTAACCACTCGTCTTCGCCGTCGGCGGCGGTGGTGGAACAGTCTGGAAGGAGAGTCCTTTCCTTCTTGGACCCTTCGGCCTCCTCGGTGGGGGCGGCCTTCCTTTTCTTGTCTCCCCCGGCTGGAGGGGGAGAATCTTCGTCTTCCTCCTCCTCATTTTCGCGGAGGAGTGCGTCTCGGAGTTATCGGACGGTGAGTCCGATATCACTTGGCGCTGGGAACTCTTTCGGGTTCCCTTGGCCTTCTTCTTAGTCTTCTCCGGCACCTCATAAGGAGCCGGAGTCCGCATCTTCGTCAGGAGAGCGTCCGCAGGGTCTTCGGGCAGAGGGGCCGGACAGTTAATCTACTCCGATGTCTCCACCCAGTCCTATCAAAGGCATGGGAGCTCAGACCCCGCACATGGTTAAGCTATGGGAAATAAATACCTACCAGATGTACAGAACTTACCGAATTCGCAGGGCGCTTCGCGCTTAGCCCGCGGTCCTCGGTAAGAGAAGGAGGGACCTCGGTGCCCTTGAACAGCACCTTCCAGACGTCCTTATGCATCGTGTCGAAGAGCTCGCGTAGAGTCTGGTGCTGGGCCGGGTCGAAGTCCCATAAGTTGAAAGCCCGTTGTTGACACGGGAGGATCCGGCGGAAGAGCATGAACTGGACTATGTTGACAAGCTTAAGTTTCTTGCTTATCATGTTCCGAATACACTTCTGGAGTCCGTCCAGCTCCACCGATGAACCCCAGGACAGGCCCTTCTCCTTCCAGGAAGTGACCCACGTGGGGATTCCGGATCAAAACTCGGGGGCCGCCACCCAGTTGGTGTCACGCGGCTCGGTGATGTAGAACCGCCCCGATTGCCACCCCTTTATGGTCTCCATGAAGGAGCCCTCGAGCCACGTAACGTTGGGCATTTTGCCCACCATGGCTCCGCCGCATTCCGCTTGTTGGCCGCCTACTACCTTCGACTTGATATTGAAGGTCTTCAGCCACAGGCCGAAGTGGGGCCGGATGCGGAGGAAAGCCTCGCACATGACAATGAACGCCGAGATGTTGAGGATGAAATTTGGGGCCAGATCATGAAAGTCCAGCCCACAATTGAACATAAGGCCGCGGACGAATGGATGGAGGGGAAACCCCAGTCCGCGAACGAAGTGGGGGAGGAAAACCACCCTTTCGTGAGGTTTCGGGGTAGGGATGATCTGCCCCGCGGCTGACAGCCGGTGCGTGATATCCGCGGCTAAGTATCCGGCCCCGCGTAGTTTTTTGATGTGTCCCTCCGTGACAGAGGAGACCATCCACTTGCCTCCCGCTCCGGCCATGTTTGGAGAGAGTTGAGGAGAAGGATGTGGACTTGGGCGCTGGAGCTCGAGTGCGCGAGAATGGATGAGCAATGAGGAAGAAGGCGTGGGTAGAAAAAGGTGAAACCTTATCCCTTTATAAGGGCGGACGAAACTATGAGCCCCCACCAGCCTAGTAAAACTCACTTATCCCCCAAGCGCCGTAATTGATGGCGCGGTTGGGTTACCCACGTCCGTATTGATGGGAATCCCGTAATAAGGGGACACGATCTCTGCTTCGACAATACGTGCCAAGAGAACCGCCTCGCAAAACACGCTGAGATAGGTTATGAAAAACGATTCGAATAAAGACCTGGCTGTGGTGTGATGTCACACTATGGGGTACGTCAGCAGATCAGATTTGTGGAAATATTATTCTCTCTACGGTGGTATGTGGAACTTGTTTTGCAGAGCCGGACACGATCCTCGTGTTCAAGATCTTCTATGAAGTATTCGGAGGAGGAACCCGCCTTTCAATGCCGAAGACAATCTGCGCGCCGGACTTATCGTCATTCAAGCCTGGTTCAGGGGCTACTGAGGGAGTCCTGGATTAGGGGGTGTCCAGACAGCCGGATTATATCCTTTGGCCGGACTGTTGGACTATGAATATACAAGATTGAAGATTTCGTCCCGTGTCCGGATGGGACTCTCCTTGGCGTGGAAGGCAAGCTTGGCAATACGGATATGTAGATCTCCTTCCTTGTAACCGACTCTGTGTAACCCTAGCCCCCTTCGGTGTCTATATAAACCGGAGGGTTTTAGTCCGTAGGACAACAGACAATCATACCATAGGCTAGCTTCTAGGGTTTAGCCTCTCAGATCTCGTGGTAGATCAACTCTTGTACTACTCATATTATCAAGAATAATCAAGCAGGACATAGGGTTTTACCTACATCAAGAGGGCCCGAACCTGGGTAAAACATCATGTCCCCTGCCTCTGGTTACCATCCGCCTTAGACGCACAGTTCGGGACCCCCAACCCGAGATCCGCCGGTTTTGACACCGACACTGTGCTTGTATGTTGATGACATACTAATATTCGGAACCAACCTCAAAGTTATTGAGGAGGTCAAGTCGTTTCTGTCTCAAAAATTTGAGATGAAAGACCTTGGTGTGGCTGATGTTATCTTGAACATCAAGCTACTAAGAGATAATGAGGGTGGGATTACACTTCTGCAATCCCACTATGTTGAGAAGGTGTTGAGTCGTTTTGGATATTCAAACTGCACACCATCTCAAACACCATATGATCCTATCGTGTTGATTTGAAAGTCCAAAGGCACGGCTATAGATCAATTGAGATACTCTCAAATCATTGGTTCATTGATGTACCTAGCGAGCACAACGAGGCCTAACATCGCGTTTGCTATGAGCAAACTGAGCCGCTTTGTTTCCAAACCGGGTGATGTACATTGGCATGCTGTTGAAAGAGTTATGCGCTATCTGAAAGGTACTATGAACTATGGACTTCACTATACCGGATACCTGTCGGTACTTGAAGGGTATAGTGATGCAAATTGGATCTCTGATGCTGATGAGATGAAGGCCACAACTAGGTATATGTTTACTCTTGGAGGTGGCGCTGTTTCCTGGAAGTCTTGCAAGCAAACGATCTTAACGAGATCGACAATGGAAGCAGAATTAACAGCATTAGACACATCTGGTGTCGAAGTAGGATGGCTTCGAGATCTTTTGATGGACTTGCCAATGGTTGGTAAACCGGTTCCGGCTATCCTTATGAACTGCGATAATCAGACTGTCATCACCAAGGTGAAAAGTTCAAAGGACAACATGAAGTCCAACAAACACATAAGAATGAGATTAAAGGCTGTCAGAAAATTAAGAAACTCCGGAGTGATAGCGTTGGAGTATGTCCATACGGCTAAGAATCTGGAAGATCCCTTTACGAAAGGGCTATCACGTGTAGTGACAGATAATGCATCGAGGGAGATGGGTATGAGACCCACATGAGTTGCCATGGTAGTAACCCAACCTATGTGATCGGAGATCCCGTGAATTAGGACCTGGGAAAACAAGCCAGTGGTGAACTGAGGAGAGTAACTATACTAACCCACTCCGTTGGAGATGCAATACTCTCGACACTGTATGGTAGGATGACTACTGTCTTAATGTGTTCCGAATCTTATATAAGCAAGATGCTATCCTACAGAGCGATCTTTGGAGGAACACACCTATATGAGCCCGACTGCTGGTCACAGTCTATGAGATTGGGGTGATCTCTAGTAAGCTCATGAATAGGCCAGGAGTGTGACTTATATGCTCCACCCGAAGGTTCAGCCTTCGGCAGCCTAGTACTAGTAAGACATGTGGTGAAACTTCTTTACGCCAAACTGACAATTCAAGGCATAGTCCATTGTTCAGTTGTGAAGGAGTGTAACTACTTGCTCTAGGTGAAGCTCAACCTTAACAAGTCTTCACTGAAACACTGGTATATCGAAACAGTAATTGGAACAGAGGACACAATGGGCCCTCGAGATCTGGTGGGGGATTGCTGAAATTTGAGATGGGCTCTAGGCCCATATAGCAATTTCTGAAAAATCTTTAAGGGCCCATGTGGGTTATATGGCACTAGGTGTAGTGGGAAGTTTAGTCCCACCCCGGAAGTGGAAAAGGAGTTGGACCTCCTTATAAGGGTTTCTCTTCTACATGCTATTGGATCTTGAGAAGAGAAGAGGCTCTCGCGCACTGCTCTTCCGCCGCCCGCCTCGCCACGCCACGCCTCGTCACGACGCGCCGCGGGTTGCGGGATTTTTGCCAGTCACTAACGGAGAGTTCTCTGACAGCTGGGCCACGATCTGAGATGTCGGATCGTGGGCTGTCACGGACTCAGACGTGGGACGAGCCCACGTCTCTCCACGCGGCTGCGCCTATACATGTGTGCGGTGTCTCTTAAACCTAGCCGCCACGAACGGATCACATCTGCTCCCATGCGCACGCCCACTGTCGTTCCCTTGCTGCTGCTGTCGCCGGTGACTCCATTCCGTCCGCCGCGTACACGGTCGACGGGAGAGCAGGTCTCCGAAACCACGTCCTTCTGGTTCATGTACGGGGTGAGGGGCGAATAGGTTTTTGGGCAGCGATTACGCGACTGCTCGCTTCCGATCATCTACTTCCTCTACGTCCGCGTCGCCTTCATCATCACCATGTCCACCGACGCCAAACGTGCCGCCGCCGAGAAAGCTGAAGCCGACAAGAAGGCTGCCGAGGACGCCGCTACAGCCACCAAAGCCACGGTCTCTGCATGGCCTACTGGAGGGTATAACTCGTTTATCCCGCTCCTACTGTTTTGTGTTTTAGCCATGGTAGCGTTACGTTGATCTTTCTACAATTAGCGTAGTATGTGCTAGCTTGGCTGAATATCAGTATACGTTTATTTGTGTCAATGCCATGCTAGTGATTTACTCGTGGATTAATTTAATCAAGAAATTGCCTATTTACTCAACACAAGCTGGTGCAGAAGGTTGTCATGGAGCTCTCACCTGTATGGATGGTGAGCCCAGGGCCGAGCGACCTGGCGTTTGGTGGCAGCCAGTCGTTTGCACTCAAGAATGTGGAGCACAAGGAGGTGAATGGAACTTTGCTGCTTGAGGGATATTTGTAGCATCTTATCTTCTCTGTCTGAGGATTCGTGGCCTCCTGTTGTAAACACTCAGCCATGAGAACTTGAGCCTCAAGCTGCATTCCTTCTTAAAACCCCACCACCTCGACCCCGCTCCTGCGCTCTCCCATCCTCCGATCCGCCATGGCGTCGGAGTGCGAGGTCACGCCGGACGACCAGCACGAGCACCTGCGCCCTGAGGGCACGGAGCCGCTGGAGCGCATCGCCGTGGATTACACGCCGGACGCCTGCCACCACGCGCCGGCGTCCGGCGAGATCCACGTCACCTACGACCACCGCGGCGGGGCGCGCTGGCGGTCGCGCGGCCGCTTCCTGCCGGGCTGCGCCGTGGCCGCCGCGGTCCGCGCCCCCGCCGGAGACACCGCGGGGCTCAACTACAACCTCTACCTGTCGTCGCTGGAGGGCTCCAGCGACATGGACGAGATCGACTTCGAGTTCCTCGGCAACGACAAGCGCGCCGTGCAGACCAACTTGTTCGTGGCGGGGGGCGGCGGCAGGGAGATGGTCCACCAACTCCCCTTCGACTCCTCGGACGGGTTCCACCACTACGCCGTCGCGTGGAGCGCCGAGGCCGTGGAGTGGCGCATCGACGGGGAGGTGATCCGGCGGGAGGAGCGGCGCGAGGGGGAGCCGTGGCCGGAGAAGCCCATGTACCTGTACGCCTCCTTGTGGGACGCGAGCGACGTCGACGAGGGGAGGTGGACCGGCACGTACCATGGCCGCGACGCGCCCTACGTCTGCAGCTACAGAGACGTCAGGGTGCCCGTTGTGGGAGAGGAAGAAGAATGTCAGGATGATGCGAACGCCGGAGATGAGGCCGGTGCTGCGGGGGAGGAGGAGGTTGATGCCGAAGCTGGTAAAGATTAGATGTCGGCGTTGTCCCGCCTCTGATCGTGCCACCAGCCATGTGGAATTAGCTATACTATCTTGGTCATGAGCGCTGCAATAAAAGATTCATGAATTATTTGCCGTGGAGGAAAAACAATGAAACACACACAGTTCATTTGAACACTTGTTTTTCTTAATGTTGCATAGTACGTTTAGACAATACTCCTATAATAACAGAGATTGAACCCATAACTGTCAAAAAAGAGAGATTGAACCCATAATATTATTAGTGCAAAATACATGGACCACATAAAATACGTGTGGTTAATACGATGATGGTCTTCATCAACATAGCTAACGTATCTCCTTCCCTATTCGGAAAAAAAAACGTACTCCCTCCGTTTTTATTTACTTCGCATATTAGCTTTGGTCAAAGTCAAACTATATAAACTTTGACAAAATTTATAGACAAAAATATTAACATGTACAATTACAAATCAATACCATTAGATTCATTATTGAGCGCACTTTCGCATCATATAAAATTGTTATCGTAAATATTTATATTCTTTCATATAAATTTGGTCAAACTTTTGACTTCAGTCAACTATAATATGCAGAGTAAATAAAAACAGAGGGAGTATCTCCTTCCCACAAACAAGCATGCCTACTACGAATAATGTTCGTGGTATCTTCATTCTCCCCCTCTTGAATGAGATCTGTTAATGCCGCCGTATTTTATAGCACTGAAAGCGCTGGTGAAGCCATCTGGGCTGGGTGCCTTGTCACTCGGCATTTGGTCCACGGCACTCTTGACCTCCTCCTCGTGAATGGTTCGTCAATGCCCTTTAGGTCTGTGTGCCCCAAATTTGGGTTCTCCCAATTAAAATCTTGGGTTGTTGCATGACCCCTACCAATGGCATTGGAAAAATAACTGTGGACAGTAGTTTCCTTCACCAAGTGATCAATTACCCAACCATTGTTATGCTTTAGCCTATGGATGTGCTTTTTCGTCGTCTCCTATTGACTCCAAGGTGAGATTTTTTGTGTTGGCATCCCCCTCCTTGATGTTATCAACGCTTCTTGCGTGCCCTTTCCAATACGGCAAGGCCCGTAACCCTCCTCTTAAGCCTAGCCCTCAGATCCTGCTCCTCGGGAGAGAGAGGTCCGATTCTTGGGTGATGTCGAGTTGAAGGATGATCAACAAGGCGGCGTGGAGTTGAAGCCTACCTTTGGAGAAGAGCCCCTTGCTCCACTTGGAGAGATGCAAGCTTGCTTTCTTGAGCTAACAAGATTTGGCATGGCTCAAGGTGGGTGGATGGTTCCTGCCAAACATGCTGCGTAATATCCATAAATCCCAGAATCCTTGTCCAAAAGTTTTCAGACTTGAAACTGCAAGGGCATCCAGGGCCCCTCTCATCAGCAAGGAGAATCGGGCAATGGTCAGACAGGGAGCTTGAAAGTGCATGGAGAATGTGGGTGTCAAACTTAATGTCCCACTCGACATTGCAAAAGATGGAGTCGAGCTTGCACATAGTCGGGTTTGACCGCTCATTACTCCAAGTGAAACTATAAAGCGGTGTAGTGCGACTCCAAAGCGGACGCGGGTTCAGGCTTAAGTTCACGTGGCTCGGTGTTTACAACAGGAGGCCACAAATCCTCAGACAGAAAAGATAAGATGCTACAAATATCCCTCAAGCAGCAAAGTTCCATTCACCTCCTTGTGCTCCACGTTCTTGAGTGGAAACGACTGGCTGCCACCAAACGCCAGGTCGCTCGGCCCTGGGCTCACCACCCAGACAGGTGAGAGCTCCACAACAACCTTCTGCACCAGCTTGTCCTCTTGAAACTTGCTCAGCAGCGGCACCAGGACGCCTCCGGCATCTCGGAAATCAACCAGCACACTGCACAACCCTCGATCCGCGAGAAGTCGGAGGATGGACTCTAGGTTCATCTGGTCGAGGACCGAGACGCTGACTCCCGATGGCTCCACGGCGACGGGACTATCAGCCAGGACTATGGCGTTAGATGCAGACTCTTCATTGAGAAACGGGATGTGTACTTTGGAACCTTCTCCCTGCGCTATGATGATGTAAAGAGGCTGCTTTGCGCCAGCCTCGCGTGATATTGGTAAGGTAGTCGCCTTGGCCATGTCGCTTGAAATTATAACTCCGTCGTATTCTTTCGCTAGTTGCGAGTAGTATCCTCCTGGTTGATCAGCTCCGCTCCCAATTTGATTTATGACAGTTCCGTTCATCGAGAGTGTAGTTCTGGTTTCAGTGTAACAGATAAAACATCAGCAGCAGCACACATCATATTCAGACAAAAAGAACCAACGCACCTGATATGCAACAGTACAAACTATAAACATTAAACATTACTACACTAAAATGGCTGAAGCAATGAGCACCCTACGTTTTTTAACCACAGATGTGAAACACAAATTTTGAACATGCTGTGCAACTTAGATTTGAAGGGGAGCCTTGGCGCAGTGGTAAAGCTGCTGCCTTGTGACCAAGAGGTCACGGGTTCAAGTCCTGGAATCAGCCTCTTGCAGAAATGTAGGGAAAGGCTGCGTACAATAGACCCAAAGTGGTCGGACCCTTCTCCGGACCCTGCACAAGCGGGAGCTACATGCACCGGGGCTGCCCTTTTGTGCAACTTAGATTTCAAAATTATGCTACACCTATAATTATAAATTAGCAAAAATACTAGAATCCTAGGAAGATACTTGTAGTTGGATATTTACCTCAAAGTTGCAAAGGCCTTCCCAGTAAGCATACGGTGAATGTAAGCCTCATTTAATCTGAGACATAATGCTTCCTCCACGCCAACCCTTACATCTATGCCGGCATTTCTGAGTTTTTCAATCCCTTTGGATGCTACAATAGGATTTGGGTCAGTCATCCCCACCACAACCTCCTTAACTTTGGCTTTGATGAGTGCTTCAGTGCAGGGAGGGGTTCTCCCGTAGTGGTTGCAGGGCTCCAGACTCACATAAGCTGTTGCATTCTCTGCTAAATGCCCTGCGTCCCTCAAAGCAAATACCTGCAGATAGAGCCACATATTAGCAACACCATACTTGGCTACGAGCCTATGAAATTATCAGCACCATTGTACTTTAGTGGCCCAAGTTCTTATGCAAGCAAAAAACATAGGTTCTGCTACCTATACGTAATAGGGTAATAGCCGAATACTACATAGGTGCTGGTTATTGTTGTGTATGACTGAAAACCACTGCATACTGTTGGCATACTGGCTACAGGTGATATTTCCTAAATAGTACTCCCTCCGTCTCATAATGTAAGACATTTTTCAATTTATTTCTTCATAATAGCATTAGCTGAGATCATATTGTTGTGTATGACTGAAAACTACTGCATACTGTTGACATACTGGCTACAAGTGATATTTCCTAAATATTTGTTTGGTGTTAGATGTATCTATCATCTGCTGGACAGCTGCAGTAGAAGTGAACAATTTATGACATAATGCAGTATTGGAACAGTACTGCTTAATGTAGCGCTGGTTTTTCCTGAATGAGTAAAATATATGTGAAATTAGGGATCATATGAAGATTGTGAACTGCTAACAGGCCAGGCTACTGGTAGATGGTTGTTCAATTCACAGGCTTGCAATAAACATCATCCGACAAATCCTTGGTAGTCCAAAAAGAGTGAGCATCAAATTGAGAAGAAGAAGGGTGAGAGGGGTGACCTCGGCGTGGGGCTGCCCGGCTTTGGGGTGGAATCCCTCGCCGACGACTTGGCCTTCGCTGACGATGACGCAGCCCACCATGGGGTTGGGGCTGGTGTGCCCGGCTGCCGTCCACGCCAGCTCGACGCACCGCCGCATGTAGTGCGCGTCCATGTCCCCCGCCTGCGCCTGGCACCGCACGCCGGCCGCGAGCCCGCGCGCGCCGCCGCTGCCGACCGCGAGGCGGGCGCGGCAGGGGGAGGCCGCGGCGGATGCGGGGCGCGGGGCGAGGCGGGGGCGCGAGAAGAGCGAGGAGGAGATCATGTCAGACCGAAGAGAGGAGGCCAGCCAATCCAGCGAGATGTGGGGGCGCCGAGCCTGGCTTTTGGATTCCCTGTAAGCTGCCTCGACTGCCTGCGTGCAGCTGTCGCGGTTGGCGTGGCCGGCTTGCGAGGCAACACCGGCGAGGTCTCGCCGCCGCGCGGAGCTGCTCAGGCCGCGGCGGCCGGAGACGGGGAGGCGGCGTCGCGCGGTCCTGGGGGGATAAGGAATCCCGGCGCGGCTCCGATGCCGACGGGGAGGGGCGCGGCGCAGCTTGGCAGGAGGAGTCGCGCGGCAGCGGGCTCGACGGTGAGGGGCGGCGCGGCGCGGCGCGCAGAGGAAGGAGACTCTGTTCCCTTCCTCACCCGAGCGCACCCGACCGGCCGAACCGCAGCATAGGAGAAAAAATGACTCGGGGGTATTTTGACAGGTGGGCCCAAAGACGGAAAATGAGAGAAAAATATATCAATATCCACAATATGAAATTTATATCATTTGATCGATCATGGAAGGTAGTTCAATATTTTATCTATTAGGTATTGCAGATGTTTCTATTTTGTTCTATAATATTGGTCAAACTTTCAACTGGTTGACTTGCACGAAAATCAATACACCTTACATTCTGAAACGAGGGAGTATATCTTCTAAATTTTACTAAAAGGCAATGCATTTTTTTTAAATGTCCATTGCACTCTCAGAAGATATTTCACTTCCCCGTGAAGAAAAGAAGACTTTTTATTTTCACAATTTGCAAGATTTTGTTCGAGAAAACTCACATGAGTGTTGCCTTTTAATTAAACGGCATGCGAACTACTCGTGAAAAGAGAAAACAACTAGATCTGTGTAAGCAAATATCCGCCAAAGGCTTGGTTAGCCACTTCTCGGTAGGTCATCCTCTTGTCGGTGAATACACGACAGTTCCTCTCCTTCCAAATGTTCCAGAGCAAGTATGTCATGATCTCACTACGCTCCCTCACGCTCCGCTCGGAGGCACTCGCGAGGAACCCAACCCACCATGGGTTTATGGAAGAATCAGCGTTAGACGGGCTTGGCATGGTCATCTCCTTGGCAGCATTGACAATCCTCCATACCTCCTGGGAGAAGGCGCAATCTCGACATAGGTGAGCGAAAGTCTCAATGAATGCAAGAAAGAGATGACAGATCAGATTGTGTGGCTATCCACGGATTGCAAAATTCTCCGCCGCGAGGATTCTACCGTGTTGTACCAACTAGGCGAAGAGTTGCATTTGGGGGTGGCCCGACCCTTCTGAACCTTAATAGAGCGAAAAGGCGTCAATCTTCCGGGCTCCTGGCCCAATGGCCAAAGCGCAGTGGTGTCTCTTAGCTGACGCTGGTTCGAGCCTCGACTTGCCTCGACTCGCACGTTGTGTCTTACGTTCTCCTTTTAATTAAAAAACGTAGGGGATGCTCCCCCTACTGGTCTTATTTCCCATTTGCAAGATATGAGCTTCAAATTCTATACTATATTGGTTGGTTAACTTTACTTATCTACGATCCATCAAACCACTATCTCCTCTCTAAACCCTAGAAAGGAGATTTTTCGGGTGCGCCATGTAGTCGCCCTACCTCCGCCGGTAGGTCGTTGTCCCACTACTCTTCCACCATGAAGCTTTGGGGGTGGGGATACTAGATGGAGCTCTTTTTTCCTTTGGGGCAGGGGGGAGGGTTATTATGCGGTGGCGCTTATCTTGATCTACCAAATAAAGTTTTCGTGAGCCTCCCTACGCAAATGGTGTCTATTGTGGTACATCAATTGCTTGTTGCAGCGTACTCAAGACTTTTTTTGGGTGAACTAGTGATGTAATTTGAGGGTTACTCATGTCAGACTTCTTTTAAAAAATAAGGGAGCTAAATTTTAGGGGCTGGGTTAGATCCATGTTCTTTTAACTCTTCAAATTGGAGGAGTTAAGGTTTAAGAAGACATTTAAGAAGTTCAAATTTAAGGGTTCTGTTATAGATACCATGTATGCTAAGAGCATCTACAACGGGACAGAGCAAATATGAACTCTTAAACGCTCGCGGACGCGCCCGGTTAATGACCGGGTGTGCCCGTTTTGAGCCCCTATTTATCCGTCCACGCAACCACACTCCTCATTTTTCTTCGCATATGCCCGGTCACATGCATGTGATTGGTGGAGATGAAGAGAGAGAAATAGAAGAATGTATAAAGAAAGAGAAAAGGTGGTACGGGGTGCGACCGCGTCCGATGTGGCGGAATGCCCGAGCGCGTCCACAAGCCCTCATATGCTCCCCATATTTGAGATGGATATGAGGGTTCACGGATAGCCCAGTCATATAGGGATGATATGAAGGGTCCGGTTGGGTCACGTTTTTCCTTCTCTCTCATGTCTAGTCACTGATCGCGCGCGTCCGCGGGCGTATGAGTAATGGTTTGAGGCATCTGGCTATAAATGCTCTAAATGCCTTTTGTATGAACTGGTGATCTAAAGAAAAAAACAATTAGAGAGCTAAGTTTAGCGGGAGTCTGTGGCTTCTTAACTCCTCAAATTTGAGTTGGTAAGAGTATCTACAGTCGGACTTGGCAAATCCGACCCCTCAAACGCTCGCGGATGCGTCCGGACATGTCCGCGAACAGTGACCGGTCGCCCCTCAAAAAATGCATTACACATCCGGATACCTCAAATTAGAAACCTCAAATTCATATTAATACATGCAACAAAAAGATCTTTAATGGGAGCTTCGTCTAGTTCCGCTCCCGCCCGCCCAGCTCCACCCTGGCCATGTCCAGCGGCTGGTTACGCCCCTCAGAGTGTTGGTCCGGTCGGTGGCAAGGTAGGGTAGGGCATGGGACACGAGCCAGCTCACGGGACTCAAGGCACCGCCGTCTCCCAAGTCCTACTCTTTATCATCGGAGACCGAAACACGAACGGTGCCGGTGGACGTCAGATCAGCGACGAATCCCTCCGGGGACGAGCCGCCGACGTCCACCACGATGTGGTTGTGGCGCCTGGATTGATGTGCCATACAGGGCGTTGCAGAATGCGACTCCACCTCGCCGACGTCCGCCGCCGCCTCTGATAACCCACAAGTATAGGGGATCGCAACAGTTTTCGAGGATAGAGTATTTAACCCAAATTTATTAATTCAGCACAAGGGGAGCCAAAGAATATTCTCAAGTATTAGCAGCTGAGTTGTCAATTCAACCACACCTAGAAACTTAATATCTGCAGCAAAGTATTTAGTAGCAAAGTAATATGATAGTAGTGGTAACGATAGCAAAAGGTAACGGTAGCAAAAGTAATATTTTTGAGTTTTGTAGTGATTGTAACAGTAGCAACGAAAAAGTAAATAAGCGAAGAACAATATATGAAAAGCTCGTAGGCATTGGATCGGTGATGGAGAATTATGCCGGATGCAATCGATCATGTAACAGTCATAACCTAGGGTGACACAGAACTAGCTCCAGTTCATCAATGTAATGTAGGCATGTATTCCGAATATAGTCATACGTGCTTATGGAAAAGAACTTGCATGACATCTTTTGTCCTACTCTCCCGTGGCAGCGGGGTCCTAGTGGAAACTAAGGGATATTAAGGCCACCTTTTAATAGAGTACCAGACCAAAGCATTAACACATAGTGAATACATGAACTCCTCAAACTACGGTCATCAACGGTAAGTATCCCGATTATTGTCACTTCGGGGTTAACGGATCATAACACATAATAGGTGGCTATAGACTTGCAAGATAGGATCAAGAACTCTCATATATTGATGAAAACATAATAGGTTTAGATCTGAAATCATGGCACTCAGGCCCTAGTGACAAGCATTAAGCATAGCAAAGTCATAGCAACATCAATCTCAGAACATAGTGGATACTAGGGATTAACCCCTAACAAAACTAACTCGATTACATGATAAATCTCATCCAACCCATCACCGTCAATTGAGCCTACGATGGAATTACTCACGCACGGCGGTGAGCATCATGAAATTGGTGATGGCGGCTCCGTATCGTAAAATGCGATGAATCCTTCTCCCTGATTTTTTTTCTCCCCGAAAGTGAATATATGGAGTCAAGGTTGAGTTCGGTGGAGCGTCATGGGGCCCACGAGGCAGGGGGCACCCAGGGGGGTAGGGCACGCCCCCACCCTCGTGGACAGGGTGTGGCCCACCTAGCGTGGATCTTTCTTCCAGTATTTTTTATATATTCCAAAATAATTCTCCGTTGATTTTCAGGTCATTCCGAGAACTTTTATTTCTGCACACAAAAATAACACCATGGCAATTCTGTTGAAAACAGCGTCAGTCCGGGTTAATTCCATTCAAATCATGCAAGTTAGAGTCCAAAACAAGGTCAAAAGTGTTTGGAAAAGTAGATACGACGGAGACGTATCAACTCCCCCAAGCTTAATCCTTTGCTTGTCCTCAAGCAATTCAGTTGATAAACTGAAAGTGATAAAGAAAAACTTTTACAAACTCTGTTTGCTCTTGTTGTGGTAAATATGTAAAGCCAGCATTCAGGTTTTCAGCAAAGATTATGAACTAACCATATTCACAATAACACTTAGGTCTCATGTTTACTCATATCAATGGCATAATCAACTAGCGAGCAATAATAATAAATCTCGGATGACAACACTTTCTCAAAACAATCATGATATGATATGACAAGATGGTACCTCGCTAGCCCTTTCTGAGACCGCAAAACATAAATGCAGAGCACCTTTAAAGATCAAGGACTGACTAGACATTGTAATTCATGGTAAAAGAGATCCAGTCAAGTCATACTCAATGTAAACTAACAGTAATGGATGCAAATGCAGCGGTGCTCTCCAACTGGTGCTTTTTAATAAGAGGATGATGACTCAACATAAAAGTAAATAGATAGGCCCTTCGTAGAGGGAAGCAGGGATTTGAAGAGGTGCCAGAGCTCGGTTTTGAAATAGATATGAACAATATTTTGAGCGGTATACTTTCATTGTCAACATAACAACCGAGAGATCTCGATATCTTCCATGCTACGCACATTATAGGCAGTTCCCAAACAGAATGGTAAAGTTTATACTCTCCCTCCACCAACAAGCATCAATCCATGGTTTGCTCGAAACAATGAGTGCCTCCAACTAACAAGAGTCCCGTGGGAGTTTTGTTTGCAGTTATTTTGATTTGATTTGCATAAAGCATGGGACTAGGCATCCCGGTGACCAGCCATTTTCTCGTGAGTGAAGAGCAGAGTCCACTCCTCTTGAGAATAACCCGCCTAGCATGGAAGATACAGACAGCCCTAGTTGATACATGAGTTGTTCGAGCATACAAAACAGAATGTTTATTTGAAGGTTCAGAGTTTGGCACATACAAATTTACTTGGAACGGCAGGTAGATACCGTATATAGGTAGGTATGGTGGACTCATATGGAACAACTTTGGGGTTTATGGAATTGGATGCACAAGCAGTATTCCCACTTAGTACAAGTGAAGGCTAGAAAAAGACTGGGAAGCGACCAGCTAGAGAGCGACAACAGTTATGAACATGCATTAAAATTAATCTACACGAATGCAAGCATGAGTAGGATATAATGCACCATGAACATAAATATCGTAGAGGCTATGTTGATTTTTTTCAACTACATGTGTGAAAATGTGCCAAGTCAAGCCACTCGAATCGTTCAAAAGAGGATACCACCCTATCATACCACATCACAACCATTTTAATAGCATGTTAGCACGCAAGGTAAACCATTATAAACTCCTAGCTAATTAAGCATGGCATAAGCAATGATACGTCTCCGTCGTATCTACTTTTCCAAACATTTTTGCCCTTGTTTTGGACTCTAACTTGCATGATTTGAATGGAACTAACCCGGACTGGCGTTGTTTTCAGCAGAATTACCATGGTATTATTTATGTGCAGAAACAAACGTTCTCGGAATGACCTGAAACTTCACGGAGCCACTTGTCAAAAAATAAGAAAAATACCTGCAAAAGATGAAGGCCAGGGGGCCACTACCTCTCCACGAGGGTGGGGGCCACGCCTGCCCCCCTAGGGCGTGCCCTCCTACCTCGTGGTCCCCCTGTTGCCTCTCCGACTCCAACTCCAACTCCATATATTGAGTTTCAGGGAGAAAAAAATCAAAGAGAAGAAATCATCACGTTTTACGATACGGAGCCGCCGCCAAGCCCTAAACCCTCTCGGAGGGCTGATCTAGAGTCCGTTCGGGGCTCCGGAGAGGGGAATCCGTCGCCATCGTCATCATCAACCATCCTCCATCACCAATTTCATGATGCTCACTGCCGTGCGTGAGTAATTCCATCGTAGGCTTGCTGGACGGTGATGGGTTGGATGGGATCTATCATGTAATCGAGTTAGTTTGTTAGGGTTTGATCCCTAGTGTCCACTATGTTCTGAGATTGATGTTGCTATGACTTTGCTATGCTTAATGCTTGTCACTGGGGCCCGAGTGCCATGATTTCAGATCTGAACCTATTATGTTTTCATCAATATATGAGTGTTCTTGATCCTATCTTGCAAGTCTATAGTCACCTATTATGTGTTATGATCCGTTAACCCCGAAGTGACAATAATCGAGATGCTTACCGGTGATGACCGTAGTTTGAGGAGTTGGTACTCTATTAAAAGGAGGCCTTAATATCCCTTAGTTTCCGTAAGGACCCCACTGCCACGGGAGGGTAGGACAAAAGATGTTATGCAAGTTCTTTTCCATAAGCACGATGACTATATTCGGAATACATGCCTACATTACATTGACGAACTGGAGCTAGTTCTGTGTTACCCTAGGTTATGACTATTACATGATGAACCGCATCCGGCATAATTCTCCATCACCGATCCATTGCCTACGAGCTTTCCATATATTGTTCTTTGCTTATTTACTTTCCCGTTGCTATTGCTATCATCACTACAAAATACCAAAAACATTGCTTTTACTACCGTTACCTTTTGTTACCGTTATCACTACTATCATATTACTTTGCTACTAAATACTTTGCTGCATATATTAAGTTTCCAGGTGTGGTTGAATTGACAACTCAGCTGCTAATACTTGAGAGTATTCTTTGGCTCCCCTTGTGTCGAATCAATAAATTTGGGTTGAATACTTTACCCTCGAAAACTGTTGCGATCCCCTATACTTACGGGTTATCAAGACTATTTTTTGGCGTCGTTGTCGGGGAGCATAGCTCTATTCTTTGAGTCACTTGGGATATATATCTGCTTATCATTATGAAGAACTTGAGAGATCCAAAAACCAAGATCTATCCCTCAACTACGAGGGGAGGTAAGGAACTGCCATCTAGCTCTGCACTTGATTCACCTTCTGTTATGAGTAAGCTTGCGACACCTACACCTGCTTCTGCTATTCGTTCTGATATGTCGCATGTTATTGATGATGCCACTTCTGCTATGCATGATACTTATGATGAAACAACATCTATGCCTGATACTACTGTGCCACTTAGTGATTTTCTTGATGAACAACTTGCTAGGGCTAGAGAGATTGAAAATATTGAATCTGATGATACTGATGAAAGTGATGATGAAGAATCACTTGTTATTCCTAAGGGTTATGTTTTTGATCAAGAAGCTTCTTTAGCTATTCTAGCTTGCAAAAATAGAAATGAACTCAAAAGATTATTAGCTAAATGGAGTAAGCAATCTCTAAATGCTAGAATGAAACCTGACCCTGCTTTTGCTACTTCACCTATCTTTGTTACCGATAAGGATTACAAATTCTCTGTTGATCCTGATATAATTACTTTGGTTGAATCTGATCCTTTTCATGGTTATGAATCTGAAACTGTTGTGGCACATCTTACTAAATTGAATGATATAGCCACCCTGTTCACTAAAGATGAGAGAACTCGTTACTTTTATATCCTTAAAATATTTCCGTTCTCATTAAAGGGTGATGCTAAGATATGGTTTAATTCTCTTGATCCTAGTTGTGTGCGTATGATACATCTCCGTCGTATCTATAATTTTTTATTGTTCCATGCCAATATTATTCAACTTTCATATACTTTTGGCAACTTTTTATACTAATTTTGGGACTAACATATTGATCCAGTGCCTAGTGCCAGTTCCTGTTTGTTGCATGTTTTTTGTTTCGTAGAATATCCATATCAAACGGAGTCCAAACGGAATAAAAACTGATGGAGATTTTTTTTGGAATATATATGATTTTTGGGAAGAAGAATCCACGCGAGACGATGCTCGAGGGCCCCACGAGGTAGGGGGCGCGCCCTGGGGAGGAAGGCGCGCCCCTGACCCTCGTGGCCACCCCGTAAGGCGGTTGATGCCCTTCTTTCGCCGCAAGAAAGCTAATTTCCGGATAGAGATCGTGTCAAGATTTCAGCCCAATCGGAGTTACAGATCTCCGGGAATATAAGAAACGGTGAAAGGGAAGAATCTGGGAACGCAGAAACAGAGAGAGAAAGAGAGACAGATCCAATCTCGGAGGGGCTCTCGCCCCTCCCTTGCCATGGAGGCCATGGACCAGAGGGGAAACCCTTCTCCCATCTAGGGAGGAGGTCAAGGAAGAAGAAGAATGAGGGGGGCTCTCTCCCCCTCTCTTCCGGTGGCACTGGAGTGCCACCGGGGGCCATCATCATCACCGCGATCTACACCAACACCTCCGCCATCTTCACCAACATCTCCATCACTTTCCCCCCTCTATCTACAGCGGTCCACTCTCCCGCAACCCGTTGTACCCTCTACTTGAACATGGTGCTTTATGCTTCATATTGTTATCCAATGATGTGTTGCCATCCTATGATGTTTGAGTAGATTTTTGTTGTCCTATCGGTGGTTGATGAATTGCTATGATTGATTTAATTTGCTTGTGGTTATGTTGCTGTCCTTTGGTTCCCATCATATGATTGCGCGTGTGGATCACACCCTAGGGTTAGTTGTACGTTGATAGTACTATGTATTGGAGGGCAAGAGTGGCAGAAGCTTCGACCTAGCATAGAAATTGATGCATACGGGATTGAAGGGGAGCCAATATATCTTAATGATATGGTTGGGTTTACCTTAATGAACATTAGTAGTTGCGGATTCTTGCTAATAGTTCCAATCATAAGTGCATAGAATTCCAAGTCAGGGATGACATGTTAGCAATGGCCTCTCCCACATAATACTTGCTATCGGTCTAGTAAAGTAGTAAATTGCTTAGGGGAAATTTCGCAACTCCTACCACCACTTTTCCACACTCGCTATATTTACTTTATTGTTTCTTAATCTAAACAGCCCCTACTTTTTATTTACGTAATCTTTATTATCTTGCAAACCTATCCAACAATACCTACAGAGTACTTCTAGTTTCATACTTGTTCTAGGTAAAGCGAACATCTAGCGTGCGTGGAGTTGTATCGGTGGTCGATAGAACTTGAGGGAATATTTGTTCTTCCTTTAGCTCCTCGTTGGGTTCGACACTCTTACTTATCGAAAACTGTTGCGATCCCCTATACTTGTGGGTTATCAAGACCTTTTTCTGGCGCCGTTGCCGAGGAGCAATAGCGTGGGGTGAATATTCTCGTGTGTGCTTGTTTTCTTTATCACTAAGTAATTTTTATTTGTTGTTCTTAGTTGTTCTTTATCTTCAGTTATGGATATGGAACACGAAATACCAAAAAAATTAGGTGTACTTTCTGCTCATGGAGATGGGGAACCTCCTAAAACCCTCGATGCTGGTTATGTGAAAGATATTATGTACTACTTTAATAATCCTGAGAAAACCCCATTCAATTATGTAATGGGAGTAACGTTGGATCAACATGAATACTTTAGGGATTACCGCTTGACACAAAAAGGGAAACTATTATGGGATCAAATTCATATATTGAAGTGGTATGCTCGGCAAGTATGCTTGAGTTATGATTATACTTGTTGCTCTAGGATGAAGGCTCCACACCTTCCCTTTTTATGCAAATTTAATGATAATAAAACCTTAGCTTCTTATGCTAATGGTATATATGATTACTATGATGTGGAACAAATAGAAGAATTTTGTGCTTTATGGGTTCTTATGAAATTGAATCTATGTTTAAAGAGTTTGAAGATTTTGATGATTCGGTTTATAGACCTGAAAATTTAGCTATCCTTAAATATTGTTATGAGAATTATGAATACAATTATGAAATTAATGCACTTATTGAGAAAGTCTCCGCTGTCCAAGAAGAGATTAATATTTTGTAGGAGTCTATGGAAGAAGAAATTGATGAAACTGTGAGCTCATTGGATGAGAAAGATGAGGAGAAGAGCGAAGAACAAAAGGAGGAAGAGCGGATTGATCACCCGTGACCACCTTCTAATGAGAGTAAAAAGGAGGAAGAGCGGATTGATCACCCGTGACCACCTTCTAATGAGAGTAACTCTTCAACTCATACATTGTTTAATTTCCCTTCATGCTTACCGAAGGATGAATGCTATGATAATTGTTATGATCCCGTTGATTCTTTTGAAATATCCCTTTTTGATGATGCTTGCTATGCTTGTGGCCAAGATGCCAATATGAATTATGCTTATGGAGATGAACTTGCTATAGTTCCTTATGTTAAACATGAAGTTGTTGCTATTGCACCCACGCATGATAGTCCTATTATCTTTTTGAATTCTCCCGACTACACTATATCGGAGAAGTTTGCACTAATTAAGGATTATATTGATGGGTTGCCTTTTGCCGTTGCACATGATGATTTTGATGAATATAATATGCATGTGCTTGCTGCTCCTACTTGCAATTATTATGAGAGAGGAACTATATCTCCACCTCTCTATGTTTCCAATACAACAAAATTGCAAGAAACTGTTTATACTATGCATTGGCCTTTACTATGTGTGCATGAATTGTTCTTTTATGACATGCCGATGCATAGGAAGAGAGTTAGACTTCGTTGTTGTATGATATATGTTAATTTGTGCTCACTACTAAATTACAAATCATTGTTAATTAAAATTGGCTTTGATATACCTTGGGATCCGGGTGGATTCTTTACTTGAGCACTATACGCCTAGCTTAATGGCTTTAAAGAAAGCGCTGCCAGGGAGACAACCCTGAAGTTTTAGGGAGTCATTTATTTCTGTTGAGTGCTTTCATATATTTTAAAAACAACAAAAATAAAGAGGGGAACCCAAAACTTTTTCAAAAAGGAAAGCGAAAGTGAGAAAGACAAGCATTGTTGAAGTGGGAGCTAGCCTTGAACTTTGTTCATGATCACGGAAACTTTGTGAATCTTGATTACAGAAACTTTTCAATAAAAATAATTATCCCCTTGTACAATTCCATTGTATTATAAAAATAATGTGCCAAGGTTTGCCTTTAGGATGTTCACATTTGCTTGATGGTTTGTACGGTGCAGGACAGAAACTTTGGCTGTAGTGCGCGATTTTACATTTTTAGCTAGAACGTCAAATGGTTCTGATTCCTCTTGCAATATCTTCCTATAATTTGTTTTTATTTTTCCTAATTTTGGTAGAATTTTTCAAGTATCATAAGTATGGTGAATGTTCAGATTATTACAGACTGTTCTGATTTAGACAGATTCTGTGTTTGATGCATAGTTTGCTTGTTTTGATGAAACTATCGATTCATATCAGTGGATTAAGCCATGAAAAGTTATATTACAGTAGACACAATGCAAAAACAAAATATGAATTGGTTTGCAACAGTACTTAGAGTAGTGATTTGCTTTATTATACTAACGGATCTTACCGAGTTTTCTGTTGAAGTTTTGTGTGGATAAAGTGTTCGATGATCGAGAAGGTCTCGATGTGAGAAGAAGGAAGTAAGGCAAGAGCTCAAGCTTGGGGATGCCCGAGGCATCCCAAGTAAATATTCAAGGAGACTCAACCGTCTAAGCTTGGGGATTCCCCGGAAGGCATCCCCTCTTTCTTCAACAAGTATCGGTATGTTTTCGGATTCGTTTCGTTCATGCGATATGTGCAATCTTGGAGCGTCTTTTGCATTTAGTTTTCATTTTTATTTTATGCACCATGCTGGTATGAGATAGTCCTTGGTTGATTTATAGAATGCTCTATTGCACTTCACTTATATCTTTTGAGTATGGCTTTATAGAATGCTTCATGTGCTTCGCTTATATCATTTGAAGTTTGGATTGCCTGTTTCTCTTTAAATAGAAGACGACCATTTGTAGAATGCTCTTTTGCTTCACTTAGATTTGTTAGAGCACGGGCATATCTTTTGTAGAAAGAATTAAACTCTCTCGCTTCACTTATATCTATTTGGAGAGGTGACAGGAACTGGTCATTCACATGGTTAGTCATAAAATCCTACATAAAACTTGTAGATCACTGAATATGATATGTTTGATTCCTTGCAATAGTTTTGCGATATAAAGATGGTGATATTAGAGTCATGCTAGTGGGTAGTTGTGGATTGTAGAAATACTTGTGTTGAGGTTTGTGATTCCCATAGCATGCACGTATGGTGAACCGTTATGTAACGAAGTCGGAGCATGATTTATTTATTGATTGTCTTCCTTATGAGTGGCGGTTGGGGACGAGCGATGGTCTTTTCCTACCAATCTATCCCCCTAGGAGCATGCGCGTAGTACTTTGTTTCGATGACTAATAGATTTTTGCAATAAGTATGTGAGTTCTTTATGACTAATGTTGAGTCCATGGATTATACGCACTCTCACCCTTCCATCATTGCTAGCCTCTCTAGTACCGCGCAACTTTCGCCGGTACCATAAACCCACCATATACCTTCCTCAAAACAGCCACCATACCTACCTATTATGGCATTTCCATAGCCATTCCGAGATATATTGCCATGCAACTTCCATCATCATCATATACATGACTTGAGCATTCATTGTCATATTGCTTTGCATGATCGTAAGATAGCTAGCATGATGTTTTCATGGCTTGTCCGTTTTTTTGATGTCATCGCTACGCTAGATCATTGCACATCCTGGTACACCGCCGGAGGCATCGATATAGTCATACTTTGTTCTAGACATTGAGTTGTAATATTGAGTTGTAAGTAAATAAAAGTGTGATGATCATCATTATTAGAGCATTGCCCCAGTGAGGAAAGGATGATAGAGACTATGATTCCCCCATAAGTCGGGATGAGACTCCGTACTTTACAAAAAATTAAAATAGGCCAAAGAAGCCCAAATAAAAAAAGAGGCCAAAGAAGCCCACCAAAAAATAAAAAAATAAAAAAAAAAAAAATGAGAGAAAAAGAGAGAAGGGGCGGTGCTACTATCCTTTTTCCACACCTGTGCTTCAAAGTAGCACCATGTTCTTCATATAGAGAGTCTCTTGAGTTATCACTTTCATATACTAGTGGGAATTTTCATTATAGAACTTGGCTTGTATATCCCGATGATGGGCTTCCTCAAATGCCCGAGGTCTTCATGAGCAAGCAAGTTGGATGCACACCCACTTAGTTTCAATTAGAGCTTTCATACACTTATAGCTCTAGTGCATCCGTTGCATGGCAATCCCTACTCACTCACATTGATATCTATTGATGGGCATCTCCATAGCCCGTTGATACGCCTAGTTGATGTGAGACTATCTTCTCCTTTTTGTCTTCTCCACCATCATATTCTATTCCACCTATAGTGCTATGTCCATGGCTCACGCTCATGTACTGCGTGAAAGTTGAAAAGGTTTGAGAACGTCAAAAGTATGAAACAATTGTTTGGCTTGTCATCGGGGTTGTGCATGATGTGAATATTTTTTGTGGTGAAGATGGAGCAAAGCCAGACAATATGATTTATTAGGGATAACTTTCTTTGGCCATGTTATTTTGAAAAGACATGATTGATTTATTAGTAGGCTTGAAGTATTATTGTTTTTATGTCAAATGATAGACTATTCCTTTGAATCACTCGTGTCTTAATATTCATGCCATGATTAGATATGTGATCAAGATTATGCTAGGTAGCATTACACATCAAAAATTATCTTTTTTATCACTCGAGGACTCTTGATAACCCACAAGTATAGGGGATCGCAACAGTTTTCGATAAGTAAGAGTGTCGAACCCAACGAGGAGCTAAAGGTAGAACAAATATTCCCTCAAGTTCTTCGACCACCGATACAACTCTACGCACGCTTGACGTTCGCTTTACCTAGAACAAGTATGAAACTAGAAGTACTTTGTAGGTGTTTTCGGAAAGGCTTGCAAGAAAGTAAAGAGCACGAAAATAAAATTGGGGGTTGTTAAGGTAAAGAAGCAACTAAAGTAAATATAGCGAGTGTGGAAAAGTGGTGGTAGGAGTTGTGAAATCGTCCCTTAAGAAATTGACTACTTTACTAGACCGATAGCAAGTATTATGTGGGAGAGGCCACTGCTAGCATGTCATCCATTACTTGGAATTCTATGCACTTATGATTGGAACTATTAGCAAGGATCCGCAACTACTAATGTTCATTAAGGTAAAACCCAACCATAGCATTAAGGTATATTGGTCCCCCTTCAATCCTGTATGCATAAATTTCTATGCTAGGTTGAAGCTTCTGTCACTCTTGCCCTCCAATACATAGTACTATCAACATACAACTAACCCTATGGTGTGATCCACGCGCGCGCTCATATGATGGGCACCAAAGGACAGCAACATAACCACAAGCAAATTAAATCAATCATAGCAATTCATCAACCACCGATAGGACAATGAAAATCTACTCAGACATCATAGGATGGCAACACATCATTGGATAATAATATGAAGCATAAAGCACCATGTTCAAGTAGAGGGTACAGCGGGTTGCGGGAGAGTGGACCGCTGTAGATAGAGGGGGAAAGGTGATGGAGATGTTGGTGAAGATGGCGGAGGTGTTGGTGTAGATCGCGGTGATGATGATGGCCCCAAGTGGCACTCCGGTGCCACCGGAAGCGAGGGGGAGAGAGCCCCCCTCCTTCTTCTTCTTCCTTGACCTCCTCCCTAGATGGAAGAAGGGTTTCCCCTCTGGTCCATGGCCTCCATGGCAAGGGAGGGGCGAGAGCCCCTCCGAGATTGGATCTGTCTCTCTGTCTCTCTCTGTTTCTGCGTTCTGTGTTGGCTCTGTTTCATCGTTTCGTATATATATGGAGATCCATAACTCCGATTGGCCTGAAACCTTCGCCGTGATTTTTTTCCGAATATTAGCTTTCTTGCGGCAAAAGAAGAGCGTCAACCGCCTTACGGTGGGCTCGCGAGGGTAGGGGCGCGTCCTGGGGGGCGCCCCCCTGCCTCGTGACCACCTCGGGCACTGGTTCGCGTTGATTTTCCTTCTGAATTTTCCATATTTTCCAAAAATAAGCTCCATCCGTTTTTATCCCGTTTGGACTCCGTTTGATATGGATATTCTGCGAAACCAAAAACATGCAACAGACGGGAACTGGCACTGGGCACTGGATCAATATGTTAGTCCCAAAAATAATATAAAAAGTTGGCAAAAAGTATATGAAAGTTGAATAATATTGGCATGGAACAATCAAAAATTATGGATACGACAGAGACGTATCAACATTTCCAAGCTTAATTCCTGCTCGTCCTCGAGTAGGTAAATGATAAAAAAGATAATTTTTGATGTGGAATGCTACCTAGCATAATCTTGATCATATGTCTAATCATGGCATGAATATTAAGACAGGAGTGATTCAAAGCAATAGTCTATCCTTTGACATTAAGATAATAATACTTCAAGCATACTAATAAAGCAATCATGTATTTTCAAAATAACATGGACAAAGAAAGTTATCCCTACAAAATCATATAGTCTGGCTATGCTCCATCTTCACCACACAAAATATTCAAATCATGCACAACCCCGATGACAAGCCAAGCAATTGTTTCATACTTTTGATGTTCGCAAACCTTTTCAACTTTCACGCAATACATGAGCGTGAGCTATGGACATAGCACTATAGGTGGAATAGAATATGATGGTGGAGGAGACAAAAAGGAGAAGATAGTCTCACATCAACTAGGCGTATCAACGGGCTATGGAGATGCCCATCAATAGATATCAATGTGAGTGAGTAGGGATTGCCATGCAACGGATGCACTAGAGCTATAAGTGTATGAAAGCTCTAACTGAAACTAAGTGGTTGTGCATCCAACTTGCTTGCTCATGAAGACCTCGGGCATTTGAGGAAGCCCATCATCGGAATATACAAGCCAAGTTCTATAATGAAAATTCCCACTAGTATATGAAAGTGATAACTCAAGAGACTCTCTATATGAAGAACATGGTGCTACTTTGAAGCACAAGTGTGGAAAAAGGATAGTAGCACCGCCCCTTCTCTCTTTTTCTCTCATTTTTTTACTATTATTTTTTTGGTGGGCTTCTTTGGCCTTTTTTTATTTGGGCTTCTTTGGCCTCTTTTATTTTTTTGTAAAGTCTGGAGTCTCATCCCGACTTATGGGGGAATCATAGTCTCCATCATCCTTTCCTCACTGGGGCAATGCTCTAATAATGATCATCACACTTTTATTTACTTACAACTCAATATTACAACTTAATATTACAACTCAATACTAGAACAAAGATATGACTCTATATGAATGCCTCCGGCGGTGTACCGAGATGTGCAATGATCTAGCGTAGCAATGACATAAAAAAAGGACAAGCCATGAAAACATCATGCTAGCTATCTTACGATCATGCAAAGCAATATGACAATGAATGCTCAAGTCATGTATATGATGATGATGGAAGTTGCATGGCAATATATCTCGGAATGGCTATGAAAATGCCATGATAGGTAGGTATGGTGGCTGTTTTGAGGAAGGTATATGGTGGGTTTATGGTACCGGTGAAAGTTGCGTGGTACTAGAGAGGCTAGCAATGGTGGAAGGGTGAGAGTGCGTATAATCCATGGACTCAACATTAGTCATAAAGAACTCACATACTTATTGCAAAATCTATTAGTCATCGAAACAAAGTACTACGCGCATGCTCCTAGGGGGATAGATTGGTAGGAAAAGACCATCGCTCGTCCCCGACCGCCACTCATAAGGAAGACAATCAATAAATACCTCATGCTCCGACTTCATCACATAACGGTTCACCATACGTGCATTCTACGGGAATCACAAACCTCAACACAAGTATTTCTACTAATCCCCAACTACCCACTAGCATGACTCTAATATCACCATCTTTATATCGCAAAACTATTGCAAGGGATCAAACATATCATATTCAGCGATCTACAAGTTTATGTAGGATTTTATGACTAACCATGTGAGTGACCAGTTCCTGTCCTCTCTCTAAATAGATATAAGTGAAGCAAGAGAGTTTAATTCTTTCTACAAAAGATATGCCCACGCTCTAACAAGTATAAGTGAAGCAAAAGAGCATTCTACAAATGGCGGTTGCCTAAGTGAAGAGAAACAGGCAATCCAAACTTCAAATGATATAAGTGAAGCACATGAAGCATTTTATAAAGCCATACTCAAAAGATATAAGTGAAGTGCAAAGAGCATTATATAAATCAACCAAGGACCATCTCATACCAGCATGGTGCATAAAAAGAAAAAGAAAAACCTAAATGCAAAAGACCCTCCAAGACTTGCACATATCGCATGAACGAAACGAATCCGAAAACATACCGATATTTGTTGAAGAAAGAGGGGATGCCTCCCCAGCATCCCCAATCTTAGACGCTTGAGTCTCCTTGAATATTTACTTGGGGTGCCTCGGGCATCCCCAAGCTTGAGCTCTTGCCTCTCTTCCTTCTTCTCACATCGAGACCTTCTCAATCATCGAACACTTCATCCACACAAAACTTCAACAAAAAACTCGGTAAGATCCGTTAGTATAATAAAGCAAATCACTACTCTAAGTACTGTTGAAAACCAATTGATATTTTGTTTTTGCATTGTGTCTATTGTAATATAACTTTTTCATGGCTTAATCCACTAATATAAATTGATAGTTTCATCAAAACAAGCAAACTATGCATCAAAAACCGAATATGTCTAAAACAGAACAGTCTATAATAATCTGAACATTCACCATACTTATGATACTTGAAAAATTCTACCAAAATTACGAAAAATAAAAAATTTGTATAGGAATACAGTGCAAAAAGAATCAGAACTATTTGACGTGCCAGCTAAAAATGTAAAATCATTCACTACAGCCAAAGTTTATGTCCTGCACCGTACAATCCATCAAGCAAATGTAAACATCCTAAAGGCAAACCTTAGCACATTATTTTTATAATAGAATGGAATTGTAAAAGGGGATAATTATATTTGTTGAAAAGTTTCTGTAATCAAGATTCACAAAGTTTTAGTGAGCATGAACAAAGTTCGAGGAGCTCTCCCACTTCAACAATGCTTGTCTTTCTCACTTTCGCTTTTCTTTTTGAAAAAGCTTTGGGTTCCCCTCTTTATTTTTGTTGTTTTTAAACTATATGAAAGAAGTCAACAGAAATAAATGAATCTCTAAACCTTCCGGGTTGTCTCCCTGGCAGTGCTTTCTTTAAAGCCATTAAGCTAGGCATATAGTGCTCAAGTAATGGATCCACCCGGATCCCAAGGTATATCAAAGCCAATTTTAATTAACAATGATTTAGCATTTAGTAGTGAGCACAAAGCAACATATATCAAGCAATGGGGAAGTCTAACTCTCTTTCTATGCATCGGCATGTCATAAAAGAACAATTCATGCACACCTAGTAAAGGCCAATGCATAGTATAAACAGTTTCTTACAATTTTATCATGTTGGAAACATAGAGAGGTGGAGATATAGTTCCTCTCTCATAATAATTGCAAGTAGGAGCAGCAAGCACATGCATATTATATTTCTCGAAATCATCATGTGCAACGGTAAAAGGCAACCCATCAATATAATCCTTAATAAGTGCAAACTTCTCGGATATAGTATAATCGGGAGAATTCAAAAAGATAATAGGACTATCATGCGTGGGTGCAATAGCAACAATTTCATGTTTAACATAAGGAACTATAGCAAGTTCATCTCCATAAGAATAATTCATATTGGCATCTTGGCCATAAGCATAGCAAGCATCATCAAAAAAGGGATATTTCAAAAGAATCAACGGGATCATAACAATCATCATAGCAATCATCCTTCGGTAAGCACGAAGGGGAATTAAACAATGTATGAGTTGAAGAGTTACTCTCATTAGAAGGTGGGAACGGGTGATCAATCCGCTCTTCCTCCTTTTGTTCTTCGCTCTCCTCCTCATCTTTTTCATCCAATGAGCTCACAGTGTCATCAACTTCTTCTTCTAGAGATTCCTGCAAAATATTAGTCTCTTCTTGGACAGCGGAGACTTTCTTAATAAGTGCATTAATTTCATAATTGTATTCATAATTCTCATAGCAATATTTGAGGATAGCTAAATTTTCAGATCTATAACAAGCATCATCAATATCATCAAACTCTTTAAACATAGATTCAATTTCATAAGCACCCATAAAAGCAACAAATTCTTCTATTTGTTCCACATCATAGTAATCATATATACCTCTAGCATAAGAAGCCAAGGTTTCATTATCATTAAATTTGCATGAAAAGGGGAGGTGTGGAGAATTCATCCTAGAGCAATAAGTATAATCATATTCCGAGCATAGTTGTCTAGCATACCACTTCAATATATAAATTTGATCCCATAATAGTTTCCCTTTTGTGTCAAGCGATAATCCCTAAAGTATTCGCGTTGATCCAACGTTACTCCCATTACATAATTGAATGGGGTTTTCTCAGGATTATTAAAGTAGTACATAATATCTTTCACATAACCAGCATCCAGGGTTTTAGGAGGTTCCCCATCTCCATGAGCAGAAAGTACACCTATTTTTTTGGGTATTTCGTGTTCCATATCCATAACTAAAGATAAAGGACAACTAAGAACAGCAAATAAAAATTACTTAGTGATAAAGCAAATAAGCACACACGAGAATATTCACCCCACGCTATTGCTCCCCGGCAACGGCGCCAGAAAAAGGTCTTGATAACCCACAAGTATAGGGGATCGCAACAGTTTTCGATAAGTAAGAGTATCGAACCCAACGAGGAGCTAAAGGTATAACAAATATTCCCTCAAGTTCTATCGACCACCGATACAACTCTACGCACGCTTGACGTTTTCTTTACCTAGAACAAGTATGAAACTAGAAGTACTTTGTAGGTGTTATTGGATAGGTTTGCAAGATAATAAAGATTATGTAAATAAAAAGTAGGGGCTGTTTAGATTAAGAAACAATAAAGTAAATATAGAGAGTGTGGAAAAGTGGTGGTAGGAGTTGCGAAATTGCCCCTAAGCAATTAACTACTTTACTAGACCGATAGCAAGTATTATGTGGGAAAGGCCACTGCTAGCATGTCATCCCTGACTTGGAATTCTATGCATGTATGATTTGAACTATTAGCAAGCATCCGCAATTACTAATGTTCATTAAGGTAAAACCCAACCATAGCATTAAGATATATTGGTCCCCCTTCAATCCCGAATGCATCAATTTCTATGCTAGGTTGAAGCTTCTGCCACTCTTGCCCTCCAATACATAGTCCTATCAACATACAACTAACCCTAGGGTGTGATCCACGCGCGCAATCATATGATGGGCACCAAAGGACAGCAACATAACCACAAGAAAATTAAATCAATCATAGCAATTCATCAACCACCGATAGGACAACGAAAATCTACTCAGACATGATAGGATGGGAACACATCACTGGATAATAATATGAAGCATAAAGCACCATGTTCAAGTAGAGGGTACAGCGGGTTGCGGGGGAGTGGACCGCTGTAGATAGAGGGGGGAAAGTGATGGAGATGTTGGTGAAGATGGAGGAGGTGTTGGTGTAGATCGCGGTGATGATGATGGCCCCCGGTAGCACTCTGGTGCCACCGGAAGCGAGGGGGAGAGAGCCCCCCCTCCTTCTTCTTCTTCTTCTTCCTTGACCTCTTCCCTAGATGGGAGAAGGGTTTCCCCTCTGGTCCATGGCCTCCATGGCAAGGGAGGGGCGAGAGCCCCTCCGAGATTGGATTTGTCTCTCTCTCTCTCTCTCTCTCTCTCTCTCTCTCTCTCTCTGTTTCTGCGTTCTGTGCTGGCTCTGTTTCACCGTTTCGTATATATATGGAGATCCGTAACTCCGATTTGCCTGAAACCTTCGCCGTGATTTTTTTCTGAATATTAGCTTACTTGCGGAAAAAGAAGAGCGTCAACCGCCTTACGGTGGGCTCACGAGGGTAGGGGCGTGCCCCCCTGCCTCGTGACCACCTCGGGCACTGGTTCGTGTTGATTTTCCTTTCGAATTTTCCATATTTTCCAAAAATAAGCTCCGTCCATTTTTATCCCGTTTGGACTCCGTTTGATATGGATATTCTGCGAAACCAAAAACATGCAACAGACAGGAACTGGCACTGGGCACTGGATCAATATGTTAGTCCCATTCTCCAATTACTTAATGCTTTGCCTGATCATGCTCTTAAGAAAAATGAAATATTTGATATCTTTTATAATGGACTAACTGATGCCTCCAGAGATTACCTGGATAGTTGTGCTGATTCTGTTTTCAGGGAAAGAACACCAGATGAAGCTGAAATTCTATTGAATAATATGTTGACAAATGAAAATAATTGGACACCTCCGGAGCCAATTCCTGAGCCTATTCCTAAACCAACTCCGAAGACGAGGGGTATTCTATTTCTCAGTCCGGAAGATATGCAAGGGGCAAAGAAATCTACGAAAGAAAAAGGTATTAAAGCTGAAGAAGTTAAGAATTTACCTCCTATTGAAGAAATACATGGTCTTAATTTACCGCCTGTTGAAGAAACATATAATCTTAATCCATTACCTATTGAAGAAACTCATGGTCTTGATAACCCGACACAGGTAGTAAAGGTAAATTCTCTCTATAGATATGATAAAGTTGTAATCCCATTTACTAAATTTGCTAGCCCATGCTTAGATGAGTTTGATAAATTTATGGCTAAGCAAGAAGATTTTAATGCTTATTTTGGTAGACAATTGAAATACAATTCAAATATGCTTGAACACTTGGGTGATTATATGGCTAATGTTAAAGGTGAACTTAAACTTATTAGTAAACATGCTTCTATGGTTACCACTCAAGTAGAACAAGTACTTAAAGCTCAAAATGATTTGCTCAATGAATTGAATAGTAAAGATAATGATAATGATGTTAGAGTGGCTACTAGAACTGGTAGAATGACTCATGAACCTTTGTATCCTGAAGGCCACCCTAAGAGAATTGAGCAAGATTCTCAGAGAAATAACATAGATGTACCTAGTTCTTCTAAAAAGAAGAAAAAGAAAAATGATAGGACTTTGCATGCTTCTAGTGAACCTATTACTGAAACACCTGAGAATCCAAATGATATTTCTATTTCTGATGCTGAAACACAATCTAGTAATGAACCTGAAACCAGTGGTAATGTTAATGATAATGTTCATAATGATGCTCAACCTAGTAATGATAATGACATAGAAATTGAACCTGCTGTTGATCTTGATAACCCACAATCAAAGAACCAACGTTATGATAAGAAAGACTTTGTTGCTAAGAAACATGGTAAAGAAAGAGAGCCTTGGGTTCAGAAACCCATGCCTTTTCCTCCCAAACCATCTAAGAAAAAGGATGATGAGGATTTTGAGCGCTTTGCCGAAATGATTAGACCTATCTTTTTGCGTATGCGATTAACTGATATGCTCAAAATCAATCCTTATGCTAAGTACATGAAAGATATTATTACAAATAAAATAAAGATACCGGAAGCTGAAATTTCCACCATGCTTGCTAATTATACTTTTAAGGGTGGAATACCAAAGAAACTTGGAGATCCCGGTGTACCAGCTATACCATGCTCCATTAAAAGAAACTATGTTAAAACTGCTTTATGTGATCTTGGAGCCGGTGTTAGTGTTATGCCTCTCTCTTTATATCGTAGACTTGATTTGAATAAGTTGACACCTACTGAAATATCTTTGCAAATGGCAGATAAATCAACTGCTATACCTATCGGTATTATTGAGGATGTGCCTGTTGTAGTTTGCAAATGTTACTATTTTAACGGACTTTGTTATTCTTGATATTCCCGAGGACAATAGTATGTCTATTATTCTTGGAAGACCCTTTTTGAATACTGCAGGGGATGTTATTGATTGCACTAAAGGCAATGTCACTTTTCATGTTAATGGTAATGAGCATACGGTACACTTTCCGAGGAAACAACCTCAAGTTCATAGGATCAACTCTATTCGAAAAATGCCATCGATTATATTTGGAGGTTTTGAATTTCCTCATCCTACTGTCAAGAAGAAATATGATTTCTTATTATTGGGAATGTGCATATCCCCGTTGAGGTAACATAGTGTTATTCGAAATTTCTTCGGTTCCGTGTTATTCGGAATGGGTTCGTTAACAAGACTTGATCAACCTTGTTAGTGGATTCCTTTTGATGATCATGAGATGGATGAAACTAGAAGGCACAACCTTTTGTACCCCACTTTTACTTTCTGTTATTTATATTAAATAAAATAAAAATAAATATTTTTTTGTCTATTATCTGATTATCCGTGCAATATAAAAATACCTCAAAAATAAAAGTTCTCCAAATGCCCTGAAATTTAAATATGATTTTTTCCAGAATATTTGAGAATATTTGGCACTAAGAACACAGCAGGGGGGTCAACCACCTGCCCATGAGGGTGGAGGGCGCGCCCTACCCCCTGGGCGTGCCCCTGCCTCGTGGGCCCATGGTGGCCCTCCTCCACTTATTCCTGCACCCACAAACTTCATCTTCCTCCCACAAACACGAATATCCAGCTCAAGCACGAGTTCTAGCTCACTTTGCTGCCATTTTCGATCTCCTTGCTCAAAGCACCTCTCACAAAACTGCTTAGGGAGATTGTTCCATGGTATGTGACTCCTCCATTGGTCCAATTAGTTTTTGTTCTAGTGCTTTATTCATTGCAAATTTTTGCTGCTTAGGTGACCCTGTTCTTGAGTTTGCATGTCAAATTTATATGGTTCCAAGTAGTTTTGATGCATGATATAGGCTCTAGACACTTGTACGAGTAGTTGCTACCAACATTTTTGAGTTCGGTTTACCTTTATTTTGAAGTTACTAAAAAAATTCATAATTTTTCAGAGGAAAAAATATGCTTAGGAAAATGTTCCAAGGTGGTTCTTCAAGGAAGCAAGGACCTAGGCTTGCAATGCGTGATGCTGATGACGAGCCACCAAGAGACGCTCCAGTGCGTCCTTGTGAATGGCCCTCTGAGAACTTTATGGATCGAGCGGGAATTAAGGAAGAATTCAATGCATATTTGCGTAACGCTGATCTTGTGAGCTTCGAGGAAGAGAAGTGCAGCCAATATCACAACCTCACCAGTACCTTTATGAGGAGGTTTGAATTTTCAACTTCACGTAATTCTCCAACTGTCCTGTTTGATCTTTATGATAAATCTTACACTATGGACTTAGAGGATTTTACCACTGCTTGCAAACTTCCACAATGGGGTAGTATAAAGGGATCCTCGCAAATCTGAATTTAGAGATTTTCTTGCTAGCATAACTGTGGGAGAATCTAGGGATATAACACAAGCCACCATAGGGAGCATTCACTTTCCTGCTATACATTATTTTGCTCTTTTTATAGGTAGATGCATTAATGGTAAAGATGAAGCATGTCACATGTGTGTCTCAGATCTTAATATTCTTAGGAGTGATGTGTTAGGAGACAAATCATATAATTTGGGAGCCATTGTTGCACGTAGGTTGCATTAATAGACTTAATGGAGATTTCTTTGGTGGAATTTATGCAACCCGCATAGCTAATTTTCTTGGTATAGCCATACGCGAAGATGATATTGAATTACCTCCTGCTTATCTAGATTTTAGTGCTATGGTTCACCACCAGTTTGTCGAGAGGAACGAATCACCTCTTCAGTATCGACTAATCTTTGACAGATGTCGTGCTGTCCGTATTACTCTCCATGCTCCTGCCTTCTTTGATTATCAGGCAAGAGGAAGATATACCATTACCAGAGAGGAGGCATATGAGTACGAGAGGAGAGCGGAGGCCGCTCGTCGCCACACTGCAGCTCAGCAGGCGATAGCCGCTGCATCGCGGTACGACCCCAACTATTATTATGGATATCCGCCAGGCCAGCCGTGGCGATAGACCAACTTAAGCCAAAAGCCTAACCTTGGGGGAGTACGTATTTCCCACCAACATTACATTTATGTTCACACACTCATTGCTAGATGTCGGTGCTCATACTTTTTCATTGTATCATCCACTAGTTTGTTTTCCTTTTTATGCTTTCTTCTTGTGTGTTTAATAAACCTTAAGAAAAACCAAAAAAATTAGTTGTAGCTTTTAATTAATTTACCTTCCATGCTTGTAGCAGTAATTAAAAAGAAAACCCAAAAAGATTTCTTGTTCTTCTTTTACTTGTTGGGAACTTTCCTGTGTAAATAGTTTTATTTCTTTTCTTTTCCTTGGGGGTCGATAGAAGAAGACCATAATTAAATTTTTGATGTGGATCTTATATGCATTATTGTTTACCTGACAAAAGAGCCCATATTGCCTTGTCTTCTCCTGTTTATTGAATGCCTGCAGATTCCAGCTTAGTCCAATGCACGTGCACTATTATTATTATTTACATCATTCGATCGTGCAAGTGAAAGGCAATTATGATGTTATATGATGGACTGGCTGAGATGAGAAAAGCTGGTATGAACTCGACCTCTTTTGTTTTTGTAAATATGATTAGTACATCGTTCCTGATTCAGCCTATTATGAATAAACATGTTTGCAATAGCAACTAGAGATCATAGTTTCTTATGCCATGCTTGATTAGCTATGAGTTATAATGGTTTACCTTGCATGCCAACATGCTATTGAGATAGTTATGATGTGGTATGATAGGGTGGTATCCTCCTCTGAATGATTTAAGTGACTTGACTTGGCGCATGTTCACGCATGTAGTTGAAACAAAATCAACATAGCCTTCATGATATTTATGTTCATGGTGGATTATATCCTACTCATGCTTGCATTCGATGTTGATTAATTTTAATGCATGTTCATGACTGTTGTCGCTCTCTAGTTGGTCGCTTCCCAGTCTTTTGCTAGCCTTCACCTGTACTAAGCGGGAATACTGCTTGTGCATCCAAACTCCTTAAACCCCAAAGTTATTCCACATGAGTCCACTATACCTACCTATATACGGTATCTACCTGCCATTCCAAGTAAATTTGTATGTGCCAAACTCTAACCTTCAAATAAATATCCTGTTTTGTATGCTCGAATAGCTCATGTATCAACTAGGGCTGTTTGTATCTTCCATGTTAGGCGGGTTATTCTCAAGAGGAGTGGACTCCGCTCCTCACTCACGAGATAAATGGTTGGTCACCGGGATGCCCAGTCCCATGCTTTATGCAAACTAAATCAAAATAATTGCAAACAAAACTCCCCCTGGGACTCTTGTTAGTTGGAGGCACTCGTTGTTTCGAGCAAGCCATGGATTGATGCTTGTTGGTGGAAGGGGGAGTATAAACTTTACCATTCTGTTTGGGAACCACCTATAATGTGTGTAGCATGGAAGATATCGCCATCTCTTGGTTGTTATGTTGACAATGAAAGTATACCGCTCAAAATATTATTCACCTCTGTTTCAAAACTGAGCTCTGGCACCTCTACAAATCCCTGCTTCCCTCTGCGAAGAGCCTATCTATTTACTTTTATGCTGAGTCATCATCCTCTTATTAAAAAGCACCAGTTGGAGAGCACCGCTGTAATTTGCATTCATTACTGTTAGTTTACATTGAGTATGACTTGACTGGATCTCTTTTACCATGAATTACAATGTCTAGTCAGTCCTTGGTCTTTAAAGGTGCTCTGTATTTATGTTTTGCGGTCTCAAAAAGGGCTAGCGAGATACCATCTTGTTATATCATATTATGATTGTTTTGAGAAAGTGTTGTCATCCGAGATTTATTATTATGGCTCGCTAGTTGATTATGCTATTGATATGAGTAAACTTGAGACCTATACGTTATTGTGAATGTGGTTAGTTATAATCTTTGCTGAAAACTTGAATGCTGGCTTTACATATTTACAACAACAAGAGCAAACAGAGTTTGTAAAGTTTTTCTTTATCACTTTCAGTTTATCAACTGAATTGCTTGAGGACAAGCAAAGGTTTAAGCTTGGGGGAGTTGATACGTCTCCGTCGTATCTACTTTTCCAAACACTTTTGCCCTTGTTTTGGACTCTAACTTGCATGATTTGAATGGAACTAACCCAGACTGACACTGTTTTCAGCAGAATTACCATGGTGTTATTTATGTGCAGAAACAAACGTTCTCAGAATGACCTGAAACTTCATGGAGCCACTTTTCAGAAAATAAGAAAAATACCTGCAAAAGATGAAGGCGAGGGGGCCCACCACCTCTCCACGAGGGTGGGGGCGCGCCTGCCCCCCTAGGGCGCGCCCCCCTACCTCGTGGGCCCCCTGTTGCCTCTCCGACTCCAACTCCAACTCCAACTCCATATATTGAGTTTCGGGGAGAAAAAATCAGAGAGAAGAAATCATCGCATTTTACGATACGAAGCCGCCGCCAAGCCCTAAAACCTCTCGAGAGGGCTGATCTGGAGTCCGTTCGGGGCTCCGAAGAGGGGAATCCGTCGCCATCATCATCATCAACCATCCTCCATCACCAATTTAATGATGCTCACCGCCGTGCGTGAGTAATTCCATCGTAGGCTTGCTGGACGGTGATGGGTTGGATGGGATCTATCATGTAATCGAGTTAGTTTTGTTAGGGTTTGATCCCTAGTGTCCACTATGTTCTGAGATTGATGTTTCTATGACTTTGCTATGCTTAATGCTTGTCACTAGGTCCCGAGTGCCATGAATTTAGATCTGAACCTATTATGTTTTCATCAATATATGAGTGTTCTTGATCCTATCTTGCAAGTCTATAGTCACCTATTATGTGTTATGATCCGTTAACCCCGAAGTGACAATAATCCGGATACTTACTGGTGATGACCGTAGTTTGAGGAGTTCATGTATTCACTATGTGTTAATGCTTTGTTCTGGTACTCTATTAAAAGGAGGCCTTAATATCCCTTAGTTTCCGTAAGGACCCCACTGCCACGGGAGGGTAGGACAAAAGATGTTATGCAAGTTCTTTTCCATAAGCATGAATTACTATAGGTGGAATACATGCCTACATTACATTGACGAACTGGAGCTAGTTCTGTGTCACCCTAGGTTATGACGGTTACATGATGAACCGCATCCGGCATAATTCTCCATCACCGATCCATTGCCTATGAGCTTTCCATATATTGTTCTTCGCTTATTTACTTTCCCGTTGCTATTACTATCATCACTACAAAATACCAAAAACATTGCTTTTACTACCGTTACCTTTTGTTACAGTTATCACTACTATCATATTACTTTGCTACTAAATACGTTGCTGCAGATATTAAGTTTCCAGGTGTGGTTGAATTGACATCTCAGCTGCTAATACTTGAGAGTATTCTTTGGCTCCCCTTGTGTCGAATCAATAAATTTGGGTTGAGTACTTTACCCTCGAAAACTGTTGCGATCCCCTATACTTGCGGGTTATCAAGCAACTACAATCTCTAATTGTCATTGCAAATATGTTTCTTTCATAATAGGCTGAATCAGGAACGATGAACTAAACATATTTACAAAAACAAGAGAGGTCGAGTTCATACCAGCTTTTCTCATCTCAATAAGTTCATCATATAATCATCATTATTGCCTTTCACTTGCACAACCGAATAGTGTGGATAATAATAATAGTGCACGTGCATTGGACTAAGCTGGAATATGCAAGCATTCAATTCAAGAGAGAAGGCAAGGTAATATGGGCTCTTTGTTAGATCAACAATAATGCATATAAGAGCCACTCAACATTTTCATCATGGTTTTCTCCTCTCGACCCCCAAAGAAAAGAAACAAAAGTATTTACACGGGAAAGCTCCCAACAAGCAAAAGAAGAACGAGAAATCTTTTTGGGTTTTCTTTTTAATAACTACTACTACAGCATGAAAAGTAAACTAACTAAAATCTACAACTAATATTTTTTGTTTTTCTTAAGGTTTATCGAACACACAAGAAGGAAGCATAAAAAGGGAAATAAACTAGCATGGATATCACAATGAAAAAGTATGAGCACCGACAACTAGCATGAGTGTGTGAGCATGAATGTAGTGTCGGTGAGAAATACGTACTCCCCCAAGCTTAGGCTTTTGGCCTAAGTTGGTCTATGGCCACGGCTGGCCTGGCGGATATCCAATGTTGTAGTTGGGGTCGTACTGAGATGCAGCAGCAATTGCCTGATGAGCTGCGGCTTGGAGGCGAGCTGTCTCCGCCCTTCTTTCTTACTTGGTCGCCTCCTCCCTGGTTATAAAATATCTCCCCTTTGCCTGAAAGTCAAAGAAAGTAGGGGCAGGGAGAGCGACATGATAGGTGTGTCGTCTGTCAAAGATTAGTCAGTACTGGAGGAACTGATCGTTCCTCTCAACAAACTGATGACGAACCATAGCCTCATAATATAAATAAAGAAGAGGCAACTCAATATCATATCCAAGTATTGGTATCTCAAGAAAGATAGCAATACGAGTTGCATAAATTCCACCAAAGAAATCTCCATGAATACGATTATTATGCAACCTACGTGCAACAATGGCCCCCAAGTTATATTGTCTATCTCCTAAAACAGCGCTCCTGAGAACACTAAAATCAGGTACACACATGTGACATGCTTCATATTTACCATTTATGCACCTTCCTATGAAAAGAGCAAAATAATGTATAGCAGGAAAATGAATGCTCCCAATAGTGGCTTGTGTTATATCTCTCAATTCCCCCACTGTAATACTAGCAAGAAAATTTCTAAGCTAAGATTTGCTAGGTTCACTAGCACTACCCCATTGTGGGAGTTTGCAGGCAGTATTAAAATCTTCTAAGTCCATGGTATAAGATTTATCATAAAGATCAAATAGGACAGGGTGAGAATTACGTGAAGATGAAAATTTGAACCTTTTTACAAAGGAATCAGTTAGGTGATAGTATTGAGGGCACTTACCTAGAATGAAGCCCTCGAGTTCAGCATTACGCACATATGCATCAAATTTCTCCTTAATTCCCGCTCGAACCATGAAATCGTCTGCGGCCATTCACAAGACCGCACTTGAGCTTCTCTTGGTGGTTCCTCGTCCGCATCACGTATTGCGGGCCTTGATCCTTGCTTTCTTGAAGAACCACCTTGGTACGTTTTCCTAAACATATTTCTTCCTCTGATTTTTTTTGAAATTTTTAGTAACTTCAAATTAAAAGTGAACCAAACTCAACAAAATTGATAGCAACTACTCCCACAAGTGCCTAGAGACTATATCAAGCATTAAAACTACTTTTGACCATATAAATTTGACATGCAAGCTCAAGAACAGGGTCACCTAAGCAGCAAAAATTTGCAATGAATAAAGCACTAGAACAAAAACTAATTGGACCATTGGAGGAGTCACATACCAAAGAACAACCCCCCAAAGAAGTTTAGTGAATGGAGCTTTGAGCTAGGAGATCGAAAATGGCAGCAAGATGAGCTTGAACTCGTGTTTGAGCTAGTTGGCGATTTTTTTTGGGAGGAAGGAGTGTGTGGTGGCTAGAATAAGTGGAGGGGAGCCACCATGGGCCCACGAGGCAAGGGGCGCGCCCTGGATCCTCGTGGCCAGGTGCTTGCTCCCCATGTTGTGTTCTCAGTGCCAGATATTCTCAAATATTCTAGAAAAATCATATTTAAATTTCAGGGCATTTGGAGAACTTTTATTTTCGGGGTATTTTTTATTGCATAGATAATTCAGAAAACAAACAGAAAAATACTATTTTTGCATTATTTAATATAAATAATAGAAAGTAAAAAGAGGGTACAGAGAGTTGTGTTTTCTAAATTCATCCATCTCATGCTCATCAAAAGGAATCCACTAACAAGGTTGATCAGGTCTTGTTAATAAACTCATTTCGAATAACATGAAACCGGAGAATTTTCGAATAACACTAGGTTACCTCAACGGGGATATGCATGTCCCCAACAATAAGAATGTCATATTTCTTTTTGACAGTAGGAAGAGGAAATTCAAAACCTCCAATAGTAATTGTTGAAATTTTTCCAATAGAATTGATACTCTGGACTTGAGGTTGTTTCCTCAGAAAATGTACCGTATGCTCATTACCATTAACAGGAAAAGTGACATTGCCTTTAGTGAAATCAATAACAGCCCCTTCATATTCAAAAAGGGTCTTCCAAGAATAATAGACATACTATCGTCCTCGAGAATATCAAGAATAAAAAAGTCTGTTAAAATAGTAACATTTGCAACCACAATAGGCACATCCTCACAAATACCGACAGGTATAGTAGTTGATTTATCAGCCATTTGCAAAGATATTTCAGTAGGTGTCAGCTTATTCAAATCAAGTCTACGATATAAAGAGAGAAGCATAACACTAACACCGGCTCCAAGATCATATAAAGAAGTTTTAACATAGTTTCTTTTAATGGAGCATGGTATAGTTGGTACTCCTGGATCTCCAAGTTTCTTTGGTATTCCACCCTTAAAAGTATAATTAGCAAGCATGGTGGAAATTTCAGCTTCCGGAATCTTTCTTTTATTAGTAACTATTTCTTTCATATATTTAGCATAAGGATTCATTTTAAGCATAACAGTCAAACGCATACGCAAAAAGATAGGTCTAATCATTTCAGCAAAGCGCTCAAAATCCTCATCATCCTTTTTCTTGGATGGTTTAGGAGGAAAAGGCATGGGTTTCTGAACCCATGGTTCTCTTTCTTTACCGTGCTTCCTAGCAACAAAGTCTCTCTTATCATAATGTTGATTCTTTAATTGTGGGTTATCAAGATCAACAGAAGGTTCAATTTCTACATCACACTACTAGGAAAAGGCCTACTAATGGCGCACCTAATTTGGCCATTAATGGCGCATTAGTGGTGCGCCATTAGTAGCACGCCATTAGTATATTTTACTAATGGCGCACCACAGGTGCGCCATTAGTATCTGGTATACTAATGGCGCACAGCCAATGCGCCATTAGTATATACAACAGTGCGCCATTAGTATGCCTCCCAGGGGGCCATGTATACCCAGGTGCTTTGGCATACTAATGGCGCACGACAGCAAGATGCGTCATTAGTAACTTCGGCATACTAATGGCGCACTGTTTAATGATGCGCCATTAGTATCCTTTGGCATACTAATGGCGCACTATGATGTGATGCGCCATTAGTATGAATATTAGGGTTTTTTTATTTTTTTTATTTTCTGTTTTTTGCACAGGTTACAAAATGTATAATTGGACAAAATATAGACAGCACACATCAACAACAGATTCATCGAATACAATAGAAGATTAGTCTCTGAATACAATTCATCATTTTAGACTCCGAATACAAGTCATCATATTAGTCTCCGAATTGAAAAGACCGAACAAAGATAGAACATTATATTACAAGTCTCGAGACCGCGAGTTTGTCTTCACATTACAACTCGATATCGATCATCTAAACTACCATCACATAGAAGAGAGATGCGGTCATCACGATGAGCATCATCATGATGAAACTCGTCTTCATTCAGTTCCTCCAACGCTCCCTCCCCTCTCCCGGTAGATAGCGGGCATATCTAGATTTGGCCTCGGCCCTAGTGGCGTACCCTTTGTAACTGTTACCGCTGAATCGGTGAACTTGTCTCCGACACTCCTCCCAGTCATCGTAGACTCCGGGAACCTTACCCTTGTACACGACATACCACGGCATCGCTATGCAGTAGCCAAACAAAATGTTAGTACCAATTCACAGACAATACATAAGCAATATATAAGTATGCAACAGAACGATCGGAAGAGAAAAGCAAGACATTAATAGCATCGATTACATCTTAAGTTGAACGACTCTCGAAACCAAAGAGACATACTACAAGTTCATTAAAGTTTAATTACAACATGAGCCAATCGATGTTTCAGAACTAGACACAGCATCACTGCTTTCGACTCGACTCAAGGGACTGGAGCGTGGATGAAGCCGCCGTGTATCGTGGGAGTCATGAAAGAACGGGCGTTGTCAGCCTGCATTTGTAGGATTGTGTCGATGTCACTATTGGACGGTTGATTTCTAAGGTAGAACTACCCCGCGGTACGAAGGACATCTTGATGGATGATTTCCACAAACTCCGACTGGATGCGAAAGAATTCTTGTCTGATGTCCGCGTCCTGGATTGCCGACACGCTCGCGGCCCAATCTTTGAGTCTACTCGGTAGCAGAAGTTGATGATGGTCCCGTACGATCGCCCGCATGTGATGGATGGCGTAGTAGGCACCCTTCTGACCGCCAGGCGGCTGCTTGACGCAGCAGAACATCGTATTGTGGGAGAACACGTGCTTGCCATACTTACGAATAGGCCTGGTGAAGGTGCCTCCAGATTTGACGTAGCCGGGGAGAACATCATCAAGAACCTTCTTGACATTTGTGTAGTCTACGTTCGACTAACGGTCCGGGTCAAAATACGTGGCCATGGAATATTTGGGGCTTAGGAGGATGAGCGTGCAACGTGTGTCACTGCAAAAAACACGGAATGTTAAAAGAAAAACGATCGAAATCTAAGAATTCATATGTTACGGGGCGGTTGAGGGGAGGACTTACTCGGGAAAGTAAGGCACGAGGAAGTTATCCTTATCTTGGTTTGCCAGAATGACGCCTTCGAGGTAAGAACTCGCGACTTGCCGGTCCCCAGCGCTGTCCAAGATCTTGGCACGCATGTAGAAGGGGTCGACTATCACGAGGTCTGGGGTCTTGTCGCGAATGATCCGCATCTCCATACTCAGCGAAAATAACCGAACGAAGGTGTAGTGCAGCGGATGAAGGTTCAACATAGCGTGGATGTCATCAAACCGCAGGACGATCGTACCCCTGATGGAGTTATCCACAAAGCCCTTGCCCTCTGGCACCTTGGCCGCGAAAACCGGGTATGCCACATCCTTCTCTCCGAGACGCCGCTTCTCCAAAGAAAGAACACTGTCATGCAGACTCCGCATAGCACCGGTTGCAGCATCGAGCATATTTCTCGGTAGCATCGGCCTACCCGCCACATGCACCCTCCTCGAGATATCCTCAGGTGAAGGTGGCCCGTCCTGAGCACGGATCGTACTCGGTGTCGGCTGGCCCGCACCCTTGTTAGTCTTTCTTTTGCGTGCCTTCTTCTTCTCCTGTAATGGGACCGAGTTCTGCTCACAGACCGCCTTCTTGAGTGTGTTGGGGTTGATCATATTTCGCACCTCGCCTATCTGAGGCTCGGTGAAGTCGGAAGTTGGAGGCGTCTCCTGAGAGCTGAACTGCAGACGACGCCTGTTGCAACTTGGCTTCTCCGCGGTACCAGCTAGATCGCGCAAGTCTTTTGTTGGGTTGGGTTCTTGAGAAGGAGGCCCCATGAAGTCGCCACCGTACCCATGATCGGCAAAGTACTGATCGACGTTGGCAAATGTATCGTCGTCGTCGTCGTTCTGATCCTGTGCCATATGCATGTTTGGATCCAGTGGCATAGGGATGTCCGGCACCGTTGCGGCGGTCTTGCCATGGGGCCGACTTGGCGCCAGCACGACTGGCAGTGTTGTCTTTGGGGTGGTGTCCCCCGCCCCCAAACGAATCTGGCTCTTCGGCCAAAGCAGGGGCCAGCTCAGGCAGATGCTGAGGGTCGTCACGTCATCATCGTGGGCCCCGACGGGTCGAATCGGAGGTAACAACTCGTCGCAGCCTGGCAGCACCCGAACCAGTTGAACCCTAAACAAGTTGGGTGGCATCTGGGTACCGTGGAACAAGGGGTTGCCCGGTTGAACGATTTTGCCCTTGGCGACATCGACCAACTCGTTGTTCACAAAGTGCAGGAGAGTGCATGGAACGTCGGCGGCGCCCTGCGAAAACATGTAGGGCGTCAGGGATGCCCAGTCAAAGGCAAGGAGATGAAGTCCTCGGCCGAGAGAGGCTTAATTAGTTACCGTGATGATGGCGTCGAGCTCGGCTAATGTCGAGGCACCGCCAACAGCGGGCGTGCAGTGGACGGAGGGGCCGCTTGCTGCAGAGGTGCCGGCCGACGTACACCCGGGTGCATTAAGCTCCCGTGCCGGCATCGGAGACACCAATGCCGCCTCCGCTGGAGACACCAATGGCCCCGCCATCGCGTTCTGCGAGTTGCTAGCCGTGAAGCTAGGAATCGGGGGCGGCCCCTGTTGGCCGCCCGCAATCCACGCACTAATCCCCTGGATCAAGGTAGGCACAATGGCGGTGATCGTCGCTCCGAGTTGTTGTTGCACTTGCTCTTGGACAATCTCCGGAATCCGCGCCACCTGTACCCTGAGTTCTTGAACCTCGCGCGCCTGGCTTTCCGAGCTGGTCTTTTTCTCCTTTCGCCCACCAGTGTTATAGTATGATGACCATTTTGTCGACAAGCCTTTGCCGGCCACACGACCAGCTGACGTCGGCTTACTGAGCTTATCCTTGTTCTTCATTACATTCAACGCCCTATTTAGAGTGGTGTCCCAAGGGTTGCTCTTAGTCGACCCAGCGCTACTACTTTCAGTCGCCTGCGGAAGGAATGTGAACCATTTAGAAATTTGGCTTCATTAATTAGAATGCAACCATATGGAGCTAATTACGCGGGGGTGTATTCCTTACCAGAACAAGCTCAAGCGCCCTGGTCTTCGGATCCGTGGTAAGCTCCTTTGTTTTTGGGTCCTTCTTGTACCGGGCCCTGACAAAGTTCCTGGTCTGCTTGTCACCGTATTTATTGAAGAGGGGCGGTAGGCCTTGCTCGGCACGGTCCGCCTCCTCCTTGTCCCATATAGGCTCCGCCACTCTGTAACCGCCGGGACCGAGTGTGTGTTCCCCTAAGTTCAGCTCCCGCATTTCTTTCCCCCACTTACTTGATTCGGAGTTTGCGGTGCTCGAGCAATTGATCTTGAAGTCGTTGTAGTCATCTTCGGTGATCGAAGGATTTTTCTCCTTGATCTTCTCATAACACTCACCTTTCTCGATCATTCTCTTCACATTGCTTTTCCAAGTAGACAGGGCCTTGCTCATCTTCGTGAGGGCAGCATTGTTCACTTTATTCCCTTTGAGGCTTGTCTTTTCAAATTCAGCGGGGAACTTGTATCGTTCGTGCAACTTCGTGAAGAGGAGGTTGCGCAAATTCCCTCAGTCAGGATGCCTCAGGTTCTCGGTGTTGATCGAGACGGTGCTCCGGAGAATGCACCCGAGCTGAAGCGAGTACCCCTCGACTATTCGTTCGGGCACCGTTGGATTCCCGTCGGAGCCCACTTCAGTAACTTCCTCCTTGAGGGTGCGGAGCACGGTCGGGCGCCGGTCCTTCCGTTGCCTCTTTGGTTGGCTGCCATCTGTGCGTGCGCCGCCATCATGAGTGGTGGCATCCTCGGCGGCACCATCAGTGGTGGCATCAGTGGGGTCATCCTCGGCGGTACCATCAGTGGTCTCAGGATCGGTGGGGAAGGCGGCGTCCTCATACAAGTGAGGTTGTTCCACCATCTCCTGGGACAGCTCCCAGAATTTCTTGCCGCCCGAACCCCCGGCCTCATTGTTGTTGGCCATGTTTCTCTATAAATAGGAACAAAGTTTGGTCAAAAAGTTGGTTATTGTCAAGGAACAAGATCATGGTCTCATCATTTAGGGTTTGTCGACACCGAGGCATCCTAAAAGCTAAGCTTTTATCATTGAGGGTTTTTCGACGCCGAGGCACCCTAAAAGCCTAAGCTTTCATCATTTCGGTTTTTATCGACACCGAGGCACCCTAAAAGCCATGCATTAGTCACAAGTACGCCGGGTCACTTGATCCTACTTAATTAACTACTAAGATACCCCGGCCCATGCATTAGTCACAAGTACCCCATATGTCCTATTTTTAGCAAAGTCATGCTAAAATTCACGGAAAATTTCAGCATGACCTTTGCTGAAAATAGGACATATGGAGTACCCGAATTTGCCAGAACGGAAGTTAATCGACATTCCAGCAAACTCAAGGGCCTCTCGGGTGGACAAGGAAAAAAAGGCCTCCATCACAACATGGAAAATACTCAAGGGCCTCTGCAATTATAATAGGAGCAAGAACAGAGCAAGATCATCACGACACGATGGTCGGAGACATGACCTTTGCCTAACAGTTCTGAACTCCTGCCAAAACTGAACACAACACTGCATAACAATTCCGAACTTCTGCCAAAGCATCTTGCCAGCTAGTAGACCATCATTTGTCAGGCCAAATTGAGGCCAAACAGAAAACCAATGTGGCCATGGCACAAAGTCCATGACCCAGAACAGGAGACATCTGAAACTGTACAACTATACAAGCCTACACTAGTATTACCACAGTATATATATATTGCTGTGAACAATCAGGCCAAAGCACATCCAAAGCACAATATGCAGGACAGATAGGCCATCAATATTTCCTCTATGCAAATACAATGGTAGCATCCAGAGCTAGCTAGTCACTAACAAATCGAATTTCATCAACTTGCAATACAAGGCTCAAGCAATGGGTCAGGCGTCTTCTAACTATACCAGAAACTTGTTTTGGTCCAAAATGTCTTTTATACTACTCTAAGTAACAAGCAATACTTTCACCACTATTTTAATGGTAACATGCTAGTAAAAATACAAAAATGGCATTATTCAGGAAAGGTAGTTTTTATAGGAAAGGTAGTTTCAGGAAAGGTAGTTTTTAATAGAATGTATTTTTATCACTTGGGAAAGTAATCAGTTACAGCAACTTCAATATTTTGTGTCTCTGAATATTTGCATAAATTCCTACCATCATCCATGAGCAGCACCACATAGCAGTTCACAGAGCAGAACATGCATGCACTGTGAAACATGCCCCCAAGTGAAACACATACCCCCAAGTGTCTCTGAACATAGCTCCAAACAGCACTGGGAAACAGGCATGCATGCACTGGTTTGCCAAAACAGAGCACTTTAGTCCTCTGTTTTTGCTAACTGCTACACATACCCCCAAGTGAACCACCACAACATCTAAAAGCTAACAATTATTTTTGCTTATATAATCAGACTTTTTGTGCTAAAAACACCATAGAACAACTGCTCCAAATTTCTAAATAAACTGCCATTTCATTTTATTCAATAATGAACAGTACTCTTTATGGGTTTTTTAGTTAAATGCAGAAAATCCAAAGTTAATTCCGCCGGGCTTTTTTATGTTTTTTATACATAACTGCTAAAACCCTAGGAGTTAACCGAGCCACCAACAGAATGTGGACTTAAAAAGAGAGAGTCACGGATAGTGACATGATACATTTTCATAAAATTAGCTAGTTTTACTTATGGTGCACAAAGGAACAAGTACTGCAGTGCACTTAGAAAAAAATGAAGGAACTTCTCTCTACCACACGTAACCTGATTCTTTCACATTGCTTGTCTTTTCCTTTTTTTACTCAATAACGGTAAGCACTAATACTCTTAACTGCACTATAGAAATTGAACCAAATGAACTCCATGGGTGCTGCCATCTCACTCGTCATTGACGGTGCAATGAAACAATGTTTATAACTGGTGTTTGTTCTTCTCAAAGTATATTCCTTAATCGCAATGGCTAGCTGCTGAAACTATACGTAACAGTCAAAACACAAACAGAAAGAACCAGATTTGAGAAATTCAGAAACTATAAACTATGTAACTGCTGAATTATACACAACCGCTTCCAAGGCCTACTAGTGTTTTTCAGAGAGAACAACCATGTACAGTTAAAAAATGGTAACTGTGTTGGGGGGAAGTTGATGTTGCTCGATGCCTGAAGTGAGGCCGGCAATTAAGGGACCACCGAGACAAAATCTACGAGTAAACTAACATCCTAAATAGGGGGAAGCTCACCGAGGCACCGGGGCGGCGGGGTGTCGGGGCGGCTAGGGCGTCGGGGACGGCGCAGTGAGGACTTCTGGTCGTAGGCAATTTCCTTGGCGTCCGCGTGCACCACCAGCCGCGACGAGCGGCCGTTCTTGGACCTCCTCAGCCTCCCCTGCTCATTACACCCAACAGCACCGATCATAGAAACGGCGCGGCGAGGCAGAGGAACGGCGCGTGAGAGAGGGGCGGGGAAGCGGGGGTTACCTGGGAGGAGAAGGAGCGGAGGAGGGAGGCGGGGCGTCGAGGCGGCGTCGGGGCGTCGAGGCGGCGAGGC
>NC_041388.1:690152446-690187437 GCF_002162155.2 Triticum dicoccoides
GGGGCAGCGGCGGGGCAGCGGCGTCGGGGCGTCGGGGCGGCGTCGGGGCGTCGAGGCGGCGGGGCAGCGGCGTCGGGAGAGGAGACGGGAAGGGGATCGAGGGCGAGGGCGAGGGAGAGAGAGGGGATAGGGAGGGGCCGGGGAGGGAATATGGATGGGTCCGGGCACAATACTAATGGCGCACCACCCCTCGGTGCGCCATAAGTACATCCATACTAATGGCGCACCTCAACGTGGTGCGCCATTAGTATTTTTTCTTATAGCAATGGCACAATACTAATGGCGCACCACCCCTCGGTGCGCCATAAGTACATCCATACTAATGGCGCACCTCACCGTGGTGCGCCATTAGTATTTTTTTTATAAGACGGTAATAATTTTTTAAACTTGTTTAAATCATAACAGTAATATTTTTTATAAGACAGTAACAGTAATATTTTTTTTATAAGACAGTAATAATTTTTTAAAAAGTATCATCAAACAGTAATGCCGGTGGAGCGGGGGAGGGTGCGCGGGGTGCGGGGGGTCGGCGGCGGCGGTTGGGTAGGGGAGGGGTGCAGGGGCCCGGCGGCGGCGGTTGAGTAGGGGAATCGAGGGTGCGAGGGGTCGGCGGTGGCGGCCGGTGGACCGGGGGGTGCTCGGCAGCAAGGGGGACCAGATCTGGCGAGGTGGGATAGCGATCGAGATGGAGGGGGATCGAGATCGAGTGTCCATGAAATTTAAAAATATTCATGATAGTTCAAAAAGTGCCCATGAAATACAATCGAGAAATAAGGCTACGATTTAAATACAATCGATCTTAGCTATCTATCTGTTCACAATCTTCTTGCCCTTCTTTTTCGCAAATGGAGTTCTTCTGTGGAACGGACGTCCTTTAGGTAGGGTGGTCCCGCTTCTTCTTGTGGTGTATGCTGCTACTTCATCATCGTCGTCATGTTCGATCCTCGGGTCGCCGTACTTGTCGAAGTCTTGCTTATTGGCTACTCCATCCATTCCGATGATCTTCCTTTTGCCTCTCCTCACGACAACACGACTGGGCTTTGACGGGTCGGTAATGAAGAAGCATTGGTCCACTTGGGAAGCTAGTACCCATGGCTCATTTTTCGCGGTGATGTTTGCGCCCGCGGTCTTGGATTTGGCTTCGGGTATAACCATGGTGGTGAAATACCGGTCTTCTTTTAGGACGCTCTTGGCCCATCTGACACGGAACATCGGGACCTTCTCTCCAGCGTAGCTCAGCTCCCAGATCTCCTTGATCCTTCCGTAGTATATGTCCTTGTCGTTACCGGTGTAGGATTCCATTGTTACTCCAGAGTTCTGATAACCATCGCTCTTCATGTCCTTGGCCTCGGTGTAGAATGTGTAGCAGTTGATATCGTACGCCTCATAGGCCATCAGGTTGTGCTCGGCGCCCTGTGACAAGGCGAATATGAGTTGTTCTTCCGCGGAAGAATCCTCATGTAAAGGGTACGACAGAAGCTTCTGCTTGAACCAACGCGTGAAACATGAGTTGTGCTCTTTGAGTATATCTCCGTCCGTCCTCTGTTGGCCTCAGTCATTGTACGTCTTCTTAATAAAGGTTTTGTGCTCTACCACCCAAGGATCGACCATGTCTATGTGTTGTAGCGCGACTAGGTTTGCTCTTTCAAAGTCGGGGAGTCGACCCTCGAAGTCGACATGCATTTCGCGGCGACCCTCACGGTGACCCCATCCAGCGAGCCTGCCGAGGTGCCTGTTGACGGGCAGACCAACGGGGTTCTCGATGCCTAGATAATTCGTGCAGTAGGAGATGCACTCTTCAGCCAGAAAGCCCCTGGCTATGCTTCCCTCTGTACGTGACATGTTGCGAACGTATCCTTTGATGACACCATTCATCCTTTCGAACGGCATCATGCTGTGCAGGAATGTCGGCCCGAGTTGGATGATATCGTCCATGATATGGACCAGCAGATGCACCATAACATCGAAGAATGCGGGCGGGAAGTACATCTCAAGCTCGCATAGTATCACCACGATCTCTTCCTGTAGCCTTCTGAGTTGCCTCACGCCAACAGACTTCCGAGAGATGACGTCAAAAAAGTTGCATAGGCCAAATAGGGTTTCACGGACGTGCGCATCCATGATCGCACGGATTGCAACTGGAAGTATCTGCGTCATCAGCACGTGACAGTCGTGAGACTTCATCCCGCTGAACTTCAGCTTCGCTGGGTCTAGGTATCTGCTTATCTTCCTCGCGTAACCGTAAGGAAGTTTTACTCCTACGAGGCAGGTGAAAAACTGCTCGATCTCCTCCTGACTTAGAGTGAAGCACGCGGGAGGGTAGTCATTTCCGGTCTTCTTGTCCTTTTTGCCTTTGCGACGACTTTCCGTGTCCTGCTTCGCCTCATCATCATCATCATCATCATCATATATAGCGTGAAGCTCCTGCCTGATGCCCATTGATTTCAAGTCTGCCCTTGCTTTCGGCCCATCTTTGGCCTCTCTGGCATGTTGAGCAGGGTACCAAGCAGACTCTCGCACACGTTCTTCGTGATATGCATGACATCAAGGCTGTGAGGCACACGGTGGATCTTCCAGTACGGCAAGTCCCAGAAAACAGACCTCGTTTTCCATACCTTCAGCAGCGGCTCTGGCGCCTTTCGCTTCTTTCCCGGCTCTGGCGCCTTTTGCTTCTTTCCCGGCAGTGGGCAGTCTTTCCAATTTTTCAACAGCTCGTCTATTTCCTCGCCGCTCCTCGTACGCGGGCGTCCTCGGGGTTCGGTTTCACCATCGAACAGATCCTTGCGTTTTCTCCACGGGTCATCGTCGCGAAGCCACCTTCGATGTCCCATGAACACGGTTTTCAAAGACCCGGGATCTCTATCTAGCTGGCGATACGTTGTGTCATCCATGCACCTGACGCATCCAGAAAATCCGTGGACCACCTGCCCCGCGACATATCCGTAACCGAGATAGTCGTGCACCGTCGTGAGCAGCGCGGCTCTCATAGGGAAATATTCTTTCTCTGCGGCGTCCCACGTATTGGCTGGCGTTTTCCACAGTGTGTCAAGCTCCTCTTTCAGCAGCCCCAGATACAGATTGATGTCGTTCCCTGGTTGTTTCGGTCCTTCAATTAGCATACTCATGTGAATGTACTTCCTCTTCATGCCCAACCAGGGGGGAAGGTTGTACATCCACACAAACACAGGCCAGGTGCTATGTGTGCTTCTCTGGCTGCCAAACAGAATGACTCCATCGGTGCTCGCGCCCAGCATGATGTTCCTTGGATCGTTCCCAAATTCTGGGTCTTCGAAGTTCAACGCTTGCCACTGGCTCGCATCCTTAGGGTGACTCAGCATCTTGTCTTTTTTATCTATCTCCGGATCATTTGCGTCATCTTCTCGCTTCTTCTCCTCCCTATCCGCGTGCCAACGCAGGAGCTTTGCTACCTTAGGGTCCGCGAAATACTGCTGCAGACGAGGAGTGATCGGAAAGTACCACACCACTTTTCGAGGAGCTTTCTTCCTCTTCTTGTATCGAGTGACGCCGCACACCGGACATATGGTAGACTCCGCGTGCTCGTCCCGATAAATGATGCAATTGTTCATGCACACATGGTATTTCACGTGTGGTAAATCCAGAGGACACACGATTTTCTTCGCCTCCTCCAAACTGGTCGGGCACTTGTTCCCCTTGGGAAGACGTTCGTGCTAGAATGACATGTTCTCGTCGAAGCATGCGTCGGTCATTTTGTGTTTTACCTTCATCTCCAGAGCCATGAGAGTTACTTTCAGGCGGGTATCCTCGGGCCTGCATCCTTCATACAATGGAGTAACCGCGTCTAACTCAAGTTGATACATCTTGGCTTTCTCTCGGGCGGCAGCTCTTGCGTTATCCGTCTGCTTGAGAAGCAGCTCTTGAATATGAGGGTCCTGCACCCAGCCCATCGATGGCCCAGCGTCGTCTGCTCCGCCGGCATCATCATCTTCATGATCATGCTCGTCGTCTGCTCCGGCATCTTCCTCATCATCATGTCCTGCATCTTCTACATGATGACTATGTACAGCATCACTGTCGTGATCATCTCCTAGGGATTCTTCGTCTTCTCGCCCGCCCGAGCCGCGGTGGTTGTCTTGCTGCCCTTCCTCATTTCTTGCCCGGCCCCCATGGACGACTTTGTAGTCATCTTCATCACCTTGCCACCGATAGCCATCCATGAAACCACGCAAGAGCAGGTGGTCCTGCACCTGCCTGGATTCCGGGTCCGCAATAAGGCTCTTCAGCTTGCATCTTCGACACAGACATCTTATCTCCATCTCGTTCTTTTGAAGCATCTCGGCCTTCGCGGACCTCAAAAACCTATTCACGATGCCTTCGGTCATCATGCGGACCATGGTCGCCTGCGGGGTAGAGCAAAACGATATTTTAGAACCAAGAAAAAATTTGGCATGACTTTCCCTAAAAATAGGACCAAAAAGAATGCTTAATGCCAAAATTCTCGCCGAAACGGAAATGAATCAACATTCCGGCAAAATATTGGCAACTATCAAATTTCAAATACCGGTACACCTCCAAACACAAACACATATGCAACACCACAAACATATGCAACACCACGAACATACATAGATCTAGCTAGGCCATAAAAAGTGCATGTGCACATTGTTGTAGGGAGAACAACATAAATATAGCTTCCCCCCTTACTTACCTATCAAAACAAGGTAATTTAACCACTTAAATTGAATGAATCTATGGTGGAAATGAGGTGAAAAAGAGGAGGCACCCGAGACAAGGAGGAGGTGGAGAGAATGAAGTGGGGAGAAAGTGAGTGTGGGTAGGAGAGGCTGTCCAAAATATCTTGTTGCTGCCCACTTACTAATGGCGCACCAACTCTAAATGCGCCATTAGTAATCCAGGTTACTAATGGCGCACCTCTTGGTGGTGCGCCATTAGTAGTTTTGCAAAAAAAAATACTAATGGCGCACTGTCCCACAGTGCGCCATTACTAGTCACGGTGGAACAGTGTGCCATTAGTAGTTTAGCAAAAAAGGGAATAAAAATATAATAAAAAAACAACATTAGTGGCGCACTTTCCGGCAGGTGCGCCATTACTAGTTACAACTAGTAATGGCGCACTGTGTCTGGATGCGCCATTAGTATGTTTGGACAGGCGCACTAGTTAAAAAAAATTTGATACTAATGGCGCACCCGGGGCCAGGTGCGCCATAAGTAGTTTCAACTCTAATGGCGTATCAGAAGGTGGTGCGCCATTAGTATATACTAATGGCGCACCGCTTGTCTGGTGCGCCATTAGTGTCAATCCCATCTATAGCCCTTTTTCTAGTAGTGTCATTATTATTGCTAGGTTGAGCATCAACATGAACATCATCATTAACATTATCACTAGGTTCATGTTCATTACCAGATTGTGTTTCAGCATTAGAAATAGAAATAGCATTGGGATTCTCAGGAGTGTCTACAACAGGTTCACTAGAAGCATGCAAAGTCCTATCATTTTCCTTTTTCTTCCTTTTAGAAGGACTAGGTGCATCTACATTAGTTCGCTGAGAATCTTGCTCAATTCTTTTAGGGTGGCCCTCGGGATACAAAGGTTCCTGAGTCACTTTACCTCCTCTAGTTGCAACTCTAACAGCAAAGTCATTATTTTTACTATTCAATTCATTGAGCAAATCATTCTGAGCTTTAAGTACTTGTTCTACTTGAGTGGTAACCATAGAAGCATGTCTATTAATAAGTTTAAGTTCACCTTTAACACTAGCCATATAATCACTCAAGTGTTCAATCATATAAGCATTATGTTTGAATTGTCTACCAACATAAGCATTAAAATCTTCTTGCTTAACCATAAAGTTATCAAATTCATCCAAACATTGGCTAGCAAACTTAGCAGGAGGGATTTCCGCTTTTTCATATCTATAGAGAGAATTTACCTTTACTACCTGTGTCGGGTAATTGAGACCATGTGTTTCTTCAACAGGTGGCAAATTAAGACCATGTATTTTTTCAATAGGTGGTAAATTCTTAACATCTTCAGCTTTAATACCTTTTTCTTTCATAGATTTCTTTGCCTCTTGCATATCTTCAGGACTGAGAAATAGAATACCCCTTTTCTTCGGAGTTGTCTTAGGAGTTGGTTCAAGAAGTGTCCAATTATTTTCATTGGTCAACATATTATTCAATAGAATTTCTGCTTGATCAACTGCTCTTTCCCTGAAAACACAACCAGCACAACTATCCAGGTAATCTCTGGAAGCATCGGTTAGTCCATTATAAAAGATATCAAGTATTTCATTTTTCTTGAGAGGATGACCAGGCAAAGCATTAAGTAATTGGAGAAGCATCCCCCAAGCTTGTGGGAGACTCTCTTCTTCAATTTGCACAAAATTATATATTTCCCTTAAAGCAGCTTGTTTCTTATGAGCGGGGAAATATTTAGCAGAGAAGTAGTAAATCATATGGTGGGGACTACGCACACAACCAGGATCAAGAGAATTAAACCATATCTTGGCATCACCCTTTAATGAGAACGGAAATAATTTAAGGATATAATAATAGCGTGTTTTCTCATCATTGGTGAACAGGGTAGCTGAGGGAGTCCTGGATTAGGGGGTGTTCGGGTAGCCGGACTATACCTTCAGCCGAACTCCAGGACTATGAAGATACAAGATTGAAGACTCCGTCCCGTGTCCGGATGGGACTTTCCTTGGCATGGAAGGCAAGCTTGGCGCTGCGGATATTCAAGATCTCCTACCATTGTAACCGACTTTGTGTAACCCTAACCCTCTCCGGTGTCTATATAAACCGGAGGGTTTTAGTCCGTAGGACAACTTCATCATACAACAATCATACCATAGGCTAGCTTCTAGGGTTTAGCCTCCTTGATCTCGTGGTAGATCTACTCTTGTACTACCCATATCATCAATATTAATCAAGCAGGACGTAGGGTTTTACCTCCATCAAGAGGGCCCGAACCTGGGTAAAACATTGTGTCCCTTGTCTCCTGTTACCATCCAGCCTAGACGCACAGTTCGGGACCCCCTACCCGAGATCCGCCGGTTTTGACACCGACATTGGTGCTTTCATTGAGAGTTCCTCTGTGTCGTCACTTTCAGGCCCGATGGCTTCTTCGATCATCAACCACGATGCAGTCCAGGGTGAGACTTTTCTCCCCGGACAGATCTTCGTCTTCGGCGGCTTCGCACTGCGGGCCAACTCGCTTGGTCACCTTGAGCAGATCGAAAGTTACGCCCCTGGCCATCAGGTCAGGTTTGGAAGCCTAAACTACACGGCTGACATCCGTGGGGACTTGATCTTCGACGGATTCGAGCCACAGCCAAGCGTTCCACACTGTCTCGATGGGCATGATATAGCTCTGCTGCCAAACAGCGCCTTGGAGGCCGCACACGCATCGGTTCCGACCATTGATTCAGAGCGCACTGCGCCAATCGAGGATCAGCGGTTGGACGCTGCCTCAGGGGCTGCGATCTCAGAGGCGATCAAGCCGAACTCCAGCCCCGCACTCCGCATGGCCCGTGACTCCGAGGAGCCGGATTCCTCTCCGAACTCCAAGCCCCCCGCACCCCCGCCGATCGAATCCGATTGGGAGCCGATAATGGAGTTCACCGCCGCGGACATCTTTCAGGACTCGCCCTTTGGTGACATCCTGAATTCTCTAAAGTCTCTCTCTTTATCAGGAGAGCCCTGTCCGAACTACGGTCAGCAAGGTTGGGATACGGACGATGAAGAAATTCAAAACCCACCCACCACCCACTTCGTAGCCACTGTCGACGACATAACCGACATGCTTGACTTCGACTCCGAAGACATCGACGGCATGGACGACGATGCAGGAGACGAACAAGAACCAGCACCTGTAGGGCGTTGGAAGGCCACCTCGTCATATGACATATATATGGTGGACACTCCAAAGGATGGAGATGGCGATGGAACAGCAGTGGACGATACCTCTAAGAAATAGCCCAAGCACCGGCGTCAGCTGCGCCGCTCTAAGTCCCGCCAAAGCCAAAACGGTGATTCCGGCACGGGAGATAATACTACTCCGGATAGCGCCGAAGAACACCCCCTCCAGCAAAATTCGGCATAGGAGGACAGAGAAGCCAGCCCTCACGAGAGGGCGGCGAACCAAGAGGTTGAGGACGATAATTATACGCCTCCCTCCGAAGACGAGGCAAGCCTCGACGACGACGAGTTCGTCGTGCCAGAGGACCTTGCTGAACAAGAGCATTTTAAACGCAGGCTCATGGCCATGGCAAGCAGCCTCAAGAAAAAGCGGCAACATCTTAGAGCTGATCAGGATTTGCTAGCTGACAGATGGACTGAAGTCCTTGCGGCCAAAGAGTATGAACTCGAACGCCCCTCCAAGATTTACCCAAAGCGCAGGCTGCTACCCCGACTAGAGGAGGAAGCACCTACATCACCAGCGCATGACATGGCCGACCGGCCACCTGGTGGCCACGACAGAGAGGCCTCTTGGCCCTCCACTCAAGCCATGCCCCGGCACCGTGTCAAGCATACTAAGGCACGGGAAAATGCGCCCGACCTAAGCGACACCTTGGAGGACAAGGCAAGGCAAACAAGATCGATCTATGGATCGCGTAGGCGCCCCACGGCACGTGACGGTGATCGTCACTCCGGACGCAATGAATCCGGCCGGGCCGAACTCAACAGACAAAGCTCCTTCGAGCTGCGTCGTGATATAGCCCAATACAGAGGCGCCGCACACCCACTATGCTTCACAGATGAAGTAATGGATCATAAAATCCCTGAGGGCTTCAAACCCGTAAACATCGAATCGTACGATGGCACAACAGATCCTGCGGTATGGATCGAGGATTATCTCCTTCATATCCACATGGCCCGCAGCGATGATCTACACGCCATCAAATACCTCCCACTCAAACTTAAGGGACCGGCCCGGCATTGGCTTAATAGCTTGCCAGCAAACTCAATCGGTTCTTAGGAGTACCTGGAAACCGCATTCCTTAACAACTTCCAGGGAACTTATGTGCGACCACTGGACGCCGATGACCTAAGCCACATAATTCAGCAGCCAGAAGAATCGGCCAGGCAATTCTGGACACGGTTCCTAACAAAGAAAAACCAGATAGTCGACTGTCCGGACGCAGAGGCCTTAGCGGCCTTCAAGCATAATATCCGTGAGGAGTGGCTGGCCCGGCACCTGGGACAGGAAAAGCCGAAAACTATGGCATCCCTCACGACACTCATGGCCCGCTTTTGCGCGGGAGAAGACAGCTGGCTAGCTCGCAGTAACAACTTAACCAAGAACACTGGTAATTAAAATACCAAGGACAAAAGTGACAGGTCGCGTCGGAACAAACAAAAGCGTCGCGTTAACAGCGACAGCAACGAGGATACGGCAGTTAATGCCGGATTCCGAGGCTACAAATCCGGTCAACGGAAACAGCCATTCAAAAGAAAAACTCAGGGCCCGTCCAGTTTGGACCGAATACTCGACCGCTTGTGCTAGATACATGGCACCCCCTAAAAGCCAGCCAATCACACCAACAGGGATTGTTGGGTGTTCAAGCAGGCAGGCAAGTTAAGAGCCGAAAACAAAGACAAGGGGCTGCATAGAGACGATGAGGAGGAGCCCAGGCCGCCGAACAACAGTGGGCAGAAGGGATTTCCTCCGCAAGTGCGGACGGTGAACATGATATACGCAACCCACATCCCCAAGAGGGAGCGGAAGCGTGCGTTACAGGACGTATATGCGATGGAGCCGGTCGCCCCAAAGTTCAACCCATGGTCCTCCTGCCCGATCACCTTAGATCGAAGCGACCACCCCACTAGCATCCGTCACGGCGGCTTCGCCGCATTGGTTCTAGACCCAATCATTGACGGATTTCATCTCACAAGAGTCCTCATGGACGGCGGTAGCAGCCTGAACCTGCTTTACCAGGATACAGCGCGAAAGATGGGCATAGATCCCTCGAGGATCAAGCCCACCAAAACGACCTTTAAAGGCGTCATACCAGGTGTAGAAGCCAACTGTACAGGCTCAGTTACACTGGAAGTGGTCTTCGGATCTCCGGATAACTTCTAAAGCGAGGAGTTAATCTTCGACATAGTCCCGTTCCGTAGTGGCTATCACGCACTGCTCGGGCGAACCGCATTCGCAAAATTCAACGCGGTACCACACTATGCATACCTTAAGCTCAAGATGCCAGGCCCTAGGGGAGTAATCACGGTCAATGGGAACACTGAACGCTCCCTCCGAACGGAGGAGCACACGGCAGTGCTCGCAGCAGAAGTACAAAGCAGCCTCTCTAGGCAGTTCTCCAGTTCGGCCTTCAAAAAGCCGGACACTGTCAAGCGTGCCCAGAGTACCCTACAACAAGACCGCCTGGAACGTTCCGAGCTAGCGTAGCAATGCGGCCCCAACCCTAGCCCTCGCGATATAGCGAAACCAGCGCTTCGCATACATAACTACGCTCTTGAAATACCATGGGCATAGGGGAAGGGGCACTATCATGGCACGCCCGAAATACGGCTTAAACCGCACCAGGGGCTGCCGGATTCCTTCTTTTTTCTCTTACTCTCACGACTCCATACTTCGGACGACCCATTCGGCAATTCAACTGCCGCACAAACGATGCAAGATCCAGGGAAGCACACAAGCCACGCCGCATTATGGAACTCCCAGGTGGTCTCTATTGTGAGCAGTATACCTGTTTTTTAATACAATTCAGCGGCCTGCCCCCGGCCAGGACATGTTAAATAGTCCAATTTATTTTTCTTATCGCACTATTTGTATCGTTCCGCTTTCATAGCAGCCTTTCTATAAACAATGCATAGCTTTTTGTCTATTTTTTGCATTACCCTCTTTTTATATATATGTTTATTCATAACATGTTGCATCCGTACACTGTGGTACTGCAAAATACGCCAGGGGCTTCAGTACCCATCAATATGGCGTGAGAAGTCCGTCCACTTTCACAAGTGCGGCACCCCGAACTTATAGCACTATATGCATCGGCTCCGAATCATGATTTGGGTCAATAGTTGGGTTTGCCCGGCTCCTATGTTTTGGTGCCTTACGTTCTGCTATATCGGCTAAGGCAGCACTAGGATAACCACTGCGATTGTGCCCCAGTTGAGCTGGGTCGAGCACCTTAGTGGAGAAAGCTAAAACTGACTGTCATGATGAGGCGAGAGACCGGTCGCTATTCGAGAGGTTTTTCGAGTCCTTAAAGGCTTATGCTGCTTCGAGCGAGGAACCGGCTTTGTCCGGCCAAGGCATGGATAGCGCCCCGAACTCGGTCTTCCAAATACTAGGGGCTTCGCCGAAATTTAAAATTATAGAGTTCTATGGCTAAGTGAGAGTGTTCAAGCATTATAGTCCGATTGCCTTGTTCATTGTGCTGACCGCCTCCCTCGACGGACCCAATCATGGGAAAAAGAGCGCTCAGGTTTATCCCGAACACCCCAGCACTAGTGGCATGGGGGCAAAAGCCGATGACTGGCCATCTCTCAATTTTTTGATAAACGGCCGCACAGAAAGTAATATTTTAAATTCAAGCATTGCTTAGCGCATATGAACAAGTTTTCAGCGCACAGGATAACACGAGCGAGTTCATTCAAAAATTACATCTTTGGTACATTCATCCGCCATAAGGCGGGCACCAGCAAGAACATCCTTGTAATAGTTCTCGGGCTTGCGATGCTCCTTACCCGGCGGCGGCCCGTCCTTCACAAGCTTCTCACCGTCCAGCTTACCCCAGTGCACCTTTGCACGGGCAAGGGCCCTACGGGCACCTTCGATGCAGACGGAGCGCTTGATGACCTCGAGCCTTGGACAAGCCTCCACCAGCCACCGCACCAGTCTGAAGTAGCTCCCAGGCAGGGCCTCTCCAGGCCACAGCCGAACTATGAAGCCCTTCAGGGCCTGTTCGGCCGCCTTGCGGAGCTCGACCAGCTGCTTCAGCTGGTCGCTCAAGGGCACAGGGTGTCCGGCCTCAGCGTACTGAGACCAGAACACCTTCTCCGTCGAGTTGCCTTCCTCGGCTCGGTAGAATGCGGCAGCATCAGATACGCTGCAGGGAAGATCTACGAATGCCCCTGGAGAGCTCCGGATTCGGGTAAGTAACAAGTAGTTTACTTTTATATGTCTGCTTTGCATATAGAATGCCTTACCCGCCGCTATCTTTTTCACCGCATCCAATTCCTGGAGGGCCTTCTGGGCTTCGGCCTTGGCAGATATGGCAGTTTTAAGGGCCGCAGCAAGCTCGGACGCTCGCGTCTTCGAGTCGAGCTCCAAACTCTCATGTTTTTGCATGAGAACCTGAAGCTCTAGCCGCACCTCGCCGACCTGCGCCTCAAATTTCTCCCGCTCGGTGCGCTCCGTGGCCGCTTTCTTCTCGGCCTCGGACAGCGCCTGCTTGAGGGTCGCCACCTCAGTTGTGGCCCCTACAATAAGAAGTATACTCCTGTCATTTTTTGCAATTGCGCCTTCCTATAGGCATTTTTTCTATAAGGTATCTCTTACCTTCTTTCTCCTCGAGCTGCCGTTTGGCAAGGCCAAGCTCTTGCTCGGTCCGCTCGAGGCCCTGCTTCAGGGCACCCACCTCCGCAGTCAGTGCGGCGGTGGCCAGCAGCGAAGCCTGCATACGTATATTGACTCCTTTTTAGTTAGACTTCTGCGATATTTAATAGATCCACTATTCGGCTTTTCTTTCCGAACGCCAAACAGAGCATCAGGGGCTACTGTCTATATGTTAATATTTTTACATATTTTTACTTACCTCGAAGCCTGTTAGAAGGCTAGCACAAGCTTCAGTCAGTCTACTTTTGGCGGACTGAACCTTCTGGACCACCGTACTCATGATGGCATGGTGCTCCTCGTCAATGGAGGCGCCCTTAAGCTCCTCCAGCAGATTGTCCGGCGCCTCCGGTTGGACGGAGGACGCCGGCTCAGTAGGCTTGCTCCTCTTGGCAGGAGTTCGCCTACCGCGGTCCGGAACCGTTGATGATTCCGGCACAGTGTCCGGCTTAAAGCCGGACTTGGAGCCCAGGGGGGTCTTGTCCCCTTCACTCCTAGAGTCCGGGAGGTCGCCTCGTGGCTCCTCCTGGACCACCTCCTCTCGCCCCGGAGCTTGTCGCGATGCTACTTCGGCGTCGTCCGCAGCACAGGGGGAAGCAGCGGGCGGAACTGAATTCACGTCCGATGAATCCAGGGAGCCGCTCAACGACTCGTCGAGCCCGTCCTTGGGCGGAATGCATGATTATATCCGACATTAGGGAAAGCTGTGCAACAAAAGGAATATCACGAGTTACTCTGGTATCCGAACACTTACAATCTCGCCGGACGCTTGGCCCTGTCCGGCCTCTCCTCTTCGTCCTCGTCGGCGTCGGGGACGTAGTCCGGCGGAGGGGTTTTCCTCTTCTTGGACCCCCTCGGTCTCCCCTACTGGGGCGGCCTTCCTCGTCTTTCCTTCCCCGCTGGAGGGGGAGAGGTTTCTTCTTCCTCCTCCTCGTCTTCAAGGGAGGAGTGCGTCTCGGACTCGTCGGACGACGAGTCCGACACCACCATATGCCGGGATCTCTTTCGAGTCCCCGTGGCCTTCTTCTTCTTGGCCTTCTTCTCCGGCACCACATAAGGTGCCGGAACCAGCAGCTTCTCTAGGAGAGCAGGGGCTGGGTCTTCGGGCAAGGGAGCCGAACAGTTAATCTGTCCGGACTTCTCCCGCCAATCCTGTCAAAGGTGAGGGAGTTTAGATCCCGCATAGAGTGAAACTATGAAAAAACTTAACATCCTGTAAAAGATGGAAATATCTTACCTCGCCAGCAGGACACTACGAGCTGAATCCGCGGTCTTCGGAGGCGGATGTGGGAGCCTCGGCGCCTTTGGTTAGCCCCCTCCATACATCTTCGTACATCGTGTCGAAGAGCCTGCTCAGAGTTTGGTGTTGCGCCGGGTTGAACTCCCACAAACTGAAGTCCCGTTCTTGACACGGAAGGATCCGGCGGACAAGCATGACCTGGATTACGTTGACAAGCTTGAGCTGCTTGTTCACCAGGGACTGGATGCATTTTTGCAGTCCGGTCAACTCTTCTTCGTCGCCCCATGACAAGCTTGTCTCCTTCCAGGACGTGAGCCGCGTAGGGGGTCCGGATCGGAATTCATGGGTTGTGATCCACTTCGGATCGCGTGGCTCGGTGATGTAAAACCACCCTGACTGCCACCCCTTCAAGGTCTCCACAAAGGAGCCCTCGAGCCATAGGACGTTGGCAATTTTGCCCGCCATGGAACCTCCGCACTCCGCCTGGTTGCCGCGCACCACCTTTGGCTTGACGTTGAAGGTCTTGAGCCAGAGGCCGAAATGGGGGCGAATGCAGAGGAAGGCCTCGCACACGACGATAAACGCCGAGATATTGAGGATGAAGTTCGGGGACAGATCGTGGAAATCTAGGACATAGTAGAACATGAGCCCGCGGACAAATGGGTGGAGAGGAAAACCCAGTCCGCGGAGGAAGTGGGGAAGAAATACTACCCTCTCATGGGGCCTTGGGGTGGGGAGAAGCTGCCCCTCCTCAGGAAGCCGGTGCGCGATGTCTTTGGACAAGTATCCGGCCTTCCTTAACCTTTTAACATGGCCCTCCGTGACGGAGGAGACCATCCACTTGCCTCCCGCTCCGGACATTGTTGGAGAGGGTTGAGGTAGGAAGTGCGGGCTTGGGCGCTGGAGCTCGGGTGCGCAGAAGATGGATAGGCAAAGGAGGAAGAAGGCGTAGGTAAAAAGGTGGATCCTTATCCCCTTATATGGGCGGAAGCGACTATGCGTCCCCACCAGCCGTGATAAGTGGCGCGGTTGGGTTACCCACGTCCGTATTAACGAGAATCCCGTAAATAAAGGGGACACGATCTCTGCTTTGACAAGACGTGCCAAGGAAACCGCCTCGCAAAACACGCTGAGGTGGAGAAGTGAAAACGATTCGAATAAGGGCTTGGCCGTAGTGTGATGTCACGCTGCGGAATACGTCAGCAGATTAGATTTGTGTTAATATTATTCTCTCTATGGCAATAAGTGGAAGCTTACTTTGGAGAGCCGGACACCGCTCTTGGTGTTTACAAACTTTTATGAAGAATTTGGAGGAGGAACCCGCCTTGCAATGCCAAGGACAATCTGCGCGCCAGACTCGTCGTCATTGAAGCCTGGTTCAGGGGCTACTAAGGGAGTCCTGGATTAGGGGGTGTTCGGGTAGCCGGACTATACCTTCAGCCGAACTCCAGGACTATGAAGATACAAGATTGAAGACTTCGTCCCGTGTCCGGATGGGACTTTCCTTGACGTGGAAGGCAAGCTTGGCGATGCGGATATTCAAGATCTCCTACCATTGTAACCGACTTTGTGTAACCCTAACCCTCTCCGGTGTCTATATAAACCGGAGGGTTTTAGTCCGTAGGACAACTTCATCATACAACAATCATACCATAGGCTAGCTTCTAGGGTTTAGCCTCCTTGATCTCATGGTAGATCTACTCTTGTACTACCCATATCATCAATATTAATCAAGCAGGACGTAGGGTTTTACCTCCATCAAGAGGGCCCGAACCTGGGTAAAACATTGTGTCCCTTGTCTCCTATTACCATCCGGCCTAGACGCACAGTTCGGGACCCCCTACCCGAGATCCGCCGGTTTTGACACTGACAGTAGCTATATCATTTAATTTAGTAAGATGTGCCACAGCAGTTTCAGATTCATAGCTATAAATAGGATCAGATTCAACCAAAGTAATTATATCAGGATAAATAGAGAAATCATAATCCTTATCAGTAATAAAGATAGGTGAAGTAGCATAAGCAGGATCATATTTCATTCTAGCATTCAGAAATTTTTCTTTAAGCTTAGCTAATAGTTTCTTAAGATCACTTCTATCATTGCAAGCAAGAAAGTCTCTAGCAGTTTCTTTATCCATAACATAACCCTCAGGAACAACAGGCAATTCATATCTAGGGGGGAGAATCTTCATCATCACTTTCATCAATATTATCAGTTTCAATAATTTCATTCTCTCTAGCCCTAGCAAATTGTTCATCAAGAAATTCACCTAGTGGCATAGTAGTATCAAGCATAGAAGTGGTTTAATCATAAGTATCATGCAAAGCAGAAGTGGCATCATCAATAAGATGCGAAATATCGGAATTAATAGCAGAAGCAGGTTTAGGTGTCGCAAGCTTACTCAAAGCAGAAGGTGAATCAAGTGCAGAGCTAGATGGCAGTTCCTTACCTCCCCTCGTAGTTGAGGGGAAAATCTTGGTTCTTTGATCTTTCAAGTTCTTCATAATGATAAGCAGATATAAATCCCAAGTGACTCAAAGAATAGAGCTATGCTCCCCGGCAATGGCAACAGAAAATGTTCTTGATAACCCACAAGTATAGGGGATCGCAACAGTTTTCGAGGGTAGAGTATTCGACCCAAATTTATTGATTCGACAAAAAGGGAGCCAAAGAATATTCTCAAGTATTAGTAGCTGAGTTGTCAATTCAACCACACCTGGAAACTTAATATCTGCAGCAAAGTATTTAGTAGCAAAGTAATATGATAGTAGTGGTAACGATAGCAAAAGGTAACGGTAGCAAAAGTAATATTTTTGAGTTTTATAGTGATTGTAACAGTAGCAACGGAAAAGTAAATAAGCGAAGAACAATATATGAAAAGCTCGTAGGCATTGGATCGGTGATGGAGAATTATGCCGGATGCGATCGATCATGTAACAGTCATAACCTAGGGTGACACGGAACTAGCTCCAGTTCATCAATGTAATGTAGGCATGTATTCCGAATATAGTCATACGTGCTTATGGAAAAGAACTTGCATGACATCTTTTGTCCTACCCTCCCGTGGCAGCGGGGTCCTAGTGGAAACTAAGGGATATTAAGGCCTCCTTTTAATAGAGTACCGGACCAAAGCATTAACACATAGTGAATACATGAACTGCTCAAACTACGGTCATCATCGGTAAGTATCCCGATTATTGTCACTTCGGGGTTAACGGATCATAACACATAATAGGTGACTATAGACTTGCAAGATAGGATCAAGAACTCTCATATATTGATGAAAACATAATAGGTTCAGATCTGAAATTATGGCACTCGGGCCCTAGTGACAAGCATTAAGCATAACAAAGTCATAGCAACATCAATCTCAGAACATAGTGGATACTAGGGATCAAACCCTAACAAAACTAACTCGATTACATGATAAATCTCATCCAACCCATCACCGTCCAGCGAGCCTACGATGGAATTACTCATGCACGGCGGTGAGCATCATGAAATTGGTGATGGAGCAAGGTTGATGATGACGATGGCGGCGGATTCCCCTCTCCGGAGCCCTGAACGGACTCCAGATCAGCCCTCCCGAGAGAGTTTAGGGCTTGGCGGCGGCTCCGTATCGTAAAACGTGATGAATCCTTCTCCCTGATTTTTTTCTCCTTGAAAGTGAATATATGGAGTCAAGGTTGAGGTCGGTGGAGCGTCAGGGGGCCCACGAGACAGGTGGTAGGGCGCGCCCCCCACACTCGTGGACAGGGTGTGGGCCCCCTAACGTGGAACTTTCTTCTAGTATTTTTTATATACTCCAAAATAATTCTCTGTTGATTTTCAGATCATTCCGAGAACTTTTATTTCTGCACAAGAATAACACCATGGCAATTCTGCTGAAAACAGCGTCAGTCCGGGTTAGTTCCATTCAAATCATGCAAGTTATAGTCCAAAACAAGGGCAAAAGTGTTTGAAAAAGTAGATACGACGGAGACGTATCAGCCTCCCACGCCTGGTGCCTTGCACGGTGGGCATGCCGTGCCATGGCCTCGTGGGAAGATGGTGTGTGTTGGGGAACGCAGTATTTTAATTTTTTTACCTACGATCACACAAGATCTATCTAGGAGATGCATAGCAACGAGAGGGGAGAGTGTGTCTACGTACCCTCGTAGACCAAAAGCGGAAGCGTTTAGTAACGCGGTTGATGTAGTCGGACGTCTTTGCAATCTAACCAATCAAGTACCGAACGCACGGCACCTCCGCGATCTGCACACGTTCAGCTCGGTGACATCCATCGTACTCTTGATCCAGCTGAGGCCGAGTGTGAGTTCCGTCAGCACGACGGTGTGTTGACGGTGATGATGAAGTTACCGACGCAGGGCTTCGCCTAAGCACTACAACAATATGACCGAGGTGTAAAACTGTGAAGGGGGACACCGCACACGGCTAAACATCAACTTGTGTGTCTATGGGGTGCCCCCTCCCCCGTATATAAAGAAGGGGAGGAGGAGGAGGGTCGGCCACAAGGGGCGCGCCCAAAGGGGGAATTCCTACTCCTAGTAGGAGTAGGTTTCCCTCTTTCCTAGTCCAAGTAGGAGAAGAAGGAAGGGGAGGAGAGGGAGAAGGAAAGAGGGGGGCGCTACCCCCTCCTTAATCCAATTCGGACCAGCCCATGGGGGGTGGCCTCCCCTTGTGGCCCTTCTCTCCTTTCCACTAAGGCCCATGAAGGCCCAATACTTCCCCGGCGAATTACCGTAACTCTCCGGTACTCCGAAAAATATCCGAACCACCCAGAACCTTTCCGATGTCCGAATATAGCCTTCCAATATATCGATCTTTACGTCTCGGCCCTTTTGAGACTCCTCATCATGTCCGTGATCTCATACGGGACTCCGAACAAACTTCGGTCATCAAATCACATGATGAGGACATGACTACCTTGGATACGACCAAAAATATTGCATACATGCATATTTGTCAGGTGATTTTTAATGCAAACTATTCAATAATCTATTTATGTTATCCAGAACAAAAATACTTCACACACTTTTGTGTTTTGTCTAATTGCAGGTGTATGGGACATTTGTACAATCCACATATGAAGATAAGGGAAAAGGAGAAGTTTAGGTTGTGTTCAAAAAGTCCTCTCACGTCACTTTTGGGGCAAGAGAAGATAGAGTCCAAGTCTCTCACGTTCTGGATTCAGATTCGGACTGCACAGACATACCTGACTCAAAACGCCAACAACTTTTTCATACGGACTCCGAATTGGATGATTCGTTTTTTGTTGGAAACTAGATTTCGTGCTCTTTCCAACCCAATTGGATTCACCTTCAAATTCGTTCGGGGCGTTGAGTTACGGACGAAACAATCTGACATTGCAGCAGAATCCGAGTCAAACTACAAGCCCAAAGGTGTGAGCCTTGTACGACCTAGGGTTAGTTTTAGGCTGCCTTGGGACGTCCTCCCACCTCCTTGGCCGCCACCCCTTGCTCCTATATAAGTAGATCCATCTAGTAGCTTTTTCCTTGGGATTTGTTTAGTTAAAAGTTAGCCATTGCAACTTCGTGTACTTCGTTTGTGTCCAACGACCAGACCAAGACCGCTTACGGATCCCCACCATTATCAATACCTCATATATATTTGCGATATTCAGATTGCTTTATCATATTCTTGCTCGTTCTTCGATTGCTTGCAGGAATAGACCTTCGTGGTCAGGCTGACCGTGCTTCCGGCATCGTCAGTAACCTCAGGAGATTGGTTTAGTGATTGCTAAGGCGCAACGTCGTGCACGTTTGTAGTCGGATCGTCAAAGTCGTCTCCACCAAATCGATAGTTATCATCTCATCGAAAGATCGGGACACCCTCGCCTCTATCATCACATAACTCATAATACAAATCATCATCGAGCGTTAAGCGTGCGGACCCTACGGGTTCGAGAACTATGTAGACATGACCGAGACACATCTCCGGTCAATAACCAATAGCGGAACCTGGATGCTCCTATTGGCTCCTACACATTCTACGAAGATATTTATCGGTCAAACCGCACAACAATATACGGTGTTCCCTTTGTCATCGGTATGTTACTTGCCCGAGAGTCGATCGTCAGTATCATCATACCTAGTTCAATCTCGTTACCGGTAAGTCTCTTTACTCGTTCCGTAATGCATCATCCTGCAACTAACTCATTAGTCACATTGCTTGCAAGGCTTATAGTGATGTGCATTACCGAGAGGGCCCAGAGATACCTCTTCGACAATCGGAGTGACAAATCCTAATCTCGATCTATGCCAACTCAACAAACACCATCGGAGACACCTGTAGAGCATCTTTATAATCACGCAGTGGATTCCTGACGGATGGAGTCTGAACGCAACCGTCCACGGGCCTCCTTCCGGGCGGGGCGGAGGGCAAGTTGGGCGGCCATCTCCTCCTCGGGGCCGCGTGGGATGAGCTCGGGGTTGACGGATCTAGAGGTGAAGGACTCGGATCCGCTGCCCACCATGCCGGAGACGATCGAAAGGAGCCAGAGACGAGCTTGGGTGGTGGAGTGAAGTGGAGGGGAGGAGAGTGAACTGGCTAGGGTTTGGTCCGGCGAGGGGATGGAGAGGATTTTATGTGGGGTCGGGGAGCCAGCGTGGGCCGGGTCCGACATGACGGATACGCCTGGGCGCCTTATATCTGCTTCATATTTGGGCTGGATATAGGGGATACCGGTCAGAACGGGTGTTTGAGGGCCGTTTGTGGGGCATGTCTAGGTCAAAAAATCGTGACCGAAGCGAACCTTGACCGGGCGGTCCGCCCGAACATATGAGGCGGGTTTGATGCGTCCGGCTGTAGATGCTCTAAGGTTCGGGAAGACATAGGGAAAGTCAAAATTTAAGAGGGCCGATTAGAGATGCCTTGAGCGCTTGCATATAAACTCCAGCCCACACACGAATTATCTACCGCTAAATCCATTCACGGCCTGGTGTCGTGTGGGCACAGCCACACGCATGGCAGGGCTAAAATCCAAACCCGTCCGTCTCTCATGAGCCGGAGGAGAGGGAGGCAGCCCCGTCCGTCCCTCCAGGGCTCATCTCCTCTCAGTCCACACAAAATCGGATGGTGAAGCAGCAGTAGCAGCCGGAGAAGCAGTTCCCCTCCCCAGCAGCTAAGCACCAGCCGGCCGGACCCGCCGCTTCTCCACCCTCCTCCCCTCTCCCCGCTCCGTCATTACCAAGGTAATTGCACTGCCCAGCATGCATCTTCGTCTTAATCCATTATTACATCGGTGTGCCAGCTCGTGTAGCCATGCCTGTTGCTTAATTTCCTACTGATGCAGTATCGCAATGCACTCCTGAGCTAACAGTTTCAGATTTTTAGCAAGTGCCTGTGCATCTCCCGGCCTGCTCACTCGCCTCTGTTTTGAGTTCCTAGCTTTCTTTTCGAGAAATTACACCCTGCTTTGCCGACAGAAATTCTCGATGCTAGTATAGTAGGAGATTATTTATAAGCTGATGTCTGCTTCGGCCTCTGCTTTTCTGAATTTTGTTGTCACGCGTAGTACAGTACAAGTAGAAGATTGTAAGCTCTGGTCTTCTGAACATTCCAGCTGCTTCAGATCGAGTTCACAAGTTACCACACCATTCACACGTACTAGAAGGCTGCCATAAAATCTGGTTGTCTTTCTGAATTTCGTGCCATTGATTTACAAGTTGTCTTTCTGTATTTTGTTGTCTGGTTCAGCCTCTGGTTTTCTGAATTTTGTTGTCGCACGTGGTAGAAGATTGCAATAAGCTCTGGTCTTCTGAATTTCGAGCTGCTTCAGATCGAGTTCAGAAGTTACGACGCGTACAAGACTGTAAGCTCTGGTTTTATGAATCTTCTGCCATTATTAATTTGGAAGTTGTGAGGGCAGGCAGGAAGATGTGCTCGTTGGAGGCGACGCGGGCGGAGCTGGGGCTGGCGGTGCTGTACCTGAACAAGGCGGAGGCTCGGGACAAGATCTGCAGGGCCATCCAGTACGGCTCCAAGTTCATCAGCAACGGCCAGCCCGGCACCGCGCAGAACGTCGACAAGTCCACCACCTTGGCTCGCAAGGTCTTCAGGCTCCTCAAGGTCAGCCCGCCTGCACATGCCATTATGATATGCTCCTTGTAGGCTGCAGCTGTGTTAAATTGGTTTTGGCCCTGAATCGATCGACCTGCAGTGGGTGAACGACCTGCATGCTCTCATCAGCCCAGCCCCCAAAGGGACCCCTCTCGTGTTGGTCTTGCTTGGGAAGGTACTCTATACTTTATAGCGCATTAATTTCTCACCGTTTGAGTGAGGCTGTAAGAATGATGTGCTGACTGTTAATTGTTTCTGTAACTTGTGCAGTCCAAGAATGCGCTGCTGTCGACCTTCCTGTTCCTGGACCAGTTCGTGTGGATAGGAAGATCGGGGATTTACCAGGTTTTGTTTGCCGAGATTTCAGCGTCTCACCCTCCAATGGTTCACCCCGTTCCATCGTGTATAGTATTGATTAGCAATCTGTGAACCTAGTTTTTCTTCTTCCTGTTGTTGCTGGTATATAGAACAAGGAGCGCACGGACCGCATCGCCAGGATATCCCTCTACTGCTGGATGACTTCCTCTGTCTTTGCAAGTCTAGTCGAGGTACGTATATTATATTGCAGGGCAGGAGTAAGTTCTACCAAGTTTCTTAGAGATAGATAGCCCATGAACATATAGCTGACGATTTGCGTGGGATTGCGCAGCTTGGAGAGCTCAAGAGGCTATCCAAGGCGATGAGGAAGCGCGCCAAGGAGCTCCGGGGTGCCGACAAATACGAGGTAAGTACATACGTAATTGGTATCTCACTGATCATACCGTACGTAGAGCATAAGAACCTGAACTTTGCTGTGCTTTGTGATCTTTTCCCAGGACGAGCAGTACCTGGGGAAGATGAAGCAGTCGGACGACCGGCTGCTGGCGCTGGTGAAGGCGGGCATGGACGTGGTGGTGGCCGTGGGGCTGCTGCAGCTGGCGCCCAAGAAGGTCACCCCCAGGGTCACCGGGGCCTTCGGCTTCGTCACCTCCCTCATCTCCTGCTACCAGGTATGCCAAACTAAACTCACCAATAAACCTCGTCTTCTGACGGCTCTGAATTTTATGCTCTGTTTCTCTTCAGCAACTCCCGTCCCGCGCTCCCCTGGCCAAACTCAAGGCGTGAGTAACGGACGCTACACCATGCATGCTAGTCCAAACGCTGCCTCCGCTTAACTCAAGCCGATGCTGGAATCTGAGATGTTTTATTCCTGTGTACGTAGCACTATATATAGAATGATGATGTCGATCGTCTGTACGTACGGTTTTTATACATATACATGTACACGGTATGCTATGAACAGTACTAATGGACATGGTATGTATGGTCGATCATGTGTTAGTGCATGGTGCTTATAGTATATGCCAACAGTGTTTGCACTTGCGAACCAAATGTAATAATTACAGAGAGATCACATTTATATTAAACCAAATCTCAATCGAGTGACATGCCATGTAAGAAAGAAATAGAAAAATCTGAAAAGAAATTTTACATGGATCTCAATGTATCATCGACAAAATAGCATCAACTGAGACATGATCAAATCTTAATCGACTAAGATTTAGCAAGACTTTGAACAGAACCTTTCCGTGCGCACCGCACACCGGGCATGGTTCGTCATGCATTACGTACCCTTTAACCAAGCACGCCGCCAAAGGGAACTTTTGGGGTAGGAGAACTATATATGCTTGACGTACAGTCGCCGGCGGCCGGCCGGCCTAAAGGCGACGCACGGCCAACCGCTGATGCACTTGGCCGCCAAACTGAGTGAGTGAGTGGCTAATCATGGCGATCGATCGCCTGATGGGTCGGCCGGGCGCACGCGTGCAAGTGCAAGCCGGGATTTTCTTTGGTTCCCCATCGCGCGTGCTCCACTATCGCACTAATCTAGTCGTAACGCTCTCATCATCATTCATGCCATCCGCATATTATCACAGTATCACACACGCACGCGCAGGATCATAGCGAACGGTGGTCGCGATCACGGCAACAAACGCAATCATCCAGCTCTGTTTCCAAAAGGTCCGGAACCAAATGAGAGCTCGGGACAGTAATAGCCATGTTAAGAAGCTCGTCATCATTTTAAAGCGGTTGCATCACTAGATTTCTGGATTTAACACGCTTTTCTGGCAATGCCCCGGTTTTACAATGACATCACTGTGTATCAACGGTTTTATTGTTTGCTAGACTAACTGAAGGAAAAAACTCCTCCTTGCAATTATACTATCGATGGGGATGAATATAACATGGGCTACTGTCTAATTGACGTTATCTATCCTCCGCGGGCTACCTTTGTCAAGACCATCTCCGAGTCAGTTGGTCCGAAGATGACTTAATTTCCTCCAAAACAAGAAGCAGCTAGAAATGATATGAAGAGGGCATTTGGAATGCTCCAGGATGACCTTGTGGGAAGTGATGACACGTTGTGTGATCATGCACAACATGATCGTGGAGGGTGAGGATGTAAATGTTGCTGCAACTCTTAAATTTGAGAAATCCTACCAAACTTTTAGATGGCATTTAGCCATGTTTGATGAGTTTGTTCAAATGCATCAACAAATTCGGTATCGACCAACTCAAGGAAGATTGATTGAGTACCTGTGGCGGTTAAAGGGGATAACTAGAACATATGTGCTAGTTGATTTCAAGTTTGAAATACAGTAATTTGGAAACTTTGTTGAATTGTAATATTTAAATTAAAACTACGATTTGATATGCGGTTATTTTGAGCTTGCGGACTAAAAAAAGTGGCGGAAGTTTTGCGGCTAGCTTTGGATGGCTGGCTCCCGTATCACTGTCTGAGGACTTGTCCCCACCGGTTGGATACGGTATCTGATTTGAGGGGTTAGTGTTGGAGATGCCCTAAGACCGAAACAAGGCTTAGACAACCCACTCCTGCCCTGCAAGTCAACACGGTTGACGCTTCTCTCTGGTGGGCCTAGACCTTGGCATGTTGCTTGTGTTGGCTATAGGATTTGAGGTGAGTCCGGTCTGTCTAGTCTGAAGTCCGGGCCATCCCATATTCGCCCCACATATGGACTGGATATGAGCGATGTCGGTTAGCCCAGGCGACTAGGTTCGGTTTGAGGGGGTCGACTGGGTCGCAATTTTGTGATCGATCACTAACGAGGCCGTCCATGCAGACGTACAGGGGGCATTTGATGAGCGCGATTGTAGATGCTCTTACAACACATAACAGAATCCCCTCCCCCTCCCCAGCGCGCGCATGTTGCCTAACTCTAGGTGACTTGGACGACGAAGCAATACCCGCCACCACATCCTCCCTCACCCGCTCCTCCCCCTCACCAGGCTCTTCTCTCAGCGTGTGGTGCTCGGTCCCACGATGTTGGGCTATCGGTGGCACTTAGTGCTCTAGGGGGGTGGGCGTGCCCTCGAGTATCGTTTGTGATGTAATGACGACGAAGTTGGTATTTTGATGGTGGATAATCCAGATATGGTTGGCCACGAGGTGCTCGTCATGTCATGGTCCCGACCATGCTTGCTCGAAGGCATAACGGAGTTGTGGTGATGCCTGGATGTGGGGGTGGTTGGTTTAGCTATATCTGGTTTCCCCATGTCCAGCATGACAGGCACCATGGTGGTGGCATGATAATCTCGACGACGGTGGTTCCTAAAGGCAACAACATCGGGTGTTGGCGGTGCTATGAGAAAGTTTGGTGGTCTGTCAGTCTTTGTGTCTTAGGCGGGACGAGTGCAAGGCAACACCCAGGCGAAAGCCCTGCTTTTGGCTGTTGGGCATGGAGGATATGGCAACACCCTCGGGAGCCACTTTCTTGACATCGAGGCGTCCTGCTCCAAGTCCTCCCTGGACAACACAGGGGGGGGGGGGCTTTATCACCTTGGGATCGAATGATGATGGTGCGTCCACGTCATGCTCCCCTTTGGGGGCGTGATTCTCGGAGTTGTCATTGGTTGGAAGACGATACGTCTGTAAGGTATCCATAATTTATGAAGTATTCATGTTATATTTACATAATTTATAAATGGTTTTGGTGCACTTTTATATTATTATTATGGACTAAACCTATTAATCTTAGTGCCCAGTGCCAGTTCCTATTTTCTGCTTGTTTTTTGTTTTACAGAAAATCAATATCTATGAAGGTCAAAACACCCTGGCGATTTAATATGCTTTTTTCTGAAATATATCTAATTTTGGGAGAAGGAATCAATGCAAAAGGATGCCCGAGGGCCCCACAGGGGCAGGTGGCGTGGGCATGCCTGGACGCGCCATGGGCCCTTGTGGCTAGCCTTAAGTCGGTTGGAGTCATTCTTTCGCTGCAAGAAAGCTAATTTCTAGAGGAAAATACCCTCAAAATTTTAGCCCAATCGCAGTTACGGATCTCCGGTTATAAAATAAACGGTTTTTTTTTCAGAAAATAGTAGCAAAAACAGAGAGACGAAAACTGAGAGAGAGAGAGAGAGAGATCCAATCCCGGAGGAACTCCCGCCCTCCGGGAGCCATGAAGGCCAAGGACCAGGGGGGATCTTTTCCCCCATCTAGGGGGAAGGCCTACCATGAAGATGGAAGAGGGGAGCTCTCTCCCGGTGGCGCCGGAGCATCGCTGGGGGAACCGTCGTGATGGTGATCATCTCCGTCAACTTCGCTGCTGCCATTAACATCTTTATCCCTCTCCATGCAGCGGTGTACTCTCTCTCACCCCGTTGTAATCTCTACTTAAACATGGCATTCAATGCTATATGTTATTATCCAATGATGTGTTGCATCTCTATTATGTCTGAGTAGTTTCTTTTTATCCTATGGGTTAACTTGATAGGGTTTTTATCATTTTTGCCACTAGTTGTGTCCCACTACTCAGTTTTGCCATTAGAAGTTACAACTACTCAAAAATGCCATCGATCCGTGAGATGTTTGCTCAAAAATGCCATCGTTCCGTTAGATGTTTCCTCAAAAATGCCATTAGACATCGTTATTTTCACATCAAACTCATTGACCATGTTATATGACAAAAATAAGCCTAGACCCACATGTCAGTTCTCTCTACCTCACAATGATAAGTGTGGCCCCACTTGTCAGGAGTAACCAAGCGAATAATTTTATAGGAAAATAAGAACGTCGTTCTGATCAAGTGGGCCCCACACTTTATTGTAGTGAGTTAGAAGGAGAGCCGGCATGCTGGTTCATAGGTATTTATGTCATTATAACGTGGCAAAAGAGATTTGAGATCACAATAATGGTGCCCAGTGGCATTTTTGAACATGTGTCTAACAAAGCGATGGCATTTTTGAGCAATTGAAATTCCTAGTGGCAAAACTGAGTAGTGGGACACAACCGATGGCATAAATGATAAAAACCCAACTTGATATGCTATCGTTAGTATGAGATGTATGCTATTATGGTGTTGTCCTATGGTGCCCGCCGTTTCACGCACACATGTGGGATTCACACTATAGGATGTTGCAGTGTGTGAATTGAGTTGCTTATGATGGGTTGCGGGAGTGATAGAAACCTAAACCCTAGTTCATGAGTTGTTGCATATGGAATTAATGGGGACCTTAGAACTTAATGTTATGGTTGGGTTTTATCTTATTGAATCTATGGTAGTTGCGCATGCTAGCTAAAGTTCCAATCATAAAAACGTATGATCCTAGTACGAATAGTATGTTAGATTAGGCCTCTCCCGCATAAGTATGATGAGTATGAGTATCGTTTCATATCCAATTGCCTAGGGACAATCATTTTATTTAGTTTTCTTCCAAAACACTTTACTTTATTGTCTTTTACTAAAACAAGACCTAACTCTTTATATTCTTGCAAAGCTATCTTTTTATTCTTGCAAAGTAGTTTTTAATTCTAGTTCTAGGTAAAGCAAATGTTAAGTGTGTAGTAGTGTTATATCAGTGGTTGATAGAACTTGAGAGAATATTAATTCTACCTTTACTTTCTCGTAGAGTTCGACCCTCTTACTTATCGAAAAAGCTACAACTGATCTTCTATACTTGTGGGTTATCTAAGGGACAAGTGGATGCGTGAGGATGATGGAGCTCATCACAATGGGTGCGGTTGTGACCAGTGGAAGACAACGGTGATGGCGTCAAGACTTTTGTGGCAACGACAGCGGGGGCGAGGATGGTTTGGGTCGCGGCAAAGGTTGTAGTAGTCGGCTCTTCGGTGTGTTGCGGGGTTGTCTTAGGTTGTTTGTCGGTGTGAAGTTCGAATTGCGATGACGGGCGACAAGTGGTTTGTTCAATATCTTCCACGACGACAACCTATCATATTATCTTTCATATTCTTTTTTGTACCTCATTGCTAAAATCGAAGATGTGCAATGTCGACACATGCGGCCGATTGGCTCCTCATAGCTTGTGCGGCGCGGGTTTGGTAGGCAGTCATTTACTATGAAGTTTGAGTCGTTTGCTTGAAGGAAAATAATGACGATGACAGTAATGTGCAGCCTTGATGAGTTTTTCTTAGCAATGATTTTTGCGATGTATCTTGTGTGTGATTGGTCGAATGGTTGTGACGATTTTTGCATGGTTCTCCATCAATTTACTGGACAAATCCCTTTTTCTCTATTAACAATTGATTGAACCCTCAAACATGTGGTTTAGGAAAAAACAGGCGGAAGACTATCATAGGATTTGCCCTTTAGGTGAGATCGTAGGATCAACCCCAAAATTTCATATTTAGACAATCCAATGGGCATCATATTTAGATAACCCCAAAATTTCATATCATAGGATTTGCCCTTTAGCTGGGATCATCCTACTGGGTTCAGTACCAAATTGGCATCCTGTTAAAAAAAAGTACCAAGTGGGCATCGGCAAACGCAAACGCTGGATTTGAGCTCATGTGAAAGCGGGCCAAGATCGGTCGTACCACGTTTCAATGTGGATATTTCTATTTTGATGATGGACAAGTACAGGCCTTCAGAGCCATACAACAGCACAAGTGTACAGAGGACCGTCCAATGTGATCTCCGTGTCATCTTCTCCCCGAAGTGTTGTTTGGTTGGCAAAGATACGTACAGCAAAATCGAGCTCACAAATGGACAACCGAGTGACAACGAAAGTACTACAAAGTAGTGTGTGGCACACAGAACAAATATTCTAGATAGCCGGGTCCTCCTTTTTTGCGAATATTTCTTTTCTTTTCCTGAAATGCCAAAATAGCACTGTAAAGTGTACACGAATTACTCGCAGGAATGGAATATGTACCATCTTTATTCATTTAATTTAACATGCTGCAGCACTGTAAAGTGTACGAGGTTATTAGAACTTGCCCAACATACCCAGCATCAGGCCATCACAAAACATATCTTACAACGAATGTATATTCACCTAACATAGCGATTTCTATACAGCAAAACGACACAACTTGGCACGGTAACATGTACTTGTACTACTACTGATCGTAAGCTTGGCTCGGTGGTGTCAACTTAACTTAATTACTTTTTACGAGTAGTTCTTGCTGCCGAAGATGCTTCGGAGCTTGCCGCGCTCCTCCAGCCGCTCCAGCAGGTCCCGGGCGCCGGCGACCTCCATGTCCGACAGCTTCTTCAGGTACCCGATGGCGCCGTGCGAGACCATCAGCTTCTTGCACCGCTTCGCCGGCGACAGCGACGCCAGGCACGCGATGGCGTACTTCTTCGCCGTGTTCGCCGGGCTGGGGTCCAGCAGCTGCACCAGGCTCGGCACGCTCCTCTCGTCCCTCCGCACCTCCCGCGCGTTGCCCGGGTGCCCCGCCGCCAGGCTCGCCACCGCCTGCGCCGCCACCTCGCGCGCGCCGGCCGACTTGGCCTCCAGCATCCGGACAAGTAGTGGGATGCAGCCGTGCTCGCCCACCAGCCGCTTCATGTCCTTGCTGCCGCTGGCCGCGATCCTGCAGATCGCCGCGGCCGCCGCCTGCTGCGCGCCGGTTGACCCGGCCCTGAGCGCGTGCGCCAGCCGCGGGAGCACGCCGAGGGACACGATGGTGTCGGGGGAGATGGCGTCCACCATGTTCCCGAGCGCGCGCACCGCGGACTCCTGCGGCGACGGCGCGTCCAGGTAGAGGAGCAGGCTGCGCAGCCCGCCGTCGTGCGCGACGGCGCGCCGGAAGCTGTCGCCGCCCGACGTGAGGTTCTGCAGGCAGTCGGCGGCGTGCTCCTTGGAGCCCAGCACGGTGCCGTAGTCCAGCAGGCTGACCATGACGCGGACGATCCCTTCGTCGGCCAGCGCTTGCCGCGCCTCGGGCGCCGCGGAGAGGTTCTTGAGCGCGCCGGCCGCCGCGGACTGGGACACGGAGTCCCCCGTCTGGCAGATCTCGATGAGCGGGCGCACGCCGCCGTGGCCGGCGATGGCGCGCGCGACGTCGGGGGACGCGGAGAGGCGCTGCAGCGTGAGGACGGCCTTCTCGCGGCCGACGAGGCTGCTGCCGGACTCTGCCAGCCGGATGAGCGGTGGCAGCGCGCCCTCCGACACGAGCAGCCCCTCGCAGGCGCCACCCCCCGACTCGGCGAGCCGGCATATCACCATGGCGGCCTTCTCCCGCGCCTTGGGCGCCGGCGCCGTGAGCAGCTGCACCAGCGCGGACACGTTGGCGCGGCCGAGCAGCGACACCACGCTCTTCTCGTCCCGGTTGAGCGCGTCGAGCAGCCCGTCCACCGCGCGGCTCTTGGCCTCGGCGTGCCCGATCTGCAGCCGCGCGAGCAGCTCCCGCACGTCCGCCTGCGCCGTCGCCGGGGCGGTGACGGCGGAGGCGTCGGAGTCGGACAGCACGCCGGTGCGGACGAGCAGCGCGCAGTCCCGGAGGTTGACGTCGAGCCGGGCGCCGAGCGCGTCGATGGCGCTCTGCGTCTGCAGCTTCCCGTCCCTCGGCGGGCCCCGGCACCGCGAAGCAAGCTCCGCCGCATCGGCGAGCGTGGCGGCCACGGAGTGCAGCAGCTCGCGGCAGAGCGCGTTCCGGGCGAAGCAGGGGTGGCTGGACAGGTCGGACAGGCGCGCGGGGAGCGTGCCCAGCTTGGCCGCGATCGCCTTCCACCGGCCGGGGAACCCCTCCGCGGCCGTCGCCGCGCCGACCGCCGGCGGCACCATCCCCCTGACGCGCGCCAGCAGCTCCTCCGCCGTCTCAACCCCGGGAGCAGCGGCCGCCGGGTCGCCCCGCACACTCATGCCTGGTCGCCTGGAGAGTGGAGGCCCGTGATCTGGAGTGGCCGAGGAGAACGGTCGTCGTCGCTAGCTGGCCTGACTGGCTCGTCAAGGCTGTGGTGAAGGCAGGGAGGGAACAAACGAAAGAGGTAGCAGGGGTGGCAGAGTGGCAGGGGAAGGAGGAGGAATCGTCTACGACTACGATGATCTCCCTCCCTCCCTGGCCACTGTTTCTTTAAGCGAAAACTAGTGGCGGCGTCGCTTTCGTTTAGGCAGCCATTGGCGTCGCGGCAGCGGCTATCGTGGGGAGATACGGGCGGCCATGAGCGGCACGCCGAGCCAAGATACCAAAATCCAAAATCCAAGCCATTTCTACTCGTACTCGATCGAGATCTCAGTTGGGGTGAGGAGAAGAGATGTGTGGGTTGGTAGAAAGGGGGGCGTGTCGGGTCGGAATTCACGTTGGTTTGACGGACGGACCCTGTTGTTTTGTGTTCTTGATGGTGGTGGTTTAGTGGGAAGTGGTTAAGAGACTTGGGACAGACGGACAGTGCGGGGGGCGTGGACTCGAGGGAATGAGACGAATGACGGGCACCAAAGGCAAGAAGATCAGGTGTGAGCAAAATGAAATGGCGACTCTTTTATTTTATGAGGAAATGTGGTGCATGTTACTGGTGGTGGTGGTGCATGTTGCCGAAGCAGGCGGGTACAGTCTCAGCAGACCCCACTTGCAAACAACTGCTCACCTACAGATTACCCACGCAACTGTTCAAAAGAAAATTAGTACTAGCCAATAGACATCATTCAGATAGTAGGAGTAGTATATTTGTACCACTGCTTCCCACTTTCGCGCTAGACATAAAAGCTGAACAATAATACTACTACTCCCTCCATTCCAAATTACTCGTCTCAGAAATGAAACGAAGGGAGTACTAGCTAGCAGTAGCATCAAAGTACTTAGGCCAACCCCAACGCGTGACACAGTTGCGTCCGTCCTCGCCGCCACCACCACCTCCCACCATGACCGCCGAAGAGGAAGAGCGTTTGGTGCAAGCCGTGATGGAGGACTCTGACAAGGAGTTCAAGCACAAGCAGGAGGAGATGACGCGCTGTCGGCCGCCGGCGATTGCTACGTCTTCGAGCTCGACGTGAAGCAGGAGGTGACGGAGGACCACCCGTCCACCTCGGAATGAAATCCGGCCTTGTACTGACAGTCGTGGACCCCTCACCACCACCGGCAGCGCCGCCAACCTCATGGGCGTCGTGGTCACCACCCCTGCCATCACCACAAACTACCCCCCGCAATGGCAGCCACAAGGGGCTCCCGCCCCAGCTTGGGGTTTGCCAACACACCCCTGGCAGCCGCCGCCCTACATTGACCTCATCATAGATGACGAGGACGAGGAAGGCGGCGCCTGAAGACAGTGACGTCATTGTAGGCAACCATGGTGGTAGCGGGCAGATCTACTTTTTTCTTCTTTTTTTCAAATTTAGTTTTAATATATGGCCATGATTTTCGTGGAATTTTTAAGTTTATTGTAACATATATGACCATTTAAAAAAATATTTTGTTAAGCCTTATATTTTTTTATTAAATGCACACTATATATATATTTTAAGATGCGTGGACGCACCACTACGGGCGGACAGCCAAAAACGGACACGACCGTCGTTTTTGCTGGTGCTCTGTGCGTTGGAGTTGGCCTTAAAAGCAACTCTAACGCGCCAACCTATTTTGTCCGCACGTGTCCATTTGGATTGCCGCCGACAGAAAAGTCGGCCCAACGCGCCGATTCAAACGGACGTGCGTCCGCTTTTCGTTCGCCTACCGACCCATTCCCGGCACAAATTTAAGTCTGATTTGCGTCGGCACAGACACGAAGTGGACGCGCGCCTACTCCCCCCTGGCCCGCCAGTCGGTCGCACAGCGACAACCATTTCTCTCCACTTTCCCAAAACCCTCCCACCCGCTCGCCATGGACGACGCGCCCACCCTCGATGCCGCCGCCGGCCTCGCCTCCCTCGCCTCGTTCGGCCTCACCTTCGTCCCCTCCGACAAAGGCAAGCCCTCCCTTCCCGCAAGACCGTCGCAGTGCCCAAGAAGAAGAAGCAGCAACTGACTCCCGAGGAGCGGGTCGTGCAGTAAACCAAGAGAAAGGACTGGAGGCACGTGGCTTGCATGCTATTCGTTTGTAGGCATCCCAACTTTGGAGGCACTCAAGGTCCAACATGAGGGCAAGTCCTTCAACCTCTTCCAGTTGTTGGATGGTCATCAACGGGGAGGAGAAGTTCAAGGCGTAATATGCTGCCCCCATGGCACGTGGGGGGGAAGGCAGCCGTGGAGGAGGTTGGGGAGGGTGAAAAGCCACAGGCGCGGGGGAAGACCAACTCCAAGAAGGAGGACAAGCGCGATGCGGCGTCGGTCGCCTTGCTTGCAACCGTAGAGGGCATGATGAGCAAAAAGGACACAAGGGAGGAGAAGCGCCGGCAAGACAAGGAAGAGCAAATGAACGCCTTCATGGAGATCCAAATAAGAAGGCTTGAGATGGAGGCAGGGAAGCAAGCTAGGGTGTTTGAGATGAAGGCGGAGAAGCAAGCCAAGATGCTCGAGATCGAGTCTGCAAGATCAAGGCGAAAGAAGTGGCGTCCGCTAGCATGATGACGAGGGTGGAGATCGTGAAGGTTAAGAGCATCTCCACCTGTCCCCCTAGGAAGGCCCCCAAGAGCACTTTTCGGGCGCCGGCGGACAAAAAAGTTTCCACTCGCGCTCCCACGAGCTCAAAAATCGCCGGATTTGGCCAAAACAACGGCCGGCGCTTGCACCCCGAACCCATAATCCTGGGGGGCAGCTGGGGGAGGAGAGAGGCTACTTTAGTTACTTTGGGCCCATTGTCAGCCTCCCACTCCCTCTCTCCTCACTTTTTTTTGAGGCCCGCCCACGTGATTATCTTATCTTTCTCTCCCCCACCAACTCCCGCCCGCATAGAACGCCTCGCCGACGACGCCTACTGGCCGCCGCACCGCGCCTCTACACCGACGGCGCTTGAGCCGAGCCGCGCCGGACCCGCTCCCGCTTGTGCCGTCCCCGCGAGCGCCTTTGCCGCTGCTGAAGAAGCCCAGCGCCCACCTCCCACGAGTAGCCGAGGCCGGTGCCCTGGAGCGCGAGCAGGTGATGGCGGTGGTGCACGCCTTCACCACCTACGAGCAGGGGAGACGATGAGCACAGAGCCGGCGATGCCGACGGGCAACGCGCGGGCGGGGTCCCCGATCTCCTCGAGCCATGTTGGACGCGGAGTCGTCGCCGATGTAGCTGAAGGAGACGACGACCGCGTTGTCGAGGACGCCCTGGACGCCGCCAAGATCCTGGTGCCGCTCCTTGCTTCATGGGCGGCGGCGTACCGTCCACCCGCAGCCCCACCGTCGATGAGGCGGCCGCCTTCCTCCTTGTCCTCCTCCCATGTTGCGCGCGCTCTAGTTCTAGAAGCCGGCCACGATGATGAAGGCGAAGAAGACCAGGTGGAACGCCGTGAGCACCATGTCGAGCGTCCAGCTCTCCTTGGTGCTGCCCTTCAGCAAGACCAATGGCGACAATGCACGAGCGCGCGGGCAAGGGCGGGGCACACGGAGCCACGACGTCGGGCGAGCTACGGGGCACGCTGCGCTGGAGCGTTGGCAGGGCGAGCGGCACAGCGAGCGAGCGCGGCGACATGCTGGAGCTTGGCCACAGAGGCGCGGAGAAGCGTGCGGACGTCGGCTGGCAAGACGGCGGAGGTCATGGCCAGCTCGGGGAGGCGTGCGAAGTGGAGGCTCGAGGCCGGGCGGCTCGGGGAGGCGCGATGAAGCGGGCCGCGGCAGAGGCGAGACTGCAGCGGCGGGGGCCGGCTGAGGTGCGACGGTGGCTCACAGGCGGGCCGTGTGGGCGGAGCGGCTGCTCTTGGCGGGACGGGCGCGGCTTGGGCGTGGCCGGAGCGGCACGGACGTGGCCTAGGAGGTGTACGCGT
>NC_041388.1:690187650-690260798 GCF_002162155.2 Triticum dicoccoides
GACTGGAAAAAATCACACCCCAATGCAAAAATTTCGCCGGGGCATCCCCAGGAGGCAGAAAAAACGCCTCCTGAGGATACAACGGCTGGAGATGCTCGACAGACGGACAATGCGGGGGCGTGGACTCGAGGGAATGAGACGAATGACGGGCACCAAAGGCAAAGCGGAGGTGTGACTGAAAGAAATTCCCCTTCTCTTATTATAGCCGTAGTGCGGGATCGGGTGCATGTTACCGGTGGCGCTCGTGGTGCTTGCCCAAGGAGAGGGGCACAGTCTCAACAGACAGCAAACAGTGTTCTTCTTCAGAAGAAAAAATGACACCACTGGCAGACAACTGCTCTCCTACAGAACTGCTAGGCAACCGGCATCATTCAGATATGTATGTATAGTGCTATGCTATGGGGGCTACTCCCTCTGTCATCTGTCAAGAAATAAAACTTGAACAACAGCTGACGGTGGCATCAAAGTAGTTTACCACTTACTAACTTGGTAAAGCTATATGAGTAAACGTAAGCTTTTCATTCCGAGGGCGCATGCATGCAGCGAATTACAGCGAAAGAAAAAAAAAAGCGGTTGTTGTCTATGTCTGCGAGAGGAGAAAGGCTTTGCGGCTTGGCACGCGGACTCTGGTGGCGCTGCTGCATGCAACTTTGGTGTATTCTAACGAACGAAAAGATCGCCTACGTTCGTTCTTTACACGAAAAGGGGCTGGAATATTTTTGACCCGACGATGGCGCGTCGTCGTCCTTTTGACAAGGCGACGGAGTAGGCAGGCAGGCGGTGCAAAAGCGTGTGGCGGCCAGATCATGGGCCTTGGCCCAGGCAGCCTTAAAACTCATGACCCCATCATTGACCGCCACGCCGCATCTCTCGCTGATCAAGTCTACTATACAACCCCGGTGACCCCGCGGGCACATGCGCCTTCGTTGCCACCTGCTGCCTTTCCCGCCGGCACATGCATGCAGATGCAGGTGGTGCGATCGATCGTCAGCCAGAGGAGACCCCGAGCGGAGACGACCGAGCACGAAGCACGGCGCGGGCAGTCGTCGGGGAACTCTTCCCTCCGCTGGTCGTCGGTTGGGTCAGGGCCGGGCTCGGGCCACTCGAGTGCGCGTGGGCGTGCAAAGCCGAGCCCGCGCCATCGGGCCTGCGCGATTTTTGGATCCTTGCGCGAGAAACGACCGGTCGGGCGGACGGGAAGCCCAAGGCTTCTGCTGTCCCTGTCCCTCTGGATTTTTTTCCGATACCGAGACGCCCGTGCCGTGCCTGCCCCGACGTCGACAGTGCCTGACTGAACGCGAGGATACGACGCCTGCCTTGCCTCGCGTGGAATGACACCTTTGCCCCTGCGGTCGCAGCAAAAGGCACGCTGGTTTGTGGTCAATGAGGAACGACTCATGTCTGTGTCGGTCGGTCAGCATGATCCAAGCGCAAACGTCCATTGTAACTTTGTAAGTAGAGTAGAAAACTCATCGACACTTAACTTATCTTCAACTGCACTGTAGTTACTCTAGAGGGACTCTTCTCCGTGTCCAACGAAATGGATTGAAGCAAGCCAAGGAAGGCCATGGAAACACGGCTGCAAAAAGCAGCCAAATGCTTGGCTTGGAAGATGGCCAAACAAAACAACGCAGCCCAAACGAAAACAACGTACGCACGGGACCTGCGCACGCACGGGGACTAGCAAACTACCGTACTAGTACGTCCCAGCGGAAAGAACCTGGCTCACTGGCTGAACGTGGGAGTACGTACTACATGCACATGCAGGTCTACCCGCCATTTGCCTCCAGCCCTCGAAGATACAGTAGATAGGCCGTTGAATGTGCTTGGACCATGCATGCATGCATGCTTGGACGTCCAACGCCCACCGACATGGCAGCGGCAGCACGGCAGCAACGGCCATTAAAACACGCCGCGTCGATGCAACGAGCTCAATGGCTCAATGGCACCGGCTGGCTGGCTGCTTAAAGGCTGCGTGAGTGCTACGTATACTAGTGTACATGGATGGTCCAAATGATTTAATTAATCAAGAGGTTTCTTTTGACAAACATGCAATGTGGCTAGCCTGGATGCATGGAGTAATCAAGAGGCTTCTTAACAAACATGCAATGTGGCTATGTTAGGCTGGTTGTAATGGGAGTATCATATAGTACTATCATGAATATGATACTAGCCGTATGATACTACCTCCTCAATGCATAGTATTATATATTAGTATCATGTAGCACTCTATTTATTGCCATGCATGACACAAAGTAGCATAGCATTTATTATGATACATTATCATGATATGATACTCCATCCTTTTTTTCTTCGTTTAATGCTATGACACCTTATCAAAATTACCTAGTTGGTATGCATGATACTAGTTATGATACTACCATTACGACCAGCCTTAGCCACCCAACCCATGAATGTATCCTCCGAGATCAGACACCCCAACTTGATCATCACGTGGCTTGTGCCACATGTGTGTAATGTGCTACGTCAGCCAAAAAAGCATGTGCCATTCGATTCCATCTTCAAAACATCAAATGATTTTCCGATGGTATTTCGTGGAGACGAACGTCGATGGTTGAATTTCTACTTTGTGTTTCTTCAGGAAATTATCTGAGAGGTGAGCATGAATAGTGTCACCATGTCAAGAAATTGCATGTGCACATGATTATGATTGAAGACCTCCAAAGAAATTCTGGGTTCAATAATTCAACACCATCTCAAAAATCGCAGTACATACGTCGCCATTTGTTCCATCACACTACCATTTTATTTGTGGCACTCACATCGAGATGGAGGTCGTGGGCGAGCTCAAGCTCAGTGGTGCAGAGGCGGTGTGGAGCACGTTGGACATAACTGTAGCCAGCGAGCTGGAGCGCAAGGTGTTCAGACGAGGTCGAAGCTAAAGTGCAAGGTCGAGGTGGGAACAAAAGGGTTCACAAACTAGGGGTGGCAGGGCAAGCCGAGAAGTCCACAAGGCCGATCTGCATGATGGTGGGAGTGCTTTGACCTTTGAGCATGGCAGGTCAGGGCGCTGTAGGCATAGAGGGATGCAGGGGTGGGCAGCGGCAGTGTTGTAGGCCGAAAGGGAGAGGCAAAAACTAGCAAGGTAGGCGGCGAGGAAAATCCTTAGGACAAGTTTGTGGTTTGCCATCTCAGTTTTTGCTTCCATTGCATACACTTTCCAGCTGGGCCTGACTGAGAGAAAACAGGCAAAAACCAACATCTGCACCTAGTTTGGTTGTTTGCATACCCTCTGCCTGCATTAGAAGATAGGTTTGCGCATGGTATTTGGTGTCCTGCTTTGTCTGAATTCACACATGTACACGTTGTTTGGTTTGCACACAGGCATTGAGGTGTGCTAACCGTGTACCCTACATGGTGAACTTACCCGCTACTCCTAACACACAATCACAACGACCACACTAACATTACAGCACAGATTTTGAAAAAGTAAAGTGCACGGTAAAGACCCGCGGGCTCGGGCGACGAAGGAGATGTGAGAGGAAGACGAAGGCAAGGAGGCAGGAGGGGGAAAATGATAAAGACCCCTGCCTCTATTTATAAGGGGATGGATACAAGGCATGCACGGGAATCGAGGATGTCGGAAAACATCATATGCCTATATGGACGCCTCGATTTTCGGGATGATTATTAAGATAAGGATCAGTTAAGATGCTTTGGGCCTTGTGCAAAATTAATGCGGAATGACGTCATGGCGGATTAAGACGACTCGGTAAGCTAACGTCATGGCTGGTTACAACAAGGTTTATCAAACAAATGATGCAAGATTTTGACAAGACAAGTGTTGAAGATTGATGTGAACAAATTCAAATCAACATGGGGCCTAATGTTGGGGATAACTGCTGGGTATGAACCGCCCAGGAGAGGCCGGGTTATACCACTGGCGACTTATCATGAAGATGGCGGGTCATAGTAAGCCCATTGACGGCCCAAGACCCATAGGCGGTTTAAGTCCCAAAGCAGGTGAACTGCCGTATGTGTATGACTTGTTGTGTAAGGCATACATAGTTAGTCACCGAGCCGGACACGCTGTGTATGAGCCGGCCGGGGCTCCGTGAGCCGTCGGGCGTCTTCCTGTGTATATAAAGGGACGACCCGACGGCGGTTTAGGGACGAGAAAGAAGAGACCGAGAACTAAGTCAAGCGTATTCGCTCGCTGGTAATCGAAACCCAAGCAATACAACCCCAACTGGAGTAGGCTTTTACCTTGATTGCAAGCTAGGGGCTGCACGAGTATAAACTCTCCGTGTCCTTTTGTCCCGATTAATCCCTTTAATCTAACCTAGTTGCGATGGCTCCACGACTAAGTCCTTCTGCTAGGACATCTACCGTGTCAACTCCACGACAGTAGGTGATGACACCACATAAGGAAAAGTATAAGTAGAAAATTTTGTTAGAGATTGACAAACATAGCATTAGTCAATGATACAACTCATGAAAGAATTAATAAGAGAAGAGAAGATTCACATATAAATATACTATCCTAGAAATCTTTTGTGATTGTGAGCCCTCATCAAAATATTATATGCCAAAATTGTTCACATTGGACAAGGAAGACAACCTAATGGTTCATGTTTGTTTATATTCACACAGAAGTCATATTTTCATATATCCTTTAACATGTGGTGCTTGCCCCTACCTTTGCTAGCAAAAAATTCCGCACTAAGTAGAGATACTACTTGTGCATCCAAAAACCCTTAAACCCAAATCTTATTTTCAAGAGTCCACCATACCTACCTAGGGATTGAGCAAGATCCCTCAAGTAAGTTGCCATCGGTGCAAAAAGGCAATAAACATTGCTTCTAAAAGTGTGAGATCATTTAGTGTAAGAGAAAATTGAGCGTTGCACGAACTAGTGATGGTGAAGAATAAAAGCGACAGAATGCATAATAAAGATCGCTATCACAAGGGGCAATGCAACATGACGTTTTTTTGCATTAAGTGGTTGAGCATACAAACAAATAAGCGCATGGAAACCTCTGCTTCCCTTTGCGAAGGACCTATCTTTTACTTTTATGTATTTACTTTTATGCAAAGAGTCAAAGTTTTCCCTCTATTCCTTTTTATTTTTATTCTTTGGCAAGCATCATGTGGTGAGGAAAGATCTAGGCACATATGTCCAGTTGAATATAGATAGCATGAGTTATTATTATTGGGAGGCTAAACTACAAGCCCCTATCTTTCTATGTGTCCGGTTGAAAGTTTTGTTCATGTGTACACGGTGAGTGTTAGCAATCATGGAAGACTATATGATGGTTGAGTATGTGGACTTGCCTAAAGGCTCCGACATGTGACCCTTCATGAAAAGATAATAAATTGTAGTTGCAAAGTTAACTGAGAACATAGTTTGTTGGTTTCTAATAGAGTTTTTGCTTCATACTTCAATAGTGTGATGAATTATCACTTATTCATGAGAAGTCTATGATAAAAGTTCTTTGATAAGAGTCTTATGTTTAAGTTTGTTGTTGTTATAATAATCAACATGATTCTTCTATGTCTGTATTTTGTTTTTATCGACACCTCTCTCTCTAAGCATGTGGACATGTTTTTCGTTTTCGGTTTTCGCTTGAGGACAAGCGAGGTCTAAGCTTGGGGGAGTAATATGTCCATTTTGCATCATGTTTTCTTACTGTTATTTATGATGTTTTATCCGTAGTAATGCTTTTTGGAGTAATTCTAATGCCTTTTCTCTTATAATATGCAAGGTATACACAAAGAGGGAGAATTCCGACAGCTAGAAATCTGGACCTGGAAAAGCTATGTCAGGCTACCTATTTGCACAACTCCAAACAAGATGAAACTTCATGGAGAATTTTTATGGAATGTATGAAGAATATTGGAGCAAATAAGTGCCAGAGGAGGCCTACCAGGTGGGCACAACCCACCTGGGTGCGCCAGGGAGCCCAGGCGCGCCCTGGTGGGTTGTGCTCACCCAGGCCCACTTCCGCTACCCATCTTCTGGTATATAAGTCATCTAGACCTAGAAAAAAGGAGAGTACTTTCGGGAAGGAGCGCCGCCGTCTCGAGGTGGAACTTGGGCAGGCGCACTTTTGCCCTTCGACGGAGTGATTCCGCCATGGGAACTTCCCTCCCGGAGGGGGAAATCATCATCATCATCATCACCAACAACTCTCCCATCTTGGGGAGGGCAATATCCATCAACATCTTCAAAAGCACCATCTTATATCAAACCCTAGTTCATCTCTTGTGTTCAATCTTGTTACCGAAACTATAGATTGGTGCTTCTGGGTGACTAGTAGTGTTGATTACATCTTGTAGTTGATTACTATATGGTTTATTTTGTGGAAGATTATATGTTCATATTCAATATGCTATTTAATACCCCTATGATCTTGAGCATGATTATCATTTGTGAGTAGTTACTTTTGTTCTTGAGGTCATGGGAGAAATTATGTTGCAAGTAATCATGTGAACTTGATATGTGTTCGATATTTTGATAGTATGTATGTTGTGATTCCCTTAGTGGTGTCATGTGAACGTCGACTACATGACACTTCAACATATTTGGGCCTAAGAGAATGCATTGTGGAGTAGCAATTAGATGATGGGTTGCGAGAGTGACAGAAGCTTAAACCCCAGTTTATGCGCTATTTCGTAAGTGATCGATTGGATCCAAAAGTTTAAAACTATGGTTAGAATTTATTCTTAATACTTTTCTCGTAGTTGCGGATGCTTGCGGAGGGTTAATCATAAGTAGAAGGTTTGTTCAAGTAAGAACAACACCTAAGCACCGGTCCACCCACATATCAAATTATCAAAGTACCGAACACGAATCAAACCAACATGGTAAAAGTGACTAGATGAAAATCCTGTGTACCCTCAAGAACACTTTACTTATCATAATAAACCGTTTTGGCATGTCCTTTGCCTCAAAAGGATTGGGCTACCTTGCTGCACTTTTGCTATTATTATCGTTACTTGCTCGTTACAAATTATCTTGCTATCAAACTACTCTGCTACTTACAATTTCAGCACTTGCAGACATTATCTTGCTGAAAACCACTTGTCATTTCCTTCTGCTCCTCGTTGGGTTCGACACACTTACTTATCGAAAAGAGCTACAATTGATCCCCTATACATGTGGGTCATCAGCAGCTTGCTCGGTTCTTAGTTCCGTAGCCGCTTTGTCAGCGACTGCCTTATTCGCCTCCGCCTCTTTCTTGGCCTGGGCGAGAGCGCCTTTGAGGGTCTCGACCTCGGCTGCGCTAATTGCGATCATAATCAAAGCATTCAATGAGTTAACCTCTAAACACACATATAACTTCTGATATATAACTAAGTTATTAACATTATGCACATACCTTGCGTTTCGTCGAACCGCTTGTTAATGCGGTCGATCTCTTCATTAGCCACCTGAAGCTTCCGATTCAGTTTGGAAACTTCCGCGGCCTAGAAGGTTGCCACCAACAGGGAAGCCTATTACAATAACAAAGCAACATGTAGCTCTCTCGAATACTATGTGGATCCTCTGTCCGGTTTCTTTTAAAAAACCAAACAGAGACTCAGGGGCTATTGTCTGTGGACATGTATATTCCTCTATATGAAAAGTTTTTAGAGCATTACGCCGCATACCTCAAAGCCTGTCAGTAGGCTGGTAAAGGCTTCATTTAGTCCGCTCTTGGCAGACTGAACCTTCTCTACCACCACACCCATCAGGGTGCGGTGCTCCGCCACCATGGAAGCACGCTGCAGTGCTTCCTCCAGAGCGTTGGACACCTCTGGATTAGTGGAGGTCACCGATGGAGCTGATGCTCCTCCCCCCTCTTGTTGGAAATATGCCCTAGAGGCAATAATAAAATGGTTATTATTGTATTTCCTTGTTCATGATAATTGTCTATTGTTCATGCTATAATTGTATTAACCGGAAACCGTAATACATGTGTGAATACATAGAACACAACATGTCCCTAGTAAGCCTCTAGTTGACTAGCTCGTTGATCAATAGATGGTCATGGTTTCCTGACCATGGACATTGGATGTCGTTGTTAACGGGATCACATCATTAGGAGAATGATGTGATGGACAAGACCCAATTCTAAGCCTAGCACAAGATCGTGTAGTTCGTATGCTAAAGCTTTTCTAATGTCAAGTATCATTTCCTTAGACCATGAGATTGTGCAGCTCCCGGATACCGTAGGAATGCTTTGGGTGTACCAAACGTCACAACGTAACTGGGTGGCTATAAAGGTGCACTGCGGGTATCTCCGAAAGTGTCTGTTGGGTTGGCACGAATCGAGACTGGGATTTGTCACTCCGTGTAAACGGAGAGGTATCTATGGGCCCACTCGGTAGGACATCATCATAATGTGCACAATGTGACCAAGGATTTGATCACGGGATGATGTGTTACGGAATGAGTAAAGAGACTTGCCGGTAACGAGATTGAACAAGGTATCGGGATACCGATGATCGAATCTCGAGCAAGTACTATACCGGTAGACAAAGGGAATTGTATACGAGATTGATTGAATCCTTGACATCGTGGTTCATCCGATGAGATCATCGTGGAACATGTGGGAGCCAACATGGGTATCCAGATCCCGCTGTTGTTTATTGGCCGGAGAGTTGTCTCGGTCATGTCTACATGGTTCCTGAACCCGTAGGGTCTACACACTTAAGGTTCGATGACGTTAGGGTTATAGGGAAAGTATGTACGTGGTTACCGAATGTTGTTTGGAGTCTCGGATGAGATCCTGGACGTCACGAGGAGTTCCGGAATGGTCCGGAGGTAAAGATTTATATATGGGAAGTCCCGTTTTGGTCACCGGAAAAGTTTCAGGTGCTATCAGTAACGTACCGGGACCACCGGGAGGGTCCCTGGGGTCCACCAGGTGGGGCCACCAGCCCCAGAAGGCTGCGTGGGCCAAGTGTGGTAGGGGACCAGCCCCAGGTAGGCTGGTGCGCCCCCCACCAAGGCCCAAGGCGCAGGGAGAGTGGGAGGGGGCAAACCCTAGGTCCAGATGGGCCTTAAGGCCCACCCTAGGGCGCCCTCCTCTCTCCTTCTCCCCTCTGGCCGCCACCCTAGATGGGATCTAGGGCTTCCGCCCCCCCTTGGGGAGGGAACCTAGAGGGGGCGCAGCCCCTCCCCTTCCCCTATATATACTTGAGGTATTGGGGGCTGCCCCGACACATGATTTGATCTCCCTCTTGGCGCAGCCCTACCTCTCTCCCTCCTCGTCTCTCGTAGTGCTTGGCGAAGCCCTGTTGGAGTACCGCGCTCCTCCACCATCACCACGCCGTTGTGCTGCTGCTGGACGGAGTCTTACCCAACCTCTCCCTCTCTCCTTGCTGGATCAAGGCGTGTGAGACGTCACCGGGCTGTACGTGTGTTGAACGCGGAGGTTCCGTTGTTCGGCGCTTAGATCGGAATCGACCGCGATCTGAATCGCTGCGTGTACGACTCCACCAACCACGTTCTTGTAACGCTTCCGCATTGTGATCTTCAAGGGTATGAAGATGCACTCCTCTCTCTCGTTGCTAGTCTCTCCATAGATTGATCTTGGTGACACATAGGAAATTTTTTGAATTTCTGCTACAATCCCCAACAGTGGCATCATGAGCTAGGTCTATGCGTAGATTCTATGCATGAGTAGAACACAAAGTAGTTGTGGGCGATGATTTGTTCAATTTGCTTACTGTTACTAGTCTTATCTTGATTCGGCGGCATAGTGGGATGAAGCGGCCCGGACCGACCTTACACGTACACTTACGTGAGACTGGTTCCACCGACTGACATGCACTTGATGCATAAGGTGGCTGGCGGGTGTCTGTCTCTCCCACTTTAGTCGGATCGGATTCGATGAAAAGGGTCCTTATGAAGGGTAAATAGCAATTGGTATACCACCGTTGTGGTTTTGCGTAGGTAAGAAACGTTCTTGCTAGAAACCCATAGCAGCCACGTAAAACATGCAACAACAACTAGAGGACGTCTAACTTGTTTTTGCAGGGTTTGCTTTGTGATGTGATATGACCAAAAGGATGTGATGAATGATATATGTGATGTATGAGATTGATCATGTTCTTGTAATAGGAATCACGACTTGCATATCGATGAGTATGACAACCGGCAGGAGCCATAGGAGTTGTCTTAATTTATTTATGACCTGCATGTCAACATAAACGTCATGTAATTACTTTATTTTATTGCTAACCATTAGCCATAGTAGTAGAAGTAATAGTTGACGAGGCAACTTCATGAAGACACAATGATGGAGATCATGATGATGGAGATCATGGTGTCATGCCGGTGACGAAGGTGATCATGCCGCGCCTCAAAGATGGAGATCAAAGGCGCAAGATGATATTGGCCATATCATGTCACTTTATGATTTGCATGTGATGTTTGTCGTGTTTTTACATCTTATTTGCTTAGAACGACGGTAGCATAAATAAGATGACCCCTGATTAAAATATCAAGGATTGTGTTCCCCCTAACTATGCACCATTGCTAAGGTCCGTTGTTCCGAAGCACCACATGATGATCGGGTGTGATAGGTTCTAACGTTCGCATACAACGGGTGTAAGCCAGATTTACACACGCAATACACTTAGGTTAACTTGACGAGCCTAGCATGTACAGACATGGCCTCGGAACACGGAAGACCGAAAGGTCGAACATGAGTCGTATAGTGGATACGATCAACATGAAGATGTTCACCGATGATGACTAGTCCGTCTCACGTGATGATCGGACACGGCCTAGTTGACTCGGATCATGTATCACTTAGATGACTAGAGGGATGTCTATCTAAGTGGGAGTTCATTGAATAATTTGATTAGATGAACTTAATTATCATGAACATAGTCAAAAGGTCTTTGCAAATTATGTCGTAGCTCACGCTTTGGTTCTATTGTTTTAGATATGTTCCTAGAGAAAATTTAGTTGAGAGTTGACAATAGCAATTATGCGGACTGGGTCCGTGAACTGAGGATTGTCCTCATTGCTGCACAGAAGGGCTATGTCCTTAATGCGCCGCTCAGTGTGTTGAACCTCGAGCGTCGTCTGTAGATGTTGGGAAACATCTGACATACACGTTTTGATGACTACGTGATAATTCAGTGCATAATGCTAACGGTTTAGAATTGTGGCACCAAAGACGTTTTTGAAACGTCGCAGAACATATGAGATGTTCCAAAGACTGAAATTGGGATTTCAGACTAGTGCCCACGTCAAGAGGTATGAGACCTCTGACAAGTTTCTTAAGCCTGCAAACTAAGGGAGAAAAGCTCAATCGTTGAGCATGTGCTCAGATTGTCTGAGTACTACAATCACTTGAATCGAGTGGGAGTTAATCTTCCAGATGAGATAGTGATAGTTCTCCATAGTCACTGCCACCAAGCTATTAGAGCTTAGTGATGAACTATAACATATCAGGGATAGACATGATGATCCTTGAGCAATTCATGATGTTTGACACCGTGAAAGTAGAAATCAAGTAGGAGCATCAATTGTTGATGGTTAGTAAAACCACTAGTTTCAAGAAGGGCAAGGGAAAGAAGGGATACTTCATGAGACGGCAAATCAGTTGCTGCTCTGGTGAAGAAACCCAAGGTTGAACCAAACCCGAGACTAAGTGCTTCTATAATGAGGGGAACGGTCACTGAAGCGGAACTACCCTAGATACTTGGTAGATGAGAAGGCTGGCAAGGTCGACAGAAGTATTTTGAATATACATTATATTATTGTGTACTTTGCTAGTACTCCTAGTAGCAGCAGGGTAATAAATACCGGTTCGGTTGCTAAGCATTAGTAACTCGAAATAAAAGGCTGCGGAGACTAGCTAAAGGTGAGATGACGATATGTGTTGGAAGTGTTTCCAAGGTTGATATGATCAAGCATCGCATGCTCCCTCTACCATCGAGATTGGTGTTAAACCTAAATAATTGTTATTTCGTGTTTGCGTTGAGCATAGACATGATTGGATTATGTTTATCGCAATACGATTATTCATTTAAGGAGAATAATGGTTACTCTATTTATTTGAATAATACCTTCAATGGTCTTGCACCTAAAATGAATGGTTCATTGAATGTCGATCGTAGTGATACACATGTTCATGCCAAAAGATATAAGATAGTAACGATAGTACCACATACTTGTGGCACTGCCATTTGAGTCATATTGGTATAAAACGCATGAAGAAGCTCCATGTTGATGGATCTTTGGACTCACTCATTTTGAAAAGATAGAGACATGCGAACCATGTCTATTGGTAGATATGCATGAAGAAACTCCATGCAGATGGATCATTTGGACTCACTTGATTTTGAATCACTTGAGGCATGCAAATCATACCACATGGGCAAGATGACTGAAAGGCCTCGTTTTCAGTAAGATGGAACAAGAAAGTAACTTGTTGGAAGTAATACATTTTGATGTGTGCAGTCCAATAAGTGCTGAGGCATGCAGTGGATATCGTTATGTTCTTACTTCATAGATGATTTGAGTAGATGTCGAGTATATTTACTTGATGAAACACAAGTCTGAATTATTGAAAGGTTTAAGTAATTTCAGAGTGAAGTTGAAGATCGTCGTGACAAGATGATAAAATGTTTATGATATGATCATAGAGATGAATATCTGAGTTACGAGTTTGGCACACAATTAAGACATTGTGGAAATTGTTTCACAACTAATACCGCCTGGACCACCATAGTATGATGGTGTGTCCGGACATCATAACTGCACCCTATTAGATATAGTGCATACAATGATGTCTCTTATCGAATTACCACTATCGTTTATGGGTTAGGCATTAGAGACAACCACATTCACATTAAATAGGGCACCACACAATTCTGTTGAGACGCCACCGTATGAACTATAGGTTTAGAGAAACCTAAGCTGTCGTTTCTTAAAAGTTTGGGGCTGCGATGCTTACGTGAAAAAGTTTCAGGCTGATAAGCTCGAACCCAAAGCGGATAAATGCATATTCATAGAATACCCAAAAATAGTTGGGTATACCTCCTATTTCAGATCCGTAAGCAAAAGTGATTATTTCTAGAAACGGGTCCTTTCTCGAGGAAAAGTTTCTCTCGAAAGAATTGAGTGGGAGGATGGTGGAGACTTAATGAGGTTATTGAACTGTCACTTCAACTAGTGTGTAGTAGGGCACAGGAAGTTGTTCCTGTGGCACCTACACCAATTGAAGTGGAAGCTCATGATAGTGATTATGAAACTTCGGATCAAGTCACTACCAAACCTCATAGGTCGACAAAGATGCGTACTGCTTCAGAGAGGTACGTAATCCTGTCTTGGAAGTCATGTTGCTGGAAAACAACGAACCTACGAGCTATGGAGAAGCGATGGTGAGCCCGGATTCCAACGAATGGCTCAAGGCCATAAAATCCGAGAGAGGATCCATGTACAAAGCAAAGTATAGACTTTGAAAGAACTACTTGATGGTCGTAAGGCTGTTGGGTGCAGATGGATTTTAAAAAGGAAGACAGACAATGATGGTAAGTGTCACCATTAAGAAATCTCAACTTGTCATTAAGATGTTTCCCGACAAGTTCAAGAAGTTGACTACGGTGAGACTTTCTCACTCGTAGCGATGCTAAGAGTCTGTTGGAATTATGTTAGTAGTTACTGCATTATTTATGAAATCTTGCAGATAGGATGTCAAAACATTGTTTCCTCGACGTTTTTCTCGAGGAAAGGTTGTATGTAATACAACCAGAGGGTTTTGTCAATCCTGAAAGATGCTGACAAGTATGCAAAGCTCCAGCAATCCTTCTAAGGACTGGAGTAAGCATCTCGGAGTTGGAATGTACGCTTTGATGAGATGATCAAAGATTTTGGGTTTATACAAAGTTTATGAGAAACTTGTATTTCCAAAGAAGTGAGTGGGAGCACTATAGAGTTTTTGATGAGTATATATTGTTAACATATTGTTGATCAGAGATGATGTAGAATTTCTAGAAAGCATGCAAGGTTGTTTTTCAATGGAAAATCTGGATTAAGCTACTTGAACATTGAGCATCAGGATCTATAAGGATAGATCAAAAACGCTTAATAGTACTTTCAAATGAATACATACCGTGACAAGATTTTGAAGGAGTTCAAATAGATCAGCAAAGAAGGAGTTCTTGGCTGTGTTACAAGGTGTGAGCATTGAGTAAGACTCAAGACCTGACCACGGCAGAAGAGAGAAAGGACGAAGGTCGTCCCCTATGCTTTAGATGTAGGCTCTACAGTATGCTATGTTGTGTACCGCACCTGAAGTGCGCCTTGCCATGAGTAAGTCAAGGGGTACAGGAGTGATCCAGGAATGGATCACATGACAGCGATCGAACTTATCCTTAGTAACTAGTGGACTAAGGAATTTTCTCGATTATGGAGGTGGTAAAATAGTTCGTCATAAAGGGTTACGTCGATGCAAACTTTGACACTAATCCGGATGACTCTGAGGAGTAAATCGGATTCGTATAGTAGAGCAGTTATTTGGAATAGCCCCAAGTAGCGCGTGGTAGCTACATATACAAGATGACAGAGAGATTTGTAAAGCACATATGGATCTGAAAGGTTCAGACCCATTGACTGATAAACCTCTCTCACAAGCAAGATATGAACACACCCCATAGGTGTTGGATTCACTACAATCACATAGTGATGTGAACTAGATTATTGACTCTAGTGCAAGTGGGAGGCTGTGGGAAATATGCCCTAGAGGCAATAATAAAATGGTTATTATTGTATTTCCTTGTTCATGATAATTGTCTATTGTTCATGCTATAATTGTATTAACCGGAAACCGTAATACATGTGTGAATACATAGACCACAACATGTCCCTAGTAAGCCTCTAGTTGACTAGCTCATTGATCAATAGATGGTCATGGTTTCCTGTCCATGGACATTGGATGCGTTGATAACGGGATCACATCATTAGGAGAATGATGTGATGGACAAGACCCAATCCTAAGCCTAGCACAAGATCGTGTAGTTCGTATGCTAAAGCTTTTCTAATGTCAAGTATCATTTCCTTAGACCATGAGATTGTGCAGCTCCCGGATACCGTAGGAATGCTTTGGGTGTACCAAACGTCACAACGTAACTGGGTGGCTATAAAGGTGCACTGCGGGTATCTCCGAAAGTGTCTGTTGGGTTGGCACGAATCGAGACTGGGATTTATCACTCCGTGTAAACAGAGAGGTATCTATGGGCCCACCCGGTAGGACATCATCATAATGTGCACAATGTGACCAAGGAGTTGATCACGGGATGATGTATTATGGAACGAGTAAAGAGACTTGCCAGTAACGAGATTGAACAAGGTATCGGGATACCGACGATCGAATCTCGGGCAAGTACTATACCGGTAGACAAAGGGAATTGTATACGTGATTGATTGAATCCTTGACATCGTGGTTCATCTAATGAGATCATCGTGGAACATGTGGGAGCCAACATGGATATCTAGATCCCGCTGTTGGTTATTGGCCGGAGAGTTGTCTCGGTCATGTCTACATGGTTCCCGAACCCGTAGGGTCTACACACTTAAGGTTCGATGACGCTAGGGTTATAGGGAAAGTATGTATGTGGTTACCGAATGTTCTTTGGAGTCCTGGATGAGATCCCGGACGTCACGAGGAGTTCCGCAATGGTCTGGAGGTAAAGATTTATATATGGGAAGTCCCGTTTTGGTCACCGGAAAAGTTTCGGGTGCTATCGGTAACATACCGGGACCACCGGGAGGGTCCCGGGGGTCCACCAGGCGGGGCCACCAGCCCCAGAAGGCTGCGTGGGCCAAGTGTGGGAGGGGACCTGCCCCAGGTAGGTTCGCCCCCCACCAAGGCCCAAGGCACAGGGAGAGTGGGAGAGGGCAAACCCTAAGTCCAGATGGGCCTTAAGGCCCACCCTAGGGCGCCCCCTCTCTCCCTCTCCCCTCTGGCCACCACCCTAGATGGGATCTAGGGCTGCCGCCCCCCTTGGGGAGGGAACCCTAGAGGGGGCGCAACCCCTCCCCTTCCCCTATATATACTTGAGGTATTGGGGGCTTCCCAACACATGATTTGATCTTCCCTCTTGGCGCAGCCCTACCTCTCTCCCTCCTCGTTTCTCGTAGTGCTTGGCGAAGCCCTGCTGGAGTACCGTGCTCCTCCACCATCACCACGCCGTTGTGCTGCTGCTGGACGGAGTCTTCCCCAACCTCTCCCTCTCTCCTTGCTGGATCAAGGCGTGGGAGACGTCACCGGGCTGTACGTGTGTTGAACGCGGAGGCGCCGTTGTTCGGCGCTTAGATTGGAATCGACCGCGATCTGAATCGCTGCGTGTACGACTCCACCAACCGCGTTCTTGTAACGCTTCCGCATTGTGATATTCAAGGGTATGAAGATGCACTCCTCTCTCTCGTTGCTAGTCTCTCCATAGATTGATCTTGGTGACATGTAGGAATTTTTTTGAATTTATGCTACGAGCCCCAACACCTCTTTCATAGGAGGCTACTCGCCTGTTACGGAGCCATGTTGGTCTCCGGGATGGTGTTCGGCTGGGCCCCGGATTGTTGGGGCTCCCCGCCGTCAGTTGTCATAGGGGCCATCCCCCTAGATCTTTGGCGACCGAGGTATTAACCTCGGGCACTTTCTTGATGGCCTCGCTCGCCCCCCTCGGCTTGGAGAGGTCCTTCGGGATGACACTTCGATGTCCTCCGTGGTGATAGGCGAGGGGGCTCGCGGCGGCATGTCACTCTCTGCCATTTCGAGTGGCACAGAGTTCCCCTCCGACAATGGAGTTTGCGGGAGCTCGCGTGGAGGGCTGAAAGGCAAATAACAAAATAACTTATGTAATGGAAAAAGGAAGACCGGAGATAAAAAGTAGATTTCTGAATACTTACGATTCGGCCAGGGGATTCACCCTGGGAGGTCTCTTGGGGACTAGTTCGGACTCCGAGTCCGAGCTGTCCGAGAGGATCACCTTCCCTCTCTTGGGAGCCTCCCCCTTCGGGTCCTTGGAGGCTGCCCTCTTCTTTTTTCTCCCCTTATGTGGGGAGTCACTTTCCATCTCCTCCTCTTCTTCCTCATCTCCCTCGTGGGAAGAGAGGGCTTCGGTCTCTCCGGACACCGTGTTCGAAGGGCCTTTGTGGCGGGGGCCGCCCTTGGCCTCCTTGCCTTTCTTATTCTTACCCTTCTTCTGCGGCGCCTGATAAGGCGCCGGGACCAGCATCTCTATCAGGTGGGGTGTGGCTGGGTCTTCAGGCAGCGGTGCCGGACAGTTGATCCGCTCCGCCTTTGCCGTTGAGCCCTGTACAAAAGGAAGGCAATACATTATATCTAACTTATAGACCGAATAGGTCTTCGGAAGAATTATGCTTACTGGCGAGGCCGGGTTCTCAATGTCGAGGCCGATGTCTTCGGTCTTCATCGGCCAAAATTTCTGGGCCTTGAAGAGTTGTTTCCATATATCTTCGTGCGTGGTACCGAAGAAGCGCTTCAAGGTCCATGGCTCCTCCGGATTGAACTCCCACATGTGGGAGGCCCGGAGTTGGCAAAGAAAGATGCGGCGGAAGAGCATCACCTGAATCACGTTTGTGAGACTGGTGTTCGAACCCAACACATTGGAGATGCGTTTCTGCAGCATCCGCACCTCCAGTTGGGACCCCCAATCAAGGCCCTTAGTGGTCCATGAGGTAAGTCTCGTGGGGGGTCCGGATCTGAAATTAGGCATGGCCGCCCAGTTGGTGTCGCGGGGTTCGGTGATGTAGAATCACTCCCGCTGCCACACCTTGATCATCTCCACGAAAGCCCCCTTGGGCCAGACGGCATTGGGAAGCTTGCTCACCATCGCCCAGCCGTAGTCTGCGTGCTGTCCATCGACCACCTTCGGCTTCAGATTGAATACCTTGAGCCATAGGCCAAAGTGTGGGGGGGACGCGGAGAAGAACCTCAGACACGACAGTGAATGCTGATATGTGGAGGAAGGAATTTGGGGTTAGATCATGGAAATTTAGCCCATAATAGAGCATGAGGCCTCGGACGAAGGGGTGGACGGGAAACCCTAGCCCTCAGAGGAAATGAGGAATTAACATGACCCTCTCGCTAGCCTCCGGAGTGGGGATAACCTGATCTTTGTTAGGGAGCCTGTGCGTGATGTTCACGGACAAATAGCCCACGCTTCGGAGCTCCTTGATGTCCTTCTCGGTGATGGAGGAGGTCTCCCACTTGCCCTTGGAACCGGATCTGGCCATTGCTGGGGAGGGTGGCAGTGGTTGGAAAGATTGGAGTTTTTGGGCGCTGGAGCTTGAAGATGGGAAGACTGAAGCTAGAGGAAGGCGTGGGGGAAAAAGAAGGGATTTTTACCCTCTTATAGGCAGCAAAAATACCAAACGCCCCCTCCCAAGCTGTAAACCTCGCCCGTTCCCAACGAGATCGTGCGTTAAGGTGCGGTTGGGTTACCCAAACCATACTGACGAGAATCCCGTAATGGGCGGGCATGATCTCTGTTTTGACAAGGCATGCCAATAGAGGCTAAGCCTCGAGACGCGAAATGGGAAGCGTGAAAATGGTTCAAAATGTTCAAGGGTCAAGTGTGACGCTTCGCCGAAAAAGTTGTCAGTAAAAGACACTGTTCCTATTTTGATGTTTTGCCTTCATGGCTAAGGGTTGTATTTATTATGCAGAGCTGGACACAACTTCTTTATGCAGGAAGCTGACTTAAAATATTCAGGAGGAGGAACCCGCCTTGCAATGCTGAAGATAATCTGCGTGCCGAACACATCATCATCGAAGACTGGTCCAGGGGCTACTGAGGGAGTCCTGGATTAGGGGGTCGTTGGGTGTCTGGACTACTCAATATCGGCCGGACTGATGGGCCGTAAGGATAAAGCAGAAGACTATCCCCCGTGTCCGGATAGGACTCCTATACACGTGGATGGCCAGTTTTGTGTCCGGATCTGTTGTTTCCTTCCTCTGCAAACCGACTCTGTACAACCCTAGGTCCCTCCGATGTATATATAAACTGGAGGATTTAGTCTGCAAAGGCTGTCATAACAATCATAGGCTAGAAATCTAGGGTTTAGCCATTACGATCTCGAGGTAGATCAACGCTTGTAACCCCTATACTCATCGAATACAATCAAGCATGACGTAGGGTTTTACCTCCTTTAAGAGGGCCCGAACCTGGGTAAAACATTGTGTCCCTTGCGTCCCTTGTTACCATCGATCCTCAGATACACAGCTTGGGACCCCCTACCCGAGATCTGCTGGTTTTGACACCGACACAGACCTATTGCAGGAGAAAATGCATACATTATGAATGTTTGACAAGCTCAGTATGATGACTACTTGATAGTTTAGTGCGCCATGCTTTACGGCTTAGAGCTGGGACTTCAAAAATGTTTTGAATGCCACGGAGCATATGAGATGTTCCAAGAGCTGAAATTGGTATTTCAGACTCATGCCCGTGTCGAGAGGTATGAAACCTCTGACAAGTACTTTGCCTACAAGATGGAGGAGAATAGCTCAACTAGTGAGCATGTGCTCAGAATGTCTGGGTACTACAATCGCTTGAATCAAGTGGGAGTTAATCTTCCAGATAAGATAGTGATTGACAGAGTTCTCTAGTCACTATCACCAACTTACTAGAACTTTGTGATGAACTATAATATGCATGGGATGACGAAAACAATTCCCAAGCTCTTCGCGATGATGAAATCAGCGAAGGTAGAAATCAAGAAAAGGCATCAAGTGTTGATGATTAAACAATACCACTAGTTTCAAGAAAAAGGGCAAGGGAAAGAAAGGAAACTTCAAGAAGAATGGCAAGTAAGTTGTCACTCTCGGGAAGAAACCCAAAGCTGGACCCAAGCCTGAAATTGAGTGCTTCTACAGCAAAGGGAATGTGTCGGTGTCAAAACCGGTGGATCTCGGGTAGGGGGTCCCGAACTGTGTGTCTAGGCCGAATGGTAACAGGAGGCAGGGGACACGATGTTTTACCTAGGTTCGAGCCCTCTTGATGGAGGTAAAACCCTACGTCCTGCTTGATTGATATTGATAATATGGGTAGTACAAGAGTAGATCTACCACGAGATCGGAGAGGCTAAACCCTAGAAGCTAGCCTATGGCATGATTGTTGTTCGTCCTATGGACTAAAACCCTCCGGTTTATATAGACACCGGAGAGGGCTAGGGTTACACAGAGTCGGTTACAATGGTAGGAGATCTACATATCCGTATCGCCAATCTTGCCTTCCACGCCAAGGAAAGTCCCTTCCGGACACGGGACGAAGTCTTCAATCTCGTATCTTCAAAGTACAGGAGTCCGGCCGAAGGTATAGTACGGCTATCCGGACACCCCCTAATCCAGGACTCCCTCAGTAGCCCCCGAACCAGGCTTCAATGACGATGAGTACGGCGCGCAAATTGTCTTCGGCATTGCAAGGCGGGTTCTCCTCCAAATTCCGTGTACCTGTTGAATAGTGTCTGGTTTCTTGTAAATGTAGTGCTCCTTGGCTTCTACGCCCAATAATGGCCGTCTTCCACGTGTCAAACGAATACGAAAAGTCAGGGTGTTTTTTGTTATATTTACACCCTAGCCGCGTAATGAGCCACCTATTTAAGGGGATGAGGATTTAGATCCAAACCCCACCTTCTCCCTTCTGTGAGTGTTCATCAGAGCGTATCCGACAGAGGTCCATTCTATCATGGCCGACCGCCGCAGCTCCTCCTCTCACCCTTCCAGCCCTCAGCCTGGAGATTGGAAGAGATGCTCCATCCCGCACAGCGAGCTAGTGACGCTCCAGACCAAGGGATTTCTCCCCCGGCCTATATGGTCCCGGTTCGAGCCAGACTTGCCACCTATAATGGCGGAGAGCAAGCGGAGAGCGCCCCCAATCCCTCCAAAGGAGAGCGGGTATGCCTTGTCCCTTACTTAATTAGAGGGATCGGATTTCCAATTCATCCGTTTCTTCGGGGACTCCTGGAGTTCTATGGCCTCCAGCTGCACAACCTCACGCTTGCCTCAATATTGCATATCGCGGGCTTCGTAGCCCTTTGCGAGCTGTTTTTGGGCTGCGAGGCTCATTTCGCGCTGTGGAAAAGGCTATTCTGCCTCGTGCCCCGTTCTAAGAAGGGGTCAATATATCAAGTGGGCGGAGCCGAAGTGTGGCGCATCGCCGGGACCGGATATCTATCCGGAACCCCAAAGAAGGCGTCCGAAGACTGGCCTTTGGAATGGTTTTATATAAAGGACGTCACGCTGCCGGATCCTATCCGGATCGGCCTCCCTGAGTTTGACAGTGCTCCCCTAAAGAAGCGCCTAAGCTGGCGTCCACGGAGCCCTCAGAGAGAAAGCGGGAGGGACGTTCTTTACCTGATGGGCCGGATAATATTGTTAGCTCATTCCGGACTGACCATGATCGGGGTCATGGCCGCATGCATCATGCGAGGGGTGCAACCTCTTGAGTATAGAGGCCGCCCCATATGGGACTTCAACGGGGAGGACGACGCCACCCACTACGGCCATAAGGGGCCGGATTCGGCTGCCGCTCTAATAAAGACCTTGTCCGCTTTGTACAAGGGAGAAGAGGAGGAATTTCTCCGCGTCAACCCACAGGGTGGATTTTCTATGTACAATCCCCCAAGCTGGGTAAGTGGACACTTGCCCATCCATTTTATATTCCCATCGTTAAATGTTCAGTCTAACGACTTCAATGCAGGAACTGCGCCAGGCTGTTAAAGAAATAAACAGCCCCCCTCCACAACCTGAGGATCCGGGACGGTCCCTCGACCCGGCCTCGCAAGAGGATCCGGACTTATCCGTGGAGCTGAATGATGGGGTGTTTCATCAATTGAGCAAGGACAACGCCTTGGTGGCCATTATGGCCGATTACCCAGGGCTACTCCCAGCCTCACAGGTAACTGAGACCGAAGTCCCAGCACTCTGAAAAGGGATCTATCCTCGCGTGTTTTCGATTGCCGTATGACAACCGTGTTTTGTAGGGGAGGTCCTTGAGACGGGAGGCCGATCCTGCGGCGACTAGCCAACGAGGGGCGGCAAGGCCCCGCGGGCTGAAAAGAAGTGCGGTCCGGACTGAGATGCCGACGCAAAGGTATAGCGCGCCATCTTATTCCCAGGTGTTATTCCTTCAAGGCATACTAACGCTCGTGCTCTCTTCAGGACGAAGAGACCTTGTCGGACTATATCTAGAGAGGCTGCCAATCGCGCCTCCACCAGCCAGGCTCCAAAGCCTGGTCCGGAAGCGGAGGAGAACACGAGGCGCACACCGGATGCTCCTCCGACAGAGGATGCAGACAGGCTGTCTGCCACCAGTTCCGAGGTGGAGAGTGCCATGAACCACAGGCATCGCCGGACAATTCTTCGCGACGCTTGTTTCTCCCAAGAGGCATTGGATGCCTTCAATTCGGGAGATGCGTACCCCCGTGCCGCTCAAAATGGTCTAGCCAGAGCCACGGAGCAATATGTAAAAGACATACGAGTAAGAAATTTTTGGTAATTATATATATACCAGTAGCCCCCGAGACTTGAAACAGTTAGAATAACTTATTTAAGGATCATTTGTTATGCAGGTTCTTACAGAAAAGAATACCCTACTATCCCAGGAGCTGGAAGAGTGCAAAGCCCAACTTGAGGCCGCACTAGCCGTGGCAGGGGAGCCCAAGGAGACCCCCTCTGGTAATATACGCTTCGAAAGATAAGTATTTTGCAAAGTGCGGCGTGGGTGCAAATATGACAAATGAAATTGTAGATGGCGCCGTATTAAATCCGGAAGTGCAACAACTCCGACGCCAGCTGAAGGCTGGTGAGAGCATGCTGACAAAGGTGAGGCAGGAGAAGAACGATCTCCAAGATGCCAACACCAAGCTGGGCGTTGAACTGAAGGATGTTCGTGCCCAACTGTTGGATTCCGTGAAGGAGAATCAGCGGCTTCGACGCGGCATATATAGTAAGTGCTTAAACGAACTTTGAAAAAAGAGTTCGGCGAGGAAGTCGACTAACAGAAGAATGTCTGTAGGCATGCTAACAGGGCGTCCTGCAGAGGAAATTCCCGGTTCTACGGGCGACCTTCTTCCCGAGCTCTCACAACTGCACGAGCGAGTTCGGCAGGTGATGCAAAGCGTCGCCCAGGCCTTGTGGCCATCCTCACCATGCCCGAAGGCCTTGGAGAGCTTGTAGAGAAGCTGAAGGGAGCGCGGCGGCGCTTCCGATTGTGGGAGATGTCGGCCTGCCGTCAAGGCTCTAGGGAGGCCTGGGCCATGGTGAAGACGCGGTACACGAAGGCTGACCCAAACCACATGGCCGAGGTCGGACCCGTGGGGCCCGATGGGAAGGAGATCCCTGTGAGCTTAGTATACGGCCAAGTAGAATTGGCCGCAAAGTATTCTCAATAGGACTATAAACTAGACAGCCTATTAGATGGTATTGAAGAGGAATACAATCAGTCAGATTAACTATGTAATTATAATTGACATGTGTAATGCCTTCTAGCCGGATTGTAGATCGTTTGTCATGGCCGACCTTTTCGCTTCAACCTCGGGACCTGACGGTCCGGAGTGTGTCCGAATACCCTCGCGGTTATATAAGAACCGGGGTATGCATGGAGACCAGGCGTAGGGGTCATTAGTGCTTGAACAGACAAGTGCCCAACTAGTTATGTTATATTACATGGTTAGTAAGAAACATCTTTCAGGGAGAATAGTTCCGTTAGGGGTTCCTTTCCCTGGGAGGCATGCCCTAAAGTGCATGTCCATTCTGCGAAAAGAGACGCAGGAAAAACATCTAGGGGCGTATAGATAAATAAGTGAAAAAAGATCATCTTTAGTTCACCGACCGAATATTCCCTTAAGAACGCTAGCTTTCGGCTTCACCCAGTCTGAGGTACACATCCGGCTGACCCAGCAGTAACAATCGTAGAGGTGCTCCCTCTACCACCTAGCCGAACAATCGGGAACGTAGGGGTAAGCACAGGAGCCAGGCAACCCAGCTTGGCCAAAACTTAAGTCATATCGATGCATATAATGGTGAATAAAAGGTACATGCGGAAGTGTGACACATGTGTTGGGCATGAAGCCCGTATAAATAAGCTTCTGTTTAAAGAAGCCCCCAGGTTTAATGAGCACGGATAGTGCGTCACTTTATGAGCCTTTGAAGGCTATAAGAGAAACAGAGGAGAAGGAGAGAAATGTAAGACATAAAGTATATAAAAAATGGACAGAGGAAGGAGACGAACACAGAGTCCGGCGCTAGGCATAGAATCTTCGAAGATGGGATGCGTTCCATGAGTTCGGCTCGAGTCGGTTATCCGATGCATCTCGCAGGCGGTACGCTCCACCAGTTAGGACTTGGTCAATTATGAAGGGACCTTCCCACTTGGGCTTGAGTTTGTCCTTTTTCTTGTCCGGCAGGCGTAGAACTAATTCGCCAACGTTGTAATTTTTGGCCCGTACTTCTCTGCTTTGGTATCTTTGAGCCTGCTGTTGATAGAATGCGGAACGGGCTTTTGCCACGTCTCGCTCTTCCTCCAAGGCGTCCAAACTGTCCTGCCGATCGAGCTCGGCTTCTCTTTCTTCGTACATGCGCACTCGAGGTGAGTCATGAATTATGTCGCAGGGCAAAACTGCCTCTGCGCCGTACACCATGAAGAATGGTGTGTATCCGGTGGTGCGATTCGGCGTGGTCCGCAACCCCCAGAGTACGGAGTCGAGCTCCTCTACCCAGTGCGTATTAGATTCCTTAAGGGACCGCACTAATCTGCGTTTGATGCCGCTCATGATAAGACCATTTGCATGTTCGACCTGGCCGTTAGTTTGTGGGTGATAGACGGAAGCATAATCGAGCTTGATGCCCATGTTTTTGCACCAGAGTTTTACCTCATCTGCCGTAAAGTTTGTGCCGTTATCAGTGACGATGCTGTGGGGGACGCCGTAACGGTGTACAATCCCAGATATAAAGTCTATCACCGGTCCGGATTCGGCCGTCTTAACAGGCTTGGCTTCTATCCATTTGGTGAACTTATCCACCATGACCAGTAAGTATTTTTTCTTGTGGGTTCCATATTTAAGGGGTCCAACCATGTCAAGCCCCCAGACCGCGAAGGGCCAAGTGATGGGGATAGTTTGGAGGGCGGTGGGTGGCATATGGCTTTGGTTTGCAAAAATCTGGCAACCGACGCATCGTTGGACTAAGTCCTGGGCGTCTGCCCGGGCCGTCGGCCAATAAAAGCCTGTACGGAAGGCCTTGCTTACAAGAGACCGAGCTGCAGCGTGATGACCGCCGAGTCCGGCATGAATTTCAGCCAGGAGGTTCCGCCCTTCCTCTTCGGAGATGCACCTTTGAAGGACTCCGGTAGTGCTTTTCTTATAAAGCTCTCCCTCATGGACTTTATATGCTTTAGATCACCGCACTATGCAGCGTGCCTCATTTTGGTCCTCAGGGAGTTCCTGCCTAGTAAGGTAGGCGAGGAATGGTTCAGTCCACGGGGCGATGACAACCATTATTACGTGGGCTGAAGGTGTTATTTCATTGACAGAGCCTCCAATTATGTCAGAGTGTTCGGTGTCGGGCAGTGCGGTTGGGTCCGGGCTGTTATTGCCAGGTTCCCCTTCCCATACTATGGACGGCTTGAACAACCTTTCCAAGAAGATGTTGGGGGGGACTACATCGCGTTTTGCGCCGATGCGTGCCAGGACATCTGCCGCCTTATTATTTTCCTGGGCTATATGGTGAAATTCGAGCCCTTCGAACCGAGGTAACAATTCTTAGGACGACGTTGCGATAAGCTGTCATTTTTGGATCCTTGGCATCAAAGTCTCCATTTATTTGGGATATTGCGAGGCTCGAGTCCCCGCGCACCTCTAGGCGTTCAATGCCCATGGATACTGCCATCCGGAGACCATGTAAAAGGGCCTCATATTCGGCTGCGTTGTTGGAGTCTGTGTACATTATCTGGAGTACGTATTGAACTGTGTCTCCTGTGGGGGACGTCAAAACGACGCCAGCCCCTAGACCGGACAACATTTTGGAGCCATCGAAGTGCATGACCCAGTTTGAATATGTGCCGTACTCTTTAGGGAGTTCGGCCTCCGTCCATTCCGCGACGAAGTCGGCCAAAACTTGCGACTTGATAGCTCGCTGTGGCTTGTAAGTTATGTCGAACGGGAGGAGCTCAACGGCCCATTTCGCAATCCGGCCCGTCGCGTCGCGGTTGTTTATAATATCGTTAAGTGGGACTTCTGAGGCTACTATTATTGAACACTCTTGAAAGTAGTGTCGCAGCTTCTGGGATGCCATAAATACCACGTACGCAATCTTTTGATAATGTGGGTACCGTGACTTGCATGGAGTAAGGACAGTGGACACATAGTAGACCGGCTTTTGAAGGGGGAATTTGTGTCCGTCCATTTCTCGTTCGACGATGAGCACTACGCTTACGACCTGATGGGTTGCTGCAATGTATAATAGCATTGGTTCGCCAATGTTTGGCGCGGCCAGGACTGGGTTTGTTGTCAAGATGGCTTTTATTTTGTCAAGTCCGGCCATGGCTGCATCCGTCCACTCGAAGTGTTCGGTGCGCCGAAGCAGGCGGTAAAGGGGTAGGGCCTTTTCTCCTAAGCGGGAGATAAAGCGGCTTAGAGCCGCCACACATCCGGTTAATTTTTGTATTTGTTTGAGGTCCTTCGGGATATCCAATTGTGACATAGCTCGAATCTTGGCTGGATTTGCTTCAATTCGTCTACCAGATACAATGAAGCCCAAGAGCTTTCCGGCTGGAACGCGGAAAACGCATTTTCCTGAGTTGAGCTTGATGTCGTATGTTCGGAGGTTATCGAATGTTAGCCTCAAGTCGTCTACTAGAGATTCGACATTTTTTGTTTTAACGACCACATCATCTACGTATGCCTCCACTGTTTTGCCGATCTGGTTTGCCAGACATGTCTGAATCATGCGCTGATATGTTGCACCGGCGTTTTTGAGCCCGAAGGGCATTGTGTTGAAGCAGAATGGGCCGTATGGTGTGATGAATGCCGTTGCGTCTTGGTCTGACTCTGCCATCTTTATATGATGGTAGCCGGAGTATGCGTCGAGGAAACACAACGAATCGTGTCCTGCGGTAGCATCGATAATTTGATCGATGCGGGGGAGAGGGAAGGGATCCTTTGGGCAAGCCTTGTTAAGGTCTTTGAAATCAACGCACAGGCGCCAGGATTTGTCCTTCTTTGGTACCATCACCAGGTTTGCTAGCCAGTCCGGGTGTTTTATATCTTTGATGAATCCGGCCTCCAATAGCTTGGCTAGTTCCTCTCCCATGGCCTGTCTCTTAGGTTCGGAAAAACGCCGAAGAGCCTGTTTGACTGGCTTGAATCCTTTTAGGATATTTAAGCTATGTTCGGCCAGCCTGCGTGGGATTCCTGGCATGTCTGAAGGGTGCCAGGCGAAAATGTCCCAGTTCTCTCGTAGGAACTCTTGCAGTGCGGCGTGTACATCAGGGTTTAACTATGCCCCGATTGAAGCTGTTTTATTGGGGTCCATTGGATGGACCTGGAATTTGACTATTTCGTCCGCCGGTTTAAAGGAGGTGGACTTGGATCTTTTGTCGAGTATCACATCGTCCCTATTCACCGTGGAGCGCAGCGCAGTCAATTCCTCAGCCGCTAGGGCTTCGGATAGTGCCTCGAGGGCCAGTGCGGCTGTCTTGTTTTCGGCGCGGAGTGCTATGTCCGGATCACTAGCGAGAGTGATGATTCCGTTAGGCCCGGGCATCTTGAGCTTCATGTACCCGTAATGGGGTATTGCTTGGAAGACTGTAAACGCTTCCCGCCCTAGCAGAGTGTGATATCCGCTACTGAACGGGGCCACCTGGAACGTGACCTCTTCGGACCTGTAATTACCCGGCGTGCCGAACACCACATCTAGTGTGATTTTTTGCTGTACAACATGCTTCCCGACTAGGGATTATTCCTCTAAAGGTTGTGCTGCTTCGCTCAATGCGGTTCCAGTCTATTTCCATTTTTTGAAGGGTTTCGTCATAAATGAGGTTCAATCCGCTGCCGCCATCCATGAGTACCTTGGTAAGACGAAAGCCGTCCACTATTGGACTGAGGACCAATGCGGCTGGTGCTCGGGCTGTTCGGAATTTAGGTTCATCACTGGCGTTAAAAGTAATAGCCGTGTCACTCCATGGGTTTATTGCTGCTGCTTGGTAGACGTCGGCAAGGCCGCGAAGTGTTCTTTTTCGCATATTATTTGATGTGAAAGTCTCGAAGACTGTTAATACCGTACTGGTTTCTCTGGGGTGGCTTTCTGTGGCTTCTGGAATTACAAGATCTTCGCCAATTTTTGCCACCTACCGGAGTATCCAACATGCTCTAAGGCTGTGAGTTGGTGTGGCGCCCTCTGCACTATGAATTTTACAGGGTCCATCAAGCCATCCTTCCAATACGGTTCCGTGCCCTTTAAAGTGCTTTTGCTTTTTGGTATTGAACCCGGGTGTCTGGCGATGATGCACCCTTTTATTTCGGACTGGGTTTGTATTCAAGGCCGGATTGTCCCAATTTTTTTTTCGGTTTTCCAGGCGCTTTCCATCGCACAGTACTTTCGTACTATGGATGCCAAGTCAGCGAAGCGTGTAATATCACGGCGACTTATGGCGTTGAGGATTCCCTTGTCCGTGCAATTATTGTAGAAGAATGAAATTGCGTCTTCCTCGCGGCAGTCCTTTATCCTGTTCATAACCAGGAGGAATCTGGCCTAGTAATGATGTACTATTTCTTCGGGCTCTTGCCTAATTTGGGATAGATCGCTTATGTATGGGTGGGTGGGTGGAATCAAATCCGAAACCTCACCCAATCTGAGACCCAGGGGCCAAGGAGTTTCCGAACTCGGAAGTTTGAGTTCTTGGATGCTGCCCAATGAATCTAGCCCGTCGCCTGACTTTAAGTTCAGGTCTTGAGTGATGTCCTTCCCTCCGCAGGTATCCGGCTTGGAGGGATCGGGAATCCGGACATAGCTAGTCCTTAAGATAGATGAAGGGTCGCCGCACTGTCCCTCTACCACGGCAACGTGATGGGTGACCTAGGGAGTGTTAATCTCTCTCAGATCGGGTTTAGGCCCAATCTGGTCGTAATCCGTAGCGACTCCCAGGGCGGCAATGTGATCCAAGAGCTCGTTTAGGGAAGGGAGCTCCATTGGATCTAGCTACTCGGCGAATTCCGAGCTGACGTGAAGATTGCTTTCGATGACCTGAGAGGTCATCGTCGGCGCAGCAGCCGAACAGGCGGTCATAAGGAAACCACCTAGCCGGAGAGTTTGGCCGACAACCAAAGCTCCCTTAGCAACGGTGCCGTCTTTAAAGACGGGATGATGCATCCTTCCTGATGGCGACGGCACAGAGGAACTCTCAATGAAAGCACCAATGTCGGTGTCAAAACCGGCAGATCTCGGGTAGGGGGTCCCGAACTGTGCGTCTAGGCCGGATGGTAACAGGAGGCAGGGGACACGATACTTTACCCAGGTTTGGGCCCTCTTGATGGAGGTAAAACCCTACGTCCTGCTTGATTGATATTGATGATATGGGTAGTACAAGAGTAGATCTACCATGAGATCGGAGAGGCTAAACCCTAGAAGCTAGTCTATGGTATGATTGGTGTTCGTCCTATGGACTAAAACCCTCTGGTTTATATAGACACCGGAGAGGGCTAGGGTTACACAGAGTCGGTTACAATGGTAGGAGATCTACATATCCGTATCGCCAAGCTTGCCTTCCACGCCAAGGAAAGTCCCTTTCGGACATGGGACGAAGTCTTCAATCTCGTATCTTCATAGTCCAGGAGTCTGGCCGAAGGTATAGTCCGGCTATCCGGACACCCCCTAATCCAGGACTCCCTCAGAATGGTCACTAGAAGCGGAACTACCCCAAGTATTTGGCGTATAAGAAGGATGGCAAAGTGAACAAAGGTATATTTGATATACATGATTATTGATGTGTACTTTACTAGTGTTCATAGTTGTTGGGGAACGTTGCAGAAAATTAAAATTTTTCCTACGGTTTCACCAAGATCCATCTATGAGTTCATCTAAGCAACGAGTCTAGGGAGAGAGTTTGCATCTACATACCACTTGTAGATCGCGTGCGGAAGCTTGCAAGGTGATGATGTAGTCGTACTTGACGTGATCCAAATCACCGATGACCTGCGCCGAACGGACGGCACCTCCGCGTTCAACACACGTACGGAACAGCCACGTCTCCTTCTTGATCCAGCAAGGAAGGGAGGAGAGGTTGAGGGAGATGGCACCAGCAGCAGCACGACGGCGTGGTGTTGGTGGAGCTGCAGTACTCCGGCAGAGCTTCGCTAAGCACTATGGAGGTGGAGGAGGTGTTGGGGAGGGAGAAGGAGGCAACCAAAGGCCAGGGCGTTCAGGTATGAAGTCCCTCCTCTCCCCCCACTATATATAGGGGTGCCAAGGGGGGGTGGCCGGCCCTAGGAGATCAAATCTCCTAGGGGGTGCGGCGGCCAAGGGGGGTTTTCCCTCCCCCCAAGGCACCTAGGAGGTGCCTTACCCTCCTAGGACTCTTGCCCCCTTGAACCCTAGGTGCATGGGCCTATGTGGGGCTGGTGCCCTTGGCCCATTAGGCCAAGGCGCACCCCCTTACAGCCCATGTGGCCCCCCGGGACAGGTGGACCCACCCGGTGGACCCCCGGGACCCTTCCGGTGGTCCCGGTACAATACCGATAACCCCGAAACTTGTCCCGATGCCCGAAACAGGACTTCCCATATATAAATCTTTACCTCCGGACCATTCCGGAACTCCTCGTGACGTCCGGGATCTCATCTGGGACTCCGAACAACATTCGGGTTACTGCATATACATATCCCTATAACCCTAGCGTAACTGAACCTTAAGTGTGTAGACCCTACGGGTTCGGGAGACATGCAGACATGACCGAGACTCTCTTAGTCAATAACCATCAGCGGGATCTGGATACCCATGATGGCTCCCACATGCTCCTCGATGTTGTCATCGGATGAACCACTATGTCGAGGATTCGATCAAACCCTGTATGCAATTCCCTTTGTCAATCGGTACGTTACTTGCCCGAGACTCGATCGTCGGTATCCCAATACCTTGTTCAGTCTCGTTACCGGTAAGTCACTTTACTCATACCGTAATGCATGATCCCGTGTCCAACACCTTGGTCACATTGAGCTCAATATGATGATGCATTACCGAGTGGGCCCAGAGATACCTCTCCGTCATACGGAGTGACAAATCCCAGTCTCGATCCGTGTCAACCCAACAGCTACTTTCGGAGATACCTGTAATGTACCTTTATAGTCACCCAGTTACGTTGTGACGTTTGGTACACCCAAGGCATTCTTACGGTATCCGGGAGTTACACGATCTCATGGTCGAAGGAAGAGATACTTGACACTTGCAAAGCTCTAGCAAAACGAACTACACGATCTTTTATGCTATGCTTAGGATTGGGTCTTGTCCATCACATCATTCTCCTAATGATGTGATCCCGTTATCAACGACATCCAATGTCCATAGTCAGGAAACCATGACTATCTGTTGATCACAATGAGCTGGTCAACTAGAGGCTTACCAGGGACATAGTGTGGTCTAAGTATTCACACGTGTATTACGATTTCCGGATAATACAGTTATAGCATGAATAAAAGACAATTATCATGAACAATGAAATATAATAATACTTTTATTATTGCCTCTAGGGCATATTTCCAACAGTCTCCCACTTGCACTAGAGTCACCAATCTAGTTACATTGTGATGAATCGAACACCCATAGAGTTATGGTGTTGATCATGTTTTGCACGCGAGAGAGGTTTAGTCAGCGGATCTGCGACATTCAGATCCGTGTGCACTTTGCAAATCTCTATGTCTCCATCTTGAACATTTTCACGGATGGAGTTGAAACGACGCTTGATGTGCCTGGTCTTCTTGTGAAACCTGGGCTCCTTTGCGAGGGCAATAGCTCCAGTGTTGTCACAGAAGAGTTTGATCGGCCCCGACGCATTGGGTATGACTCCTAGGTCGGTGATGAACTCCTTCACCCAAATCGCTTCATGTGCTGCCTCCGAGGCTGCCATGTACTCCGCTTCACACGTAGATCCCGCCACGACGCTCTGCTTGCAGCTGCACCAGCTTACTGCTCCACCATTCAACATATACACGTATCCGGTTTGTGACTTAGAGTCATCCGGATCTGAGTCGAAGCTAGCGTCGACGTAACCCTTTACGACGAGCTCTTCGTCTCCTCCATAAACGAGAAACATGTCCTTTGTCCTTTTCAGGTACTTCAGGATATTCTTGGCCGCTGTCCAGTGTTCCTTGCCGGGATTACTTTGGTATCTTGCTACCAAACTTACGGCAAGGTTTACATCGGGTCTGGTACACAACATGGCATACATAATAGATCCTATGGCTGAAGCATAGGGGATGACACTCATCTCTTCTTTATCTTTTGCCGTGTTCGGTGACTGAGCTGAGCTCAGTCTCATACCTTGTAACATAGGCAAGAACCCCTTCTTGGACTGATCCATTCTGAATCTCTTCAAAATCTTATCAAGGTATGTACTTTGTGAAAGACCTATGAGGCGTCTCGATCTATCTCTATAGATCTTGATGCCTAATATATAAGTAGCTTCTCCAAGGTCCTTCATTGAAAAACACTTATTCAAGTAGGCCTTAATGCTGTCCAGAAATTCTATATTATTTCCCATCAGGAATATGTCATCTACATATAATATGAGAAATGCTACAGAGCTCCCACTCACTTTCTTGTAAACGCAGGCTTCTCCATAAGTCTGCATAAACCCAAACGCTTTGATCATCTCATCAAAGCGAATGTTCCAACTCCGAGATGCTTGCACCAGTCCATAAATGGATCGCTGGAGCTTGCATACTTTATTAGCGTTCTGAGGATCGACAAAACCTTCCGGCTGCATCATATACAATTCTTCCTTAAGATGCCCGTTAAGGAATGCTGTTTTGACGTCCATCTGCCATATCTCATAATCATAGTATGCGGCAATTGCTAACATGATTCGGACGGACTTTAGCTTCGCTACGGGAGAGAATGTCTCGTCATAGTCAATCCCTTGAACCTGTCGATAACCCTTAGCGACAAGTCGAGCTTTATAGATGGTAACATTACCATCCGCGTCCGTCTTCTTCTTAAAGATCCATTTGTTTTCTATCGCTCGCCGATCATCGGGCAAGTCTGTCAAAGTCAATACTTTGTTTTCATACATGGATTCTATCTCGGATTTCATGGCTTCAAGCCATTTGTTGGAATCCGGGCCCGTCATTGCTTCTTCATAGTTCAAAGGTTCATTGTTGTCTAACAACATGATTTCCAGGACAGGGTTGCCGTACCACTCTGGTGCGGAACGTGTCCTTGTGGACCTACGAAGTTCAGCAGTAACTTGATCCGAAGTACCTTGATCATTATCATGGTTTTCCTCTTCAGTTGGTGTGGGCATCACAGGAATGGTTTCCTGTGCTGCGTCACTATCCCGCTCAAGAGGTAGTACTTCATCGAGTTCTACTTTCCTCCCACTTACTTCTTACGAGAGAAACTCTTTTTCCAAAAAGCATCCGTTCTTGGCAACAAAGATCTTGCCTTCGGATCTTAAGTAGAAGGTATACCCTATAGTTTCCTTAGGGTATCCTATGAATACGCATTTTTCCGACTTGGGTTCGAGCTTTTCAGGTTGAAGTTTCTTGACATAAGCTTCGCATCCCCAAACTTTTAGAAACGACAGCTTAGGTTTCTTTCCAAACCATAATTCATACGGTGTCGTCTCAACGGATTTAGACGGTGCCCTATTTAAAGTGAATGTAGCTGTCTCTAGAGCGTATCCCCAAAATGATAGCGGTAAATCGGTAAGAGACATCATAGACCGCACCATATCCAATAGAGTGCGATTACGACGTTCGGACACACCGTTTCGCTGAGGTGTTCCAGGCGGCGTGAGCTGTGAAACGATTCCACATTTCTTTAAGTGTGTACCAAATTCGTGACTTAAGTATTCTCCTCCACGATCTGATCGTAAGAATTTTATATTTCGGTCACGTTGATTCTCCACCTCATTATGAAATTCCTTGAACTTTTCAAAGGTCTCAGACTTGTGTTTCATTAAGTAGACATACCCATATCTACTCAAGTCATCTGTGAGGGTGAGAACATAACGATATCCTCCGCGAGCCTCAAAGCTCATTGGACCGCACACATCGGTATGTATGATTTCCAACAAGTTGGTTGCTCGCTCCATTGTTCCGGAGAACGGAGTCTTGGTCATTTTACCTAAGAGGCATGGTTCACACGTGTCAAACGATTCATAATCAAGAGACTCTAAAAGTCCATCGGCATGGAGCTTCTTCATGCGCTTGACACCAATGTGACCAAGGCGGCAGTGCCACAAGTATGTGGGACTATCGTTATCAACTTTAAATCTTTTGGCATCTACACTATGAACATGTGTAATATTACGCTCGAGATTCATTAAGAATAAACCATTGACCATCGGAGCATGACCATAAAACATATCTCTCATATAAATCGAACAACCATTATTCTCAGACTTAAATGAGTAGCCATCTCGTATTAAACGAGATCCAGATACAATGTTCATGCTCAAACTTGGCACTAAATAACAATTATTAAGGTTCAAAACTAATCCCGTAGGTAAATGTAGAGGCAGCGTGCCGACGGCGATCACATCGACTCTGGAACCATTCCCGACGCGCATCGTCACCTCGTCCTTCGCCAGTCTCCGTTAATTCCGCAGCTCCTGCTGTGAGTTACAAATATGAGCAACGGCACCGGTATCAAATACCCAGGAGTTACTACGAGTACTGGTAAGGTACACATCAATCACATGTATATCAAATATACCTTTGGTGTTGCCGGCCTTCTTATCCGCTAAGTATTTGGGGCAGTTCCGCTTCCAGTGACCCTTCCCCTTGCAATAAAAGCACTCAGTCTCAGGCTTGGGTCCATTCTTTGACTTCTTCCCGGTAACTGGCTTACCAGGCGCGGCAACATCTTTGCCGTCCTTCTTGAAGTTCTTCTTACCCTTGCCCTTCTTGAACTTAGTGGTCTTATTGACCATCAACACTTGATGTTCTTTCTTGATTTCAGCCTTTGCTGACTTCAGCATCGAGAACACTTCAGGAATGGTCTTTTCCATTCCCTGCATGTTGTAGTCCATCACAAAGCTCTTGTAGCTTGGTGGGAGCGACTGGAGGATTCTGTCAATGACCGCCTCATCTGGGAGGTTAATGTTAAGCTGGGTCATACGGTTGTGCAACCCAGACATCTTCAGGATGTGCTCACTGACAGAACTGTTTTCCTCCATCTTACAACTGTAGAACTTGTCGGAGACATCATATCTCTCGACCCAGGCATGAGCTTGAAAAACTAGTTTCAGCTCTTCGAACATCTCATATGCTCCGTGATGCTCAAAACGCTTTTGGAGCCCCGGTTCTAAGCTGTAAAGCATGCCGCACTGAACGAGGGAGTAATCATCAGCGCGAGACTGCCAAGCATTCATAATGTCTTGGTTCTCTGGGACGGGAGCGTCACCTAGCGGTCCTTCTAGGACATATTATTTCCTGGCAGCTATGAGGATGATCCTCAGGTTCCGGACCCAGTCCGTATAGTTGCTGCCATCATCTTTCAGCTTGGTTTTCTCTAGGAACGCGTTGAAGTTCATGTTGACATTAGCGTTGGCCATTGATCTACAAGACATATTTGCAAAGGTTTTAGACTAAGTTCATGATAATAAAGTTCTAATCAAATTATGAACTCCCACTTAGATTAGACATCCCTTTAGTCATCTAAGTGTTACACGATCCGAGTCGACTAGCCCGTGTCCGATCATCACGTGAGACGGACTAGTCATCGTCGGTGAACATTTTCATGTTGATTGTATCTTCCATACGACTCGTGTTCGACCTTTCGGTCTCCGTGTTCCGAGGCCATGTCTGCACATGCTAGGCTCGTCAAGTTAACCCTAAGTGTTTTCGCTGTGTAAAACTGTCTTACACCCGTTGTATGTGAACGTAAGAATCCATCACACCCGATCATCACGTGGTGCTTAGAAACGACGAACTGTAGCAACGGTGCACAGTTAGGGGAGAACACTTCTTGAAATTTTATAAGGGATCATCTTATTTACTACCGTCGTCCTAAGTAAACAAGATGCATAATACATAATAAACATCACATGCAATTATATAGTTGTGACATGATATGGCCAATATCATATAGCTCCATTGATCTTCATCTTCGGGGCTCCATGATCATCTTGTCACCGGCTTGACACCATGATCTCCATCATCATGATCTCCATCATCATGATCTCCATCATCGTGTCTTCATGAAGTTGTCACGCCAACGACTACTTCTACTTCTATGACTAACGTTTAGCAATAAAGTAAAGTAGTTTACATGACGTTATTCAATGACACGCAGGTCATACAAAAAAATAATGACAACTCCTATGGCTCCTGCCGGTTGTCATACTCATCGACATGCAAGTCGTGAATCCTATTACAAAGAACATGATCTCATACATCACAATTCATCATTCATCACAACTTCTGGCCATATCACATCACATGATCAATCGCTGCAAAAACAAGTTAGACGTCCTCTAATTGTTGTTGCATCTTTTACGTGGCTGCAATTGGGTTGTAGCAAGAACGTTTTCTTACCTACGAATCACCACAACGTGATTTTGTCAACTTCTATTTACCCTTCATAAGGGCCCTGTTCATCGATTCCGCTCCAACTAAGGTGGGAGAGACAGACACCCGCCAGCCACCTTATGCAACTTGTGCATGTCAGTCGGTGGAACCGGTCTCACGTAAGTGTACGTGTAAGGTTGGTCCGGGCCGCTTCATCCCACAATACCGTTGAGCAAGAAAAGACTAGTAGAGGCAAGTAAGATGACAAAATCCACGCCCACAACAAAGTTGTGTTCTACTCGTGCAAAGAGAACTACACATAGACCTAGCTCATGATGCCACTGTTGGGGAACGTTGCAGAAAATTAAAATTTTTCCTACGGTTTCACCAAGATCCATCTATGAGTTCATCTAAGCAACGAGTCTAGGGAGAGAGTTTGCATCTACATACCACTTGTAGATCGCGTGCGGAAGCTTGCAAGGTGATGATGTAGTCGTACTCGACGTGATCCAAATCACCGATGACCTGCGCCGAACGGACGGCACCTCCGCGTTCAACACACGTACGGAACAGCCACGTCTCCTCCTTCTTGATCCAGCAAGGAAGGGAGGAGAGGTTGAGGGAGATGGCACCAGCAGCAGCACGACGGCGTGGTGTTGGTGGAGCTGCAGTACTCCGGCAGAGCTTCGCTAAGCACTATGGAGGTGGAGGAGGTGTTGGGGAGGGAGAAGGAGGCAACCAAAGGCCAGGGCATTCAGGTATGAAGTCCCTCCTCTCCCCCCACTATATATATGGGTGCCAAGGGGGGGTGGCCGGCCCTAGGAGATCAAATCTCCTAGGGGGTGCGGCGGCCAAGGGGGGTTTTCCCTCCCCCCAAGGCACCTAGGAGGTGCCTTACCCTCCTAGGACTCTTGCCCCCTTGAACCCTAGGCGCATGGGCCTATGTGGGGCTGGTGCCCTTGGCCCATTAGGCCAAGGCGCACCCCCTTACAGCCCATGTGGCCCCCCGGGACAGGTGGACCCACCCGGTGGACCCCCGGGACCCTTCCGGTGGTCCCGGTACAATACCGATAACCCCGAAACTTGTCCCGATGCCCGAAACAGGACTTCCCATATATAAATCTTTACCTCCGGACCATTCCGGAACTCCTCGTGACGTCCGGGATCTCATCTGGGACTCCGAACAACATTCGGGTTACTGCATATACATATCCCTATAACCCTAGCGTAACTGAACCTTAAGTGTGTAGACCCTACGGGTTCGGGAGACATGCAGACATGACCGAGACTCTCTTAGTCAATAACCATCAGTGGGATCTGGATACCCATGATGGCTCCCACATGCTCCTTGATTTTGTCATCGGATGAACCACTATGTCGAGGATTCGATCAAACCCTGTATGCAATTCCCTTTGTCAATCGGTACGTTACTTGCCCGAGACTCGATCGTCGGTATCCCAATACCTTGTTCAGTCTCGTTACCGGTAAGTCACTTTACTCGTACCGTAATGCATGATCCCGTGTCCAACACCTTGGTCACATTGAGCTCAATATGATGATGCATTACCGAGTGGGCCCAGAGATACCTCTCCGTCATACGGAGTGACAAATCCCAGTCTCGATCCGTGTCAACCCAACAGCTACTTTCGGAGATACCTGTAATGTACCTTTATAGTCACCCAGTTACGTTGTGACGTTTGGTACACCCAAGGCATTCTTACGGTATCCGGGAGTTACACGATCTCATGGTCGAAGGAAGAGATACTTGACACTTGCAAAGCTCTAGCAAAACGAACTACACGATCTTTTATGCTATGCTTAGGATTGGGTCTTGTCCATCACATCATTCTCCTAATGATGTGATCCCGTTATCAACGACATCCAATGTCCATAGTCAGGAAACCATGACTATCTGTTGATCACAACGAGCTGGTCAACTAGAGGCTTACCAGGGACATAGTGTGGTCTAAGTATTCACACGTGTATTACGATTTCCGGATAATACAGTTATAGCATGAATACAAGACAATTATCATGAACAATGAAATATAATAATACTTTTATTATTGCCTCTAGGGCATATTTCCAACAATAGTAACCCCAGGGTATTTGATACTGGTTAAGTTGCTAAGATTAGTAATTCAAAACAGGAGTTGCAAAATGAACAGAGATTAGTTAAGGGCGAGGTGATGATGTGTGTTGGAAGTGATTCCAAGGTTGATAAGATCACCATCGCACACTCCCTCTACCTTCAGGATTAGTGTTGGACATCAATAAAGTTATTTGGTGTTTGTGTTGAGCATGAATATGATTGGACCATGTTTGTTGCGATACAATTATTCATTTAAGTCAAAGAATAATTGTAGTTCTATTTACATGAATAAAACCTTCTATGGTCATACACCCAATATAAATGGTTTATTGAATCTCAACCGTAGTGAAACACATATTCATAATATTGATGCCAAAAGATGCAAAGTTGATAATGATAGTAGAACATATTTGTGGCACTACCGTTTAGGTCATATTGCTGTAAAGTGCATAAAGAAATTCCATGCAGATGGAATGTTGGAAATCACTTGATTATGAATCATTTGATACTTGCGAACCATGCCTCATGGGCAAGATGACTAAAACTCCATTCTCCGGAACAATGGAGCGAGCCAATGACTTATTGGAAATAATACATACTGATGTATGCAATCCGATGAGTGTTGAGGCTCGTGGCGGGTATCGTTATTTTCTGGCCTTCACAGATGATTTGAGCAGATATATGGGTATATCTACTTAATGAAACACAAGTCTGAAACATTTGAAAAGTTCAAAGAATTTTAGAGTGAAGTGGAGAATCATCGTAAGAATAAAATAAAGTTTCTACGATCTGATCGCGGAGGCGAATATTGGAGTTACGAGTTTGGCCTTCATTTAAAACAATGTGGAATAGTTTCACAACTCACGCCACCTGGAACACCATAGCGTAATGGTGTGTCCGAACGTCATAACCGTACTTTATTAGATATGGTGCGATCTATGATGTCTCTTACCAATTTACCACTATCATTTTAGGGTTATGCATTAGAGACAACTGCATCCACGTTAAATAGGGCACCGTCTAAATCCGTTGAGATGACACCGTATGAACTATGGTTTGGCAAGAAACCTAAGTTGTCGTTTCTTAAAGTTTGGGGTTGCGACACTTATGTAAAAAGGCTTCAGCCTGATAAGCTCGAACCCAAATCGAAGAAGTGCGTCTTCATAGGATACCCAAAAGAAACTATTGGGTACACCTTCTACCACAGATCCGAAGGCAAGATCTTTGTTGCTAAGAATGGATCCTTTCTAGAGAAGGAGTTTCTCTCGAAAGAAGTGAGTGGGAGGAAACTAGAACTTGATGAGGTAGTTGTACCTTCTCTCAAATTGGAAAGTAGCTCATCAGAGAAATCCATTCCCGTGATGCCTACACCTACTAGAGAGGAAGCTAATGATAATGATCATGAAACTTCAGATCAAGTTACTACTAGACCTCGTAGGTCGAACAGAGCACATTCCGCACCAGAGTCGTACGGTAATCCTGTCCTGGAAGTCATGTTATTAGACCATGGTGAACCTACGAACTATGAAGAAGCTATGATGAGCCCAGATTCCGACAGATGGCTCGAGGCCATGAAATATGAGATAGGATCCATGTATGAGAACAAATGTGGACTTTCGCAGACTTGCCCGATGATCAACAAGTCATTGAGAATAAATGAATCTTCCAGAGGAAGACAGACACTGATGGTAATGTTACTATCTACAAATCTCGACTTGTCGAAAAAGTTTTTCGACAAGTTCAAGGTGTTGACTATGATGAGATTTTCTCACTCGTAGCGATGCTTAAGTCTGTTCGGATCATGTTAGCAATTGCCGCATTTTATGGAATCTGGAAAATGGATGATAAAACTGCATTCCTTAATGGATTTCTTAAAGAAGAGTTGTATATGATGCAACCGAAAGGTTTTGTCGATCCTAAAGGTGCTAAAAAACCGTGCAAACTCCAGCGATCCATCTATGGACTGGTGCAAACATCTCGGAGTTGGAATATACGCTTTGATAAGGTGATCAAAACATATGGTTTTATACAGACTTATCGTGAAGCCTGTATTTACAAGAAAGTGAGTGGGAGCTCTGTAGCATTTCTAATATTATATGTGAATGACATATTGTTGATTAGAAGTGATGTAGAATTTCTGGATAGCATAAAAGGATATTTGAATAAGAATTTTTCTATGAAAGACCTCGATGAAGCTGCTTATATATTGGGCATCATAGATCAAGACGCTTCATAAGACTTTCAATGAGTAGATACCTTAACAAGATTTTGAAGGAGTTCAAAATGGATCAGTCAAAGAAAGAGTTCTTACCTGTATTGTAAGGTGTGAAGTTGAGTAGAGACTCAAAACCCGACCATGGCAGAAGATAAAGAGAGAATGAAAGTCATTCCCTATGCCTCAGCCATAGGTTTTATAAAGTATGCCATGATGTGTACCAAACCTGTTGTGTACCTTGCCATGAGTTTAGCAAGGGGTACAATAGTGAACCAGGAAGAGATCACTGGACAGCGGTCAAAATTATCCTTAGTTACCTTAAAGAGGACTAAGGAAATGTTTCTCGGTTATGAAGGTGATAAAGAGTTCATCATAAAGAGTTACGTCGATGCAAGCTTTGACACTGCTCTAGATGACTCTAAAGTCTCAATCTAGATATGTATTGAACGTGGGAGCAATTAGCTAGAGTAGCTCCATGCAGAGCATTGTAGACATAGAAATTTGACAAATACATACGGATCTGAATGTGGCAGACCCGTTGACTAAACTTCTCTCACAAGCAAAACATGATCACACCTTAGTACTCTTTGGGTGTTAATCACATAGCGATGTGAACTAGATTATTGACTCTAGTGAACCCTTTGGGTGTTGGTCACATGGCGATGTGAACTATGGGTGTTAATCACATAAATATGTGAACTATTGGTGTTAAGTCACATGGCGATGTGAACTAGATTATTGACTCTAGTGCAATTGGGAGACTGAAGGAAATATGCCCTAGAGACAATAATAAAGTTGCTATTTTATATTTCCTTATATCATGATAAATGTTTATTATTCATGCTAGAATTTTATTATCCGGAAACTTGATACATGTGTGGATGCATAGACAGAACACCGTGTCCCTAGTAAGCCTCTACTAGGCTAGCTCATTAATCAAAGATAGTTCAGTTTCCTAACCATAGACATGTGTTGTCATTTGATGAACATGATCACATGATTAGGAGAATGATGTGATGGACAATACCCATCTGTTAGCATAGCATTACGACCGTTCAGTTTTATTGCTATTGTTTTCTTCATGTCAAATACATATTCCTTCGACTATGAGATTATGCAACTCCTGGATACCAGAGGAATACCTTGTGTGCTATCAAATGTCACAACGTAACTGGGTGATTATAAAGATGCTCTATAGGTATCTCCGATGGTGTTTGCTGAGTTGGCATAGGTCAAGATTAGGATTTGTCACTCCGAGTTTTGGAGAGGTATCTCTGGGCCCTCTTGGTAATGCACATCATAAGAAGCCTTGCAAGCAAAGTGACTAATGAGTTAGTTACACGATGATGTATTACAGAACAAGTAAAGAGACTTGCCGGTAACTAGATTGAACTAGGTATGAAGATACCTACGATCGAATCTCGGGCAAGTAACTGATACGTCTCCAACGTATCTCTAATTTATGAAGTATTCATGCTATTATATTATCAACCTTGGATGTTTTATATGCATTTATATGCTATTTTATATGATTTTTGGGAGTAACCTATTAACCTAGTGCCTAGTGCCAGTTTCTGTTTTTCCTTGTTTTTGAGTTTTACAGAAAAGGAATATCAAACGGAGTCCAATTGACGTGCCAATTTTTGATGATTTTTTATGGACCGAAAGAAGACCCCGGAGTAAAAGAGTTGGGCCAGGAGAGTCCCGGGGCGTCCAGGAGGGTGGGGGGCGCGCCCACCCCCCGAGGCGTGTGGTCCTGCCTCGTGGACGCCTCGGGCACCTCCTTGACGTGAGACCGATGCCAAAAATCTATACCTACTATTAAAGGGAATAGATATTCTTGGTTTGGTTTGGTCCATAGTAATATTTTTATATAGCCCAAATTTCCGTCCGTCTTTTATATAGGCTTTTTTGGTATGTCAAAGCATACGGAAGATGAACTACGTGAGAACACAACGTGTATGTGGTCTTCGGGTTGTAAGTTTAGTGGCCTTAGAGAATTCTCTTGGTTGGTGGTTTGGGGAGCCCGCATATCCACATATGCATGCATTCCTTAAAAAAAATTCACATATGCATGCATCGAGCCAGAAAACATACATTGCACAATTCAGTCCGGACTACAAGTCCTTATTTACAGCTGGTTTGAGCTGAGCCGCCTACACACGTATATATACATGCATCGATGCAATTTAACTCGAACAATCTGTACATGCATCAAGCCCGAAACCCTAGATCGATGTAAGTCTCTCCGCCACCCTACCTTCCAGAAGCGGCAACGCTGTTCATGGACGATGAGCTCCATTGCAGCAACCGGTTCAGCTGCAATGCGTCCCCGGTGCCAACCTCCCCGAGCAGCTCTTCAGCTTGCAGCGTCACAGAAAAAGAGCACAATTCAAAGAAGATAAACGGAGGACAAGACTAAAGGAGTGGCGGTGGCTAGAGATGAAATAGTGCCACCGGAGCTACTGCAACCCTAACCTACCGCTGGCCGAAGGCCATACTGTCAGCTCAAGTGCATCCATGTCGATCGACAAGATCATGCTCAGAAAAAATAAATTGTTTGACGCATCATGATACGACAAAGCTAGCAGTGCGCGCTAATCGTCTAGCATTGACTTTCGCGGCGGCGCGGCTGCCACACAGCATCTACCTGCACACTATAGCGTTTAGAAGACGCCCTGCACTAAGAAACTTTGATTCAAACACATGAACAAGCATTTTAAATAAGGCACTATAATACGCTATAGTGTTTAGAAGTGGTTCGTCTCTAAAAGGCTTAGCGCGCTATTTAAAATTATGGAGGATGCCCAGCTGCACTAGCAGCTATGGCGGCCACAACAGGAGCTTCGCAATGGCCACATCAATCAGGAGACTCCGTCTGACCGTGCATTGTCATGCAATGATTTAGTTCTCCCGTTGCAACGCACGGACATTTGTGCTAGTTCCTATAAATACAGAAACCTCGGAAAATTAACCTAGATCGGGAGTTCCGCCGCCAGAAGCCTCCGTAGCCACCGAAAACCAATCTAGCCGTCATCACCGAAGGGCATGGAGGAGGATCCCGGAGGGGCCATCATCACCATGAAGGCCAAGGACCAGAGGGAGAACCTCTCCCCATCTAGCGTGGAGGCCATGGAGGAGGAAGCACAAGGGGGAGAACCTCTCCTACTCTCTCTCGGTGGCACCGGAGTGCCATCGGGAGGGGAATCACCGCCGCGGTGATCGTCTTCATCAACATCACCATCATCATCATCACCCTCATCTCTTTTACGCGGTCCACTCTCCCGCACCCCACTGTAATCCCTACTTGAACATGGTGCTTTATGCCACATATTATGATCCAATGATGTGTTGCCATCCTATGATGTTTTGAGTAGATATCTTTTGTCTTTGGGTTGATTGATGATCTAGATTGGTATGAGTTGTATGTTTTACTTTGATGCTGTCCTATGGTGCCCTACGTGTCGCGCAAGCGTGAGGGGTTCCCGCTGTAGGGTGTTCCAACACGTTCATGATTCGCTTATAGTGGGTTGCTGAGTGAGTGAAACACAAACCCGAGTAAGGGGGTTGTTGCGTATGGGAATAAAGAGGACTTGATGCTTTAATGCTATGGTTGGGTTTTACCTTTATGATCTTTAGTAATTGCGGATGCTTGCTAGAGTTCCAATCATAAGTGCATATGATCCAAGTGGAGAAAGTATGTTAGCTTATGCCTCTCCCTCATATGAAACTGCAATAGTGATTACCGGTCTTGTTAACGATTACCTAGGACAATCCGCACACCGATCCATCATTATTCCACACTCGCTATTTATAACATTTAGTAATATATTCTAACTTCATGATAACAATACCTACTTTTATATTTTAGCTCTCCGATATCATACAAAGTTATCCTCTTCATACCCAAAACCTAGTTTTATTTCTCGTTGCTAGTTGGAAGCAAACGTTCGGTGTACGTAGAGTCGTATCAGTGGCAGATAGGGCTTGAGAGAATATTGATCTTACCTTTAGCTCCTTGTGGGTTCGACACTCCATACTTATCACTTCCACCTTTGGAAATTGCTACGATGATTCCTTGCACTTGGGGATTATCAGTAACATACCGATGGACAAAGGGAATTACGTATGTTGTCATAAGGTTCGACCGATAAAGATCTTCATAGAATATGTAGGAGACAATATGGGCATTCAGGTTTCGCTATTGGTTATTGAGCAGAGAGGTGTCTCGGTCATGTCTACATAGTTCTCAAACTCGTAGGGTCTGCACGCTTAACGTTCGTTGGCGATATAGTATTTTACGAGTTACGTTTGTTGGTGACCGAATGTTGTTCGGAGTCTCAGATATGATCACGAACATGACGAGGAGCTCCAGAATGGTCTGAAGGTAAATATTAATACATGGGATAATAGTATTTGATCTCCGGAAGGGTTCCGGAATTCACTGGAAGGGGTTCCGGATGTTTCCCGAAATGTTTGGGTACGAGAACACTTTATTTGGGCCAAAGGGGAAAGCCCACAAGGCTTTTGATAAGTGCAAAATGGAGTTTTGCGGAGACCCACTAGTAGAAAAAGGGCCATTTGTCCCGGTTCTAGAGGGCCTTTAGTCCCGGTTCTGGAACCGGGACTAAAGGGTCGTTACTAAAGCCTCCCCCTTTAGTCCCGGTTCTTACACGAACCGGGACTAAAGGCCGTCCACGTGGCCGCTGTCTGGAGCTACACCTGTTACCAACCGGGACTAAAGGTATTTTTACGATTTATTGAATTTTTTTTTTCGATTTTCAAATTTCTGAATTATTTTCCAATTTAATCTCTAATCACCCCTCATCACTGCCCAATTTAACCTCTAATCACTAATCACCCCTTATCATTCCAAATCATCTAACTTCCTGACCGGTCACCCATCCTCTCACTACTCCAGCCTAAGCACGCTTAACTTCTGGGTTCTATTCCCCCTCGTTTTCAAGTCTACACTTGTTGTTTTCCGAACAATAGTAAGATGTCAATCCTATTAACCCTCAGGAGTTTAGCTTGAGCATGAAGTCACACGTTTCACTATTTGAGTTTGAAACTATTATTCTAAAAAACAATAATTATTTAGTAACACTAATATTTCTTAAATATGTAGTTTGACCTAGTTTGACCAGATTTGACCAAAATACAAAAAATTGAAATAATTATTTAGTAACACTAATATTTTTGAATAATTATGTAGTAACACTAATATTTCTTGAATAAGTAGTTCGACCACAGTTTGACCATAGTTTGACCTAATTTGACCAAAATTTAAAAAACTGTAATAATTATTTAATAACACTAATATTCTTGAATAATTATTTAGTGACACTAATACTTCTTGAATAAGTAGTTTGACCCGATTTAACCAAAATTCAAAAAAAACTGAAATTTGAGCATAACTTTTTTTCCTTTTAGAATTTGAGGATTCTAAAATTTTGCATGCAAACATGCCATAGGCTGTCAAAATCGGATGCGGGATATTATACGTTTTTTTCCACATCGTATGCAAAACTTATAGCAGTTTTACTTTTTCATGACACTTTTTTTGCAAAACATATCCAAATTTAAATTTTGTAATTTTCCTAACTAGTAGATGTAGTAACATAGCTACATCTCGAAGGATTTTTTTTGATGTTTTTATCATTTTATTTTGCTTTTTACAAAACTGAAAAGGCAATCCACGGGGTGGGGGTGGGGGTGGTAGAGTTTGAAAATGGGACCTTTAGTACCGGTTTGAGACACGAACTGGGACTAAAGGGCATTGCACCCTTTAGTCCCGGTTCGCGTCTCAAACCGGGACTAAAGGTCTAATCTTTAGTCCCGGTTGGAGATACGAACCGGGACTAAAGGGCATCACACCCTTTAGTCCCGGTTCCTGTCTCAAATCGGGACTAAAGGGCTCATTTGAACCGGGACTAATGCCTTTAGCCGCACGAACCGGGACCAATGCTCACATTAGTCCTAGTTCGTGACTGAACCGGGACTAATGGGCTAATCTGGCCTGAACAAAAGCCCTGTTTTCTTCTAGTGACCAGGTGCTAGACGCTAAGAACCTTGGCGTCTAGGGGGTAGACGCCGGGAACCCTGACATCTAGCCCTGGAGTCCGAGTAGGACTCTTGCCTTTCGGGCAAAACCGACTTTAAGGAGGCTTTTAATCCAAGTTTTGACCCCAAGGCTCAATATATAAATAGTGGGGCAGGGCTAGCACCCAAGACACAACAAGATTTGACAAGCCGTGTGCCAGCAACCCCGTCCCCTCTAGTTTATCCTCCGTCATAGTTTCCGTTGTGCTTGGTGAAGCCCTGCGTAGATTGTTCTTCACCAATACTGTCGCCACGCCATCGTGTTGCCGGAACTCATCTACTACTTTACTCGTCTTGCTGGATCAAGAAGGCGAGGACGTCATCGAGCTGAACATGTGCTGAACGCGGAGGTGCCGTACGTTGGTACTTGACGGATCGTGAAGGTGTATGACTACATCAACCGCGTTGATAAACGCTTCCGCTTTGCGATCTTTAAGGGTATGAAGATGCTGCCCCCTCTTGTAGCTATGCATCTCCATGGATAGATCTTGCGTGAGCGTATGATTTTTTTTGAAATTGCATGCTATGTTTCCCAACAGTTGCCGCCCCCGCTTGCCGAGGCCGCCGCTGCAAGTCACTAAACACCTAGCACACAGTCTTCATTGCATACAATACACCTTTCCGCCAATGCTTCAAGACCTCCAATCGCAGCCGCGATGACTTTCTCCAGCTTTATCAATGCCTTGGAAATATTGACTTAAACATGTCCCATGACTCTGGTAAGAAAGTGAAGCTTCGCGCCGCGCCCTCTTGAAGCCGTGCCATCTGATAATATGAGCGCACGCGGTCAGAGCCTTTCTAATCTAGATCAAGGGGCAACATACACCAATCCGTATAGAAGAGGTCGAAGTCCGGCAGAAAGACGACTTGGCGGACGAAGAACACTAGGGCCAAACCACCACAACACCAAGTGCTTCCACACCCTTGTCAATGCACCACCGCAGAAGCCGGAGCCACCGGCGAGCAGCCGCCTCAAGCCATGGCCCACCTGCGTTCACATGCCCCAACCTCCCCACGCCGGTGTGTCAATTGCAGACCAGGACCAGTAAAGCCACCAACATGGACAGATCCGAGCCCATTGAGCCCGCAGGCAGATGATCGACACCGGTCGATAGAGGACTTATGCTGTCGAACGCGGCCAACCACAACGGCGCCATGAGAGCAGAAGAAGGCCCATAGGGCCCAGATCAAGCCTGCATGAACCCCGCCACCCCGCCCCGACCAAACACCAGCAGGCCGCCGCCTAGCAGCATCTTCACACCGCAGCCGACGTGAAGTACAAACGCCGGACGCCATCCGAAAATGTCGCCATGAGCTCTCTAACCTGCGAACGTTGCAAGTCAACGGGAAGAGCAGGCCCTGCCGCCGCCGGATCCGCGCGGGCTTCGCCTGACGGATCTCACTAGCGGCGGTGAGAGAAGGAGGGTAGGTATGGGACGCGGTCGAGGGGGTCGGAGCCGCCGCCCTTGTCGCCCTGGGGAGGGAGCGACACGATTTCTTCTTTTGCCTAGCTAGCTCAAAAATGAGGGAGATTTTCATTTCCCGGCCTCTGCACCTAATCAATTAGGGATGCATACATCCATTTTAGTATGAGTATTAAGATAAACATGGTCCTTAGAATTTTTTTAAATGAGTATCAAGATATTTCTTAATGAGGGATTCACCATCATACACCAAGTTTGATCCTCAATAAGTAGGAGAAAACCCATGTGCGTCACCTATCAGTTGTAGGAATTGAACTCGGGTCGTTAGGCCGCACAACCGCATTCCCAACCATTGAGCTAAGGCTCTCTTTGCTAACAATTATATTTAGTGTACGAAGAGTAATTGTAGAACTTAAAAGTGAATAGAATTATTGCCTGGAGTTTGTTTTGGCGCTTTACAGATTTATTTCCCTTTTTTGCTCGGATTTTGAGTCTATTTGGATTGTAAGACTTTGTTACGTTTTTTAGTAATATGGCTGCATGCATCGAGGTTGTCCTCCTTTAAAAAAAAAGGAGTTTGTTTTTAATGTTCGATTCTGTCGAACTATGCAGCAATGACACGTATGACTGCTCACTCGATTCAGTACGGTAAATGTGCATAAACCACTCAATACCTTAATAAACATATAATTGAATTTCTAATTTCTTGCCCGTTTGTTGTTGTCCCACACTTCATTTAAAGGTGTATATAATTTTGTGGCCTGGCCAGTTGGAAAAGCTAGATACCACCCGGTCATGAGAGGCTTAATTTGAGTTCAAAGTTCACTTTAGTTGTGAACGGGGACGCACATGGAAGCAATGCATGTTCTCTTAGCTGCGACCAGGCAACGTATATCTCTACACACACTCAAGCACAAATTCCTTCGGTGCTAAATGTTAGCCTTTTTACTTTCGGCTAGCATGTACTCCTACATAGGTACTGCGTATATAGTCCAACCAAGGATCGAAGCCGACCTATCGGTTTTTACTCATGTCTGTAATGGACTACTCAGAAGAGTACACGTTCGTGTGGAAGCTGCGCAAGTACCTCCTCCTGCTGGCGACGCTGGTCGTCAGCGCCACATACGTCGCCGGGCTCAACCCTCCGGGCGGACTGTTCGTCGACGACGAGGTACCCCACCGCGTGGGCGACCCGGTGCTCGCGAGCACCAATTCCACCCGGTATGATGTCTTCCTCTATTGCAACGCCGCGGCCTTCCTGGCGTCACTTGTCATCGTCATGGCCCTGCTGGACCACCGGATAGTCGGCAACCGTGTCGGGCTCACCGTGCTCCGGTCCGCCATGGTGCTCGACCTGGTGCTGGTGGCGCTCATGGGGGCCTTCGCCGCAGGGAGCTGCCGCAACGTGCGCTTGTCCGTCTACGTCCCGGCGGCGTTCGCCGTGCTGATGGCGTACGTCGCAATCCACCTCCTCGTGGCTGCCTCCCCGCTGAAGAGTGGCCACGCGGGCCATTCGGACGCGGAGGAGGGCCGCCTTAAAGGACGGTGGAAGCTCCCTCTGCTGCTGGCCACCTTCGTGACGCCACTGACCTACGGCGCGGGTCTGGTGCCTCCAGGCGGGTCCTGGTTCGACTCGGGCAATTTTCGGGGGCAGGTCGCCGGCGACCCGATGCTGCAGCGCATCTACCCCCTCCGCTACTTCTTCTTCTTCTTATGCGACCCAACGTGCTTCGTGTCGTCCCTCGTCATCATTACCCTGCTCTTGAGCAGGTCGCTGAGTGGCCGTGTCGCCCGGTCGTACGCGCTGCAGGTCTGCGTCCTAGCGGAGCTTCTCTGCCTTATGGGCGCCTACGCTGCTGGGAGCCCCAGGTTTTTAGCGCAGACGGTGCACATCATCTTCCTCGCCGGGTTGATGCTCGTGATCATTGCCCTCGTCGGAAAATTCTCTATGGACAGAGTCAAGAAATTGCTGGCACGCCGTGGCAACTTGGAGCAGGAATCACCGCACGAGTAAGCCCACATGCATGCACCTTGCTCTCTTTTTTCATTCGGTCGATCATATTTTCTCTATACATCAATCACCTGCTCGCTTTTGACATATGAGTATACGATGCATATGTATAGGGTGGTACATCCTGGAGTGCCAAACGAAGGCGACGGGAGCGATGTACACATCCTGGTAGAGTCACAGTCGCTTCTTCTGCTGCTGGCCACGCTCATCACGACGGTGACGTACCAGGAAGGGTTGAATCCGCCGGGCGGCTATTGGCGCGATGAGGACATCGGGGGTTTTCGTGCGGGGCATCCGTCACTTCTCGATGTGTTGCCAAACAGGTACAGTGCCTTCTTCCACTGCAACACGATGGCGTTTGTGGCATCGCTGGTGGTGATCGTCATCGTTCAGAGCAAACGACTGCTCATGTCGGGAGCCGCCATCAGGCTCCAGGTGCTGCAGGTGGCCATAGTACTGAGCCTATTTGGCCTCATGGGCGCATACACTGCCGGGAGCTGCCGGGACATCGCCACCACCATCTATATCTCCGCCTTGGCTGTCGCCAACGTGGTGGCGTTCATCATACTGGGCAGCGGCAGCAAGCGGTCGCTCTGGGTGGAGGCCACGGTCTACATGGGTCTAAAGAAGTTGCACCTCTTAGACGATGATCATGATGACCAAGCCCAATCCAAGAGAGAGGAGGTGCACAGCCTCAAGAAGAAGCGCAAGTCTTTGCTTCAGCTGGCGATCCTCGTAGCCACTGCCACGTACCAAACCGGGCTCAACTCCGCGGGTGGGTTCTGGGAGGTGGGCTATGCCTTCTACTTCAAGAAACACCTCACTGATACACTCCTCCTTGGCTACGACCCGAGAAGGTACCTAGTGTTCTTCTACTGCAATGCGGCGGAGTTCATGGCCTCTGTCGCTGTTATCCTCCTCCTGGTGAATCGGCGGCTGCACAAGCAGAGCATACGGAGTAACGTGCTCCAGGCCTGCATCATGATTGGATTTATGGCCCTCAGAACTGCCTACACCGTGGGGAGCACCCACAGAGTGAGCACCTCCATCTATGTCTATGGGCTTGTGGCCGCCGTCATCGCCTACGTTGCCCTGCAACTTCTACCACTCCTTTTTGCGAGGTGCGTCGGGCGGCCGACCGCGCCACGGCTTCCCGCGTGGCTCCGGAAGCTGTTTGAGCCGCTTTCGCTGATGCCCGACGCCCACAACACCAACCTAGTACAACAACAATATACAGACAAGCACATAAAGCACAAGTACATGATGCTTCTCGCTATTCTCACCGCTAGCCTGACGTACCAGGCGGGCCTTGTCCCCCCTGGCGGCACCTGGGCCGAATCTACGGGTTTCCACATTGCCGGTGACCCGATCATGTTCGACGTCCAATACTCACGTTTTTTTTTTTCGAAAAGGGGGAAATCCCCGGCCTCTGCATCAGAAAGATGCATACAACCATCTTATTAACCAAATAATGCAGTGCCAACATGGTTTCAAGGTCTCCAAAAGTAATAAGAAAAAAGAAAAAAAAAGCTCACACAGAGCCAAAGAAAGGCTAGAAACACCCACTAGCCATGAACAGACACCACAACCGGCTGGCTAAAACTAGATAGGTAAACTACATGCCTATCCTATTACATGACCGCCATCCAAACCGGTTGAAGATATCCCGAGCTACCATCTCCCATCGAAAAGACCCAGTAACCAAATGCTCCCTGGCCTCCGTCTGGGTGAGTAGCGACCATGAACGGATCAGAGCCGTAGTGCGGAATAAAATCTGCAAAAAATGTATACATGATATTCTGTTAAAAACCAAATCATTTCTGCAAGTCCAGATAGTCCACAGCAAAGCACAAACTCCAACCCGAATGTGTCTCGCTAAGTCAGGCTCAATCCCATTAAGCCATGTCCCAAATAGCGCGTTAACAAAATTCGGTGGATTGATATTAAAAGCAATGTGGACCGTCTGCCAAAGTACTTTGGCCAACGGGCAATCAAAAAAGAGATGTTTGATAGTCTCATCCCGATCTCAGAAACTACACCTAGTAGGTCCTGTCCAATTACGCTTTATCAAGTTGTCCTTTGTTAAAATAACTTGTTTATGGACAAACCACATAAACACTTTTATTTTCAAAGGAACTTTGACAGCCCAAACATGCTTAGAGGTAGGAATAGAGTTCGAATTAATAACATCAATGTACATTGATTTAACAGTGAATGCTCCAGACTTAGTCAATTTCCAGCGTAATTCATCGGGTTGTTGAGATAGTTGGATCTCCATCAGTCTCCTAACTAAACGGAGCCATTCTTCCCAACGATTGCCCGCTAGCATCCGTCGGAACTGAATATTAAGGGGGATAGATTGAAATACCGAGGCGACGAACACTTCACGTCGTTGAACAATACGGTACAAAGATGGATATTGGATAGCCAAAGGTGTTTCGCCGAGCCAAGTATCCTCCCAGAAACGTGTACTAGAGCCGTTTCCAATAGCAAACCTCATCCTATTAAAGAAAGCTTGTTTGACTTTCATCAAACCTTTCCAGAAGGGTGAATCAGTCGGTCTGACTGTAACCTGGGACAAAGTTTTTGTCTGGAGGTACTTGGCACGAACGATTTGAGCCCACATGGCATCATTCTCCGTTGAGAGCTTCCACAGCCACTTGCTAAGAAGACATCTATTCTTAATTTCTAGATTCTCAATACCGAGACCCCCTTGGTCTTTCGGTCTACAGATGATATCCCATTTAGCAAGCCGATATTTTCGTTTAAGCTCATCACCCTGCCAAAAGAAACGCGATCGATAGAAGTCCAGTCTCTTCCTAACACCAACTGAGACCTCAAAGAACGAGAGGAGAAACATAGGCATGCTCGTGAGCACCGAATTAATCAGGATTAGTCGGCCTCCGTATGACATGAGATTACCCTTCCAACAACTCAGTTTCTTCTCAAATCGGTCCTCGATGCACTTCCACTCTTTGTTTGTCAGCCTACAATGGTGGATTGGAATCCCCAGGTAAGAGAAGGGCAACTCTCCCAACTCGCACCCAAACAATTGCCTATAAGCCTCCTGTTCGTCTTTAGCTTTACCAAAACAGAACAACTCGCTCTTATGAAAGTTAATCTTTAACCCGGTCAATTGTTCAAATAGGCATAACACAAGCTTCATATTTCTCGCCTTGGCCAAGTCATGCTCCATAAAGATAATTGTATCATCTGCGTACTGAAGGATGGATACACCTCCATCAACGAGATGAGGTATCAATCCACCTACTTGACCATTTTCCTTAGCCCTTCCTATCAAAATTGCTAACATATCCACCACAATGTTAAATAGGATAGGGGACATCGGATCTCCTTGTCTTAGGCCTTTATGTGTCTGGAAGTAATGACCTATGTCATCATTAACTTTAATTCCCACACTACCTTTTTGCGTAAATGATTCAACCTGTCGACGCCAGGCTTCATCAAAACCTTTCATACGCAATGACTGTTGGAGGAATGGCCATTTGATCTTATCATACGCTTTCTCGAAATCCACCTTAAAAATTACTCCATCTAATTTTTTGGAATGAATTTCATGGAGCGTTTCATGCAGGACAACCACCCCTTCAAGGATGTTTCTGTCCGGCATGAAAGCAGTTTGGGACTGTTGCACCACAGAATGCGCAATCTGTGTGAGCCTATTAGTCCCTACCTTGGTGAAAATTTTGAAACTAACATTGAGGAGGCATATCGGCCTGAATTGCTCAATTCTCACAGCATCCGTTTTCTTAGGAAGCAATGTGATAGTTCCAAAATTCAAGTGAAATAACTGAAGCTGTCCAGAGAACAAGTCATGGAACATAGGTAGCAAATCCCCCTTAATAATGTGCCAGCACTTTTTATAGAACTCGGCCGGGAATCCATCCGGACCGGGAGCCTTATTGTTTTTCATCTGTGCAATAGCATCAAACACCCCCTTCTTTGAGAACGGGGCAACCAGAATATCATTTTCGGCAGCCGTTAGCTGAGGCACATCCTCAGTCCTAGACTCATCGAGGGACACACAATTATCCCCCGGGGGTCCAAATAACTGCTTGTAATACTCGGTAATATACGTTTTTAGGCTGTCTTGTCCTAAAATAGTGCCCTCATCTTGTTCAAGCTGAAAGATGCGCTTCTTTCTGTGCTTCCCATTAGCTATCAAATGGAAGAATTGAGTATTTGCGTCCCCTTGGACCACTTTGCGCACTTTAGCACGCAAAGCCCACTTCAATTCTTCTTCGTGGAGCAGTTCTTTCAACCTCTTTTCTGCCTCATTTTTAACCTGAAGCTCAGCAGGCAGTAAGATACTGGATTCGGCCTTTATGTCCAGGGCCTGTATAAGAGAAAGGAGTCTATCCTTTTCAATCTTATACACACCACTGAGGTGCTTAGCCCATCCCCGTAAGAAACTTCTCAAATGCCTAATCTTATTCTACCAACGCTCGATCGCAGTCACGCCTCCTGCACCTCTAGCCCATTCCCTGGCAATCAAATCCAAGAACCCCTCGCGTTCGAACCATGACATCTCGAAAGAAAAGGTGTTCTTGTTACCCACGTGGTTCGGCTCCCCTGAGTCCACAAACAAGGGTGTGTGATCAGATATTCTCCTCGAGAGAGCTTGCACCGTAGCCAGAGGGAACTTTTGTTCCCACTCCACGCTTGCAAGAACTCGATCAAGTTTTTCATAAGTCGGATTTGGCAGAGCGTTAGCCCAGGTAAACTTTCTACCAGAAAGCTCAATCTCCCTCAGATCCAAGCTTTCAATAATGGTATTGAACATAAACGACCATCTGCCATCAAAGTTATCATTGTTCTTCTCGTCTTTCCTTCTGATGATATTGAAATCACCTCCAACCAAAATTGGAAGCTGTTCTGACCCACAAATTCGAACAAGGTCCGCCAGAAACTCCGGTTGAAGCTCGGGCTGTGCGGCACCATAAACCGCCACCAAAGCCCAGTTAAAACCATCTATCTTGGACCTGACTCGAAACTTTACCGCGAAGTCACCCATCATTACACTTCGGACTTCAGGCGAATCGCATCTCACACCGAGTAAGATACCACCCGATCTACCTCGCGGAGGGAGGCAATGCCAATCAAAATCAATACCACCCACAAGGGAAGAAAGAAACTGGGGCGCAAAGTTTTCTCTACCAGTCTCCGATAGAGCGACAAAATCTAACTGCTGCTCTAAAGCTACCTCAGCAAGGAACCTTCTTTTAGCCAAGTCCTTCAGACCTCTGCTATTCCAAAAAATTCCTCTCATATTTCATCATGGAATTTTTTAGTAATACGAATCCTAGCACTCCTACGAACCGCGGAATCAGGATAGATCTTCCGGTTCCACTTACGTTTTGGTTTACTAGGCTCTGCCTCTCGGTCCTCATAACCGGGTGGACTTAAATTATCAGCGTCAATCTCGATGGGTACATCATCATCCTCAACCATCTGATTGGGAGGTGCTAGATCCGCACACAGATTATCTAGCACTCTAAACCCTAACGCATCAATCTCATCATCATTCATCGGTTTAACTGCTGCAAGATTACGAATAGTGTCTAAGACACGTTCCGCCTCTAAATCTAACAGATCATTGACCAAATTATTGATCTCACTATCCGTGGCACCTAGTGAAACTCCTAACTGGTTTGCATTATTTATAATCTCCTCATTAGAAAAATGCAATAAAGAGTTAGAAACGTTGACGGACATACCAGAGGATGATGCAGCCTCGTGAAGCTTGGCCGCCCTCATAGCGCACCGTTGCTGCATATCATCCACCTCCGGGAGCTCGTGGATGCGAGCGCTCGTCCGTCTCCCCGTCGAGACAGGGTCCGGGATCCCGCCAAAAGCAACAACCTCCTCCCTAGTAAAACCTGGCGCTGAATCCCTCAAAGGGTCAACCGAGGTTACCAGAGGAGGCGGCTGCGGGCTCCCAAGCCCCACAGATGGGTGTCCCATGCCGGGGTCCTCTGTCACCGGTGCGAACGGGGAGGGGATGACGGGGGCCGCCTGCCCACGCTCTCCTCCCGCCCCATCCGCCGGTGCAGATGGAAGAGCTATCGGCGAAGGAGAGGCGGTCCTCCAGACCGCCGGGGAAGAAGGATGAGCCAGGGCCTCCTGCCTTAGCCCCTCCCCCAACGCAGAAGATGGCGCAGGAGTCGTCGCCACCACCGGAGTAGCAGAAGCCGAGGCCACCTGCCTCGGGCTCCCTCCCCCAGCGCTGGCCGACCCCAACGTGACCGACGTCACCAGCGTCGGGATATGGAGGGGAGACATCAAGGCCTCCTGCCCCGACCCCCCTCCCCCCAACACCAGCTCACAGGTAGCCATCCGCACCGGAGCCTCGACCACAGGAGAAGGAAGGGAGAGAGAAGCGACCTCCGGCTCCCCCACCCCATCTCCATCCAGAGTCCTAACCAAGGAGGCCCTCACCAAGCGACCGGAACCGCCAGCCCCCTCAATCTCCAACAGAGGAAGCGTGCACTCAAACAAATCATCGGAGTCAACCCGATCACTCCAAAGCCTAGGCGGCGCTGATGCTGGCTCAAAAGACCCGAACCGCAACGAGGTCATAGGCACCGATGGCGATGCTGCCGGCTCAACCCCGGTCCCATCCCCGGGCAACTAAGAATCTGGGCGAGAGGCGTTAGACCCCTCTCATGCGGACTCATCAGGCTGCGCCCCATTGGCGTCCGCATCGCCATCACCCTCATTCATATCAACATCATTCCCATTAACCGTATCTGCAAACAGATCAGTGTCCTCAAACTCAACATCGAGCAGGAACACCTCGCCCCTATAGGTCCAGTTGTCCACATCAGGCACGAACTCAATATCCAGAACACTGACTAAAAGTCGGGCCACCCCATGAGCCCGAGTAAAAGCCATATCAACTCTCTCCGTCTTTCCAACCAACGTGCCCAAACTGGCCACCACTCGAACATCCTGCAAAGGCTTAGACGGGGCCCCTACAAACCGCAACCAGACCTGCGTAAGCGGCTTTCCCTTAGGCTCCACCTTCCGCCACTCGTGGAACTCCAGAATGCTCGAAGTGCCAGGGACTCGACAGAAACCAAAGCTCAACAACCACTGCAGGTCATCCACCTTGGGGAAGTCGACCTTATAGATCTTATCCTCGAGAACCACCAGCTCCCACCGGAAGTCCCCCGGAGCCAGCTCCTGAAGCCTCCGCACGATCTGAGCCTCAGTGACCTCTCCCTGGGTAGCTTTGACAACCCCGGTAGTCAGGCTCGGGGTCTCCTCCGGAATCTCTCGCGCAGCCGGTGATTCAAAAAACATGAGCTCGGCACAGTAAACTCCATACACAGTCAGCGACGGAGCCTGGTCACGCAAAAACGGGCACTCCCCCGAGGCATGAGCCGGCTTGCCACACGTGTCACACAGCTCGGCCACGCACTCAGCAATGAAGTGGCCCTTCTCCCCACAACGGTAGCAAAGCATCTTCTCCTTCTTGCGCGCATACTTGGACACCCTCTCAGTATCGGGCCTGTCGGTATCCTCAGCCACCTTCCCAGCCTCAGGAACCTCGACACTGCCCAATTCATTCACCACCTCCATCGCATGGGGAGGAAGCTCAGTAGAAGCATGGTCGGGCTCCACTGCAGACGCCGCAGGATCAACTGCCCTAGGCGGAGGCGGTCGGCGATATCTCCCATGGCCCCCTCCCCGGCCACCACGATGGCCACGGTAGCCTCCTCTCTGGCGGTGGTCCGGGCCTGAGGCCCCCTCGACAAAACCGCCTGAAGGGCCGAGAAACGGTCTCTCCGCTGACCCGTCACTCTGCCAGGCAAATCCACGACCTCCACCCGTAGAGGAGGAACCTCGATGCTGTCCGTCACCATATGCATCATACCCGTCGTCCCCCCACTGGCCTCGGGGCGGATCATTGGGCTCTCCGCTGCTGGAATTATGTCCCGTCTGCGTCGGAACCGCGCGATTCTGAGCCGGCCTTGCGACGTAGTGGGGCGGAGGAGCAGTACGAGCCGGACCGCCCGAAGGTGTCTGCTTCACCCCATGGGTAGTATCGCCGCGGGCCACCTGAGCCGCTGCAGCCACGGCCGGCGCCGGCGGCCGAAGGCCAGCACGACCCGTTGCTGACTGAGCAGTGGGAGCCCCACCCGGCGCAGGCGGCCTCAGCCCGCCCCGCCCTGCAGCAGGGGGCAGTTGCCCCGATGGCCGGACGCCCGGGTGGCCAGCGCCTCGGCCCGGATTAGCCGACGCAACTCCACTACCCGCTGGTGGCCTCTGACCGGGCGGCGCCGGGGCTCCTCGCCCAGCACCCACCACCTGCGGCGGGGCCGTCCCACCCCTACCTGCTGCATTGGTTTTCATGGCAGGCGGCGGCGCTGCCCCACGACCAGCCATCTCACTGAGCGGCTGGATGCTCCTTGCCCGACCGGCTCCAGAGGTGAGAGGGCGGATGCGCTTTGCACGGCCAAGACCAGAAGATCGGAACCCAGCCGTCCCTTGCCTGCGAACCCTAGCGCGCGGCTGGGACGAAACCGGAGCAGCACGATCAATGGAATCGCATGCACGATCGAGAAAAACGCTCGTGGAAACCGGACCTGCCTGGGCCTCATACCCAGCAGTCTCGGGCCCAACAGACAATGTTAATGCTTCAGGCAAAACCGGCCCACAGAAGCCCAACAAGTGTTTCAAACGCTCCTGACGCGCCGTTGCGATCTGGATCGCCGGCATGGCTGCTGCGTTCCCCTCCGGCGCCGATCGAGACACTGGCCGACGCCCCTTCTTCCTTCTAGTAATCGTAGTCCAAGAATCCGGACGGATCAGATCGAAAATTGTTAAGTTCGGGAGACTAACCTTAGGCAAGGGGCCCTTCCATGGTCGGATCGCCGTCGCCGCCGTTCTCCGATGAACCACGCGCCGGATCATCTCCTTCTTCTCACTCGCATCTAGCCCAATTCGCGCCGGATCGTCGGGAGGCAGGATCTTGTCCACAGTCGTTGCCACCTCATCCTCGTCGTAGCCGGACTGGAAGAATTCGCAGATAAGATCAGACGGGGTCGGCGATCCCGGGGAGGCCGCCGCGGCATCCCCATCTCCGTCTTCATCTTCTTCATCGGCTCCCGCTAAAGCCCAGAACCGTCCGCCCACTCGCCTCTGAACTCCGGCCGCCGATGACGGCGCAGCCGTAGTCGTCCCTCGGGTCGCCCCACGGGTCGCCCCTCTGGTCGCCAAGCCCATGTCTCGCCAATCGGGAAGACTAATCTCCAATACTCCCGGTACGTGGCCTTCTTCTACTGCAATGCAACGTCGTTCGCGGCGTCCGTCACACTCATCGTCCTGCTACTGCAGCGCACGGTGAGCCGGCGTGGCGCGCCGCTCAGGGCGATGCAGGCTGCCATGGTGCTGGATCTCGCTGGCCTGCTGGGCGCTTACGCGGCGGGCACCTGCTGGGTGTGGGAGCAGGTGTTCGCGTACCTGACCACGCTCGTTGCGGCCGTGGTTGTCTATGTCACATTGCACGTGCTGATGTGGCGTCGAAAACCTGCGGATCCTGCAGCTCCGCCCACCACCCCCGATTCTTCACATCACCCAGTTGGCAGCATTGTTAACGAGTTGTAGCTTGTTATTGTTTGCGAACTTGTATGAGTGTGTATTGGTTGTACCTTCTGTGGTCCGGTACGTATGTGGCTGCAAATTCCGCTCAATGTGCCTTTCTAGTCATGTGAACTAGATGTGATCTCCTATTTTCCTCTAGTTTAAAACGGCATTCATTGCGTTTTATAGATAAAGAACCAACAACATATAAACTGACGCACGCTACAGAAAATCACAACAATACACACTCACCCAAGACAAGATACATAGGCACCAAACACTAACAACAATAGCAGCCCAAATGACTCGAAGGAGACAACAGAATGACACTAAGCATCACTACGGAGCCGTAGGAGCCCTTCACAGTGTAAGACATCGCGAAGAGGTGATTTTCAAAGTCGATGAACACCAAGACGGTGTCTTTAAAAAGGACAAGACACCAGAGCGCCGCCACCGCTTGATCCAGATCAAGATTTTCACCCGAAACATTTGGAAGGACAAGAACCAACCACAACCGAGACCTAAAAAGGTGGCGTCGTCCACGGGGCCGCCTTCGCTGGCGTGACCAAAGCCAGGCACGCTTTTCACCCAGCAAGCATACTCCGCCTTTGCATATAGGGCGTGGCTAGGCACATGAACCATAGCTGCTCACCGCCCACTCGTCCATGGCAGCTAGCCTCCTGCACCTGAGCCACACGCTCAGACCACGAGTACCACAGATCCCACCACTCGGGCTGCCGCCCAGGAAGCAAGACACCCTAAAGGCCATCGGTGGCTACGGGCGATGAACTGCTACTTGTGAGCTGCGTTGGGTTTTTCCCGGAAGAGGAAGGGAGATGCAATATAGTAGCGAATAGTATTTCCCTTAGTAGAGAACCAAGATTATCGAACCAGTAGGAGATTCACGCAAACAACCATTGACGGCACCTACACAAAAAAGAGCAAATACCTGCACCCAACACGGGTAAGAGGGCCGTCAATCCCCTTGTACTCGTTAATTGCAATGATTAAAATTGATAGTTTTAGATAGATAAATTGTAAAGTAAAATAAAAGTAAATAAATTGCAGCAAAGTATTTTTGGTTTTTGTAATACGATTAAAAGTAGAACCGGGGCCATAGTTTTCATTAGAGGCATCTCTCTCTTAAACATGGCATATAGTGGGTAAACAAATTACTGTTGGGCAATTGATAGAAAATCGCATAATTATGATGTTATTCATGGCATGATTATGTATATAGGTATTACGTTCTTGACAAGTAGACCGACTACTGCTTGCATCTACTACAATTACTCTATCAATCGACCGCTATCCAGCATGTATCTATGGTATTAAGTTCATGACAAACATGTTGGAAAATGTTGCCTAGAAAACAAAAAAAATTCTACGCATGCTACCTCTTGAGCACTGCGTTGGTTTTCCCCGAAGAGCAAGGGATGATGCAGCAAAGTAGCGTAAGTATTTGCCTCAGTTTTTGAGAACCAAGGTATTAATCCAGTAGGAGGCTATGCGCCAGTCCCTCGTACCTGCACAGAACAAATAAATCCTCGCAACCAACGCGATAAGGGTTGTCAATCCCTACACGGCCACTTAAGAGAGTGAGATCTGATAGATACAATAAGATAATATTTTTGGTATTTTTATGATAAAGATGCAAAGTAAAATAAAAGCAAAGTGAAAGCAAAGGAAATAACTAAGTATTGGGAGATTAATATGATGAAAATAGACCCGGGGGCCATATGTTTCACTAGTGGCTTCTCTCGAGAACATAAGTATTCTACGGTGGGTGAACAAATTACTGTTGAGCAATTGACAGAATTGAGCATTGTTATGAGAATATCTAGGTATGATCATGTATATAGGCATCACGTCCGAGACAACTAGACCGACTCCTGCCTGCATCTACTACTATTACTCAACTCATCGACCGCTATCCAGCATGCATCTAGAGTATTAAGTTAATGAAAATAGAGTAACGCCTTAAGCAAGATGACATGATGTAGGGGGATAAACTCATGCAATATGATGAAAATCCCATCTTGTTATCCTCGATGGCAACAATACAATACGTGCCTTGCTGCCCCTACTGTCACTGGGAAAGGACACCGCAAGATTGAACCCAAAGCTAAGCACTTCTCCCATTCCAAGAAAGATCAATCTAGTAGGCCAAACCAAACTGATAATTCAAAGAGACTTGCAAAGATAACCAATCATACATAAAAGAATTTAGAGAAGATTCAAATATTGTTCATAGATAGACTTGATCATAAACCCACAATTCATCGGTCTCAACAAACACACCACAAAAAGAAGATTACATTGAATAGTTCTCCACAAGAGAGGGGGAGAACACTGTATTGAGATCCAAAAAGAGAGAAGAAGCCATCTAGCTAGTAACTATGGACCCGTAGGTCTGAGGTGAACTACTCACACTTCATCGGAGGGGCTATGGTGTTGATGTAGAAGCCCTTCGTGATCGATGCCCCCTCCGACGGAGCTCCGGAACAGGCCCTAAGATGGGATCTCGTGGATACAGAAAGTTAAGGCGGTGGAATTAGGGTTTTGGCTCCGTATCTGATCGTTTGGGGGTACGTAGGTATATATAGGAGGAAGGAGTACGTCGGTGGAGCAACAGGGGGCCCACGAGGGTGGAGGGCGCGCCTAGGGGGGGTAGGCGCTACCTCGTGGCCTCCTCTTTTGTGTCTTGACGTAGGGTCCAAGTCTCCTGGGTCTTGTTTGTTGAGAAATCACGTTCCCGAAGGTTTCATTCCGTTTGGACTCCGTTTGATATTCCTTTTCTTCGAAACCCTAAAACAGGCAAAAAACAGCAATTCTGGGCTGGGCCTTCGGTTAATAGCTTAGTCCCAAAAATAATATAAAAGTGGATAATAAAGCCCGATAATGTCCAAAACAGTAGATAATATAGCATGGAGCAATAAAAAATTATAGATACGTTGGAGACGTATCAAGCATCCCCAAGCTTAATTCCTGCTCGTCCTCGAGTAGGTAAATGATAAAAGCATAATTTTTTATGCGGAGTGCTACTTGGCATAATTTTAATGTAATTCTTCTTAATTGTGGTATGAATATTCAGATCCGAAAGATTCAAGACAAAAGTTCATATTGACATAAAAATAATAATACTTCAAGCATACTAACTAAGCAATTATGTCTTCTCAAAATAACATGGCCAAAGAAAGTTCATCCCTACAAAATCATATAGTTTAGTCATGCTCCATTTTCGTCACACAAGAATGCTCTCATCATGCACAACCCCGATGACAAGCCAAGCAATTGTTTCATACTTTAGTAATCTCAAACCTATAAACTTTCACGCAATATATGAGCGCGAGCCATGGACGTAGCACTATGGGTGGAATAGAATATAATGAGGGGGGTTATGTGGAGAAGACAAAAAAGGAGGAAGTCTCACATCAACGAGGCTAATCAATGGGCTATGGAGATGCCCACTGATTGATGTTAATGCAAGGATTAGGGATTGCCATGCAACGGATGCACTAGAGTTATAAATATATGAAAGCTCAACAAAAGAAACTAAGTGGGTGTGCATCCAACTTGCTTTCTCATGAAGACCTAGGGCACTTGAGGAGGCCCATTGTTGCAATATACAAGCCAAGTTCTATAATGAAAATTCCCACTAGTATATGAAAGTGACGAAACAAGAGACTCTCTATCATGAATATTATGGTGCTACTTTGAACCACAAGTGTGGCAAAGGCTAGTAACATTTTCCCTTCACTCTTTTTCTCTCATTCTTTTTTTGGGCCTTCTCTTTTTTATGGCCTTTCTCTTTCTTTCTTTTTTGGGCCTTCTCTTTTTTATGGCCTTTCTCTTCTTTTTATATAATTCCTCACTTGGGACAATGCTCTAGAAAATGATGATCATCACACTTCTATTTATTTACAACTCAATGATTACAACTCTATACTAGAACAAAAGATGACTCTATATGAATGCCTCCGGCGGTGTACTGGGATATGCAATGGACCAAGAGTGACATGTATAAAAGAATTATGAACGGCGGCTTTGCCACAAATACTATGTCAACTACATGATCATGCTAAGCAATATGACAATAATGAATGTGTCATGATAAACGGAATGGTGGAAAGTTGCATGGCAATATATCTCGGAATGGCTATGGAAATGCCATAATAGGTAGGTATGGTGGCTGTTTTGAGGAAGATATAAGGAGGTTTATGTGTGAAAGAGCGTATCATATCACGGGGTTTCGATGCACCGGCGAAGTTTGTGCCAACTCTCAATGTGAGAAAGGGCAATGCACGGTACCGAAGAGGCTAGCAAGGATGAAAGGTTGAGAGTGCGTATAATCCATGGACTCAACATTAGTCATAAAGAACTCACATACTTATTGCAAAAATCTACAAGTCATCAAAAACCTCGCCACTACGCGCATGCTCCTAGGGGGATAGATTGGTAGGAAAAGACCATCGCTCGTCCCCGACCGCCACTCATAAGGAGGACAATCAAATAACCCCTCATGTTTCAAATTTGTTACATAACATTTACCATACGTGCATGCTACGGGACTTGCAAACTTCAACACAAGCATTTCTCAATTTCATAACTACTCAACTAGCACGACTTTGATATTATTACCCCCATATCTCAAAACAATCATCAAGCATCAAACTTCTCTTAGTATTCAAAACACTCATAAGAAAATTTTACTAATCTTGAATACCTAGCATATTAGGATTTTAAGCAAATTACCATGCTATTTAAGACTCTCAAAATAATCTAAGTGAAGCATGAGAGATCAATAGTTTCTATAAAACAAATCCACCACCGTGATCTAAAAGATATAAGTGAAGTACTAGAGCAAAACTATATAACTCAAAAGATATAAGCGAAGCACATAGAGTATTCTAGCAAATTCCAAATCATGTATGGCTCTCTCAAAAGGTGTGTCCAGCAAGGATGATTGTGGTAAACTAAAAAGTAAAGACTCAAATCATACAAGACGCTCCAAGCAAAACACATATCATGTGGCGAATAAAAATATAGCTCCAAGTAAAGTTACCGATAGAAGTAGACGAAAGAGGGGATGCCTTCCGGGGCATCCCCAAGCTTTGGCTTTTAGGTGTCCTTAGATTATCTTGGGGGTGCCATTGGCATCCCCAAGCTTAGGCTCTTGCTGAAGTAAATATGCCCTAGAGGCAATAATAATGTTATTATTTTATTTCCTCATATCGTGATAAATGTTTATTATTCATGCTAGAATTGTATTATCCGGAAACATAATACTTGTGTGAATACATAGACAAACCAAACGTCACTAGTATGCCTCTACTTGACTAGCTCGTTAATCAAAGATGGTTATGTTTCCTAACCATAGACATGTGTTGTCATTTGATTAATGGGATCACATCATTAGGAGAATGATGTGATTGACATGACCCATTCCATTAGCTTAGCACCCAATCGTTTAATATGTTGCTATTGCTTTCTGTTGGGTTTCGTAGTAATTTCAAAAAATTTCCTACGCACACGCAAGATCATGGTGATGCACAGCAAGGAGAGGGGAGAGTGTTGTCTACGTACCCACGCAGACCGACTGCGGAAGCATTGACACAACGTAGAGGAAGTAGTCGTACGTCTTCACGATCCGACCGATCCAAGCACCGTTACTCCGGCACCTCCGAGTTCTTAGCACACGTACAGCTCAATGACGATCCCCGGGCTCCGATCCAGCAAAGCGTCGGGGAGGAGTTCCGTCAGCACGACGGCGTGGTGACGATCTTGATGTTCTACCGACGCAGGGCTTCGCCTAAGCACTACAACGATATGACCGAGGTGGAATATGGTGGCAGGGGGCACCGCACACGGCTAAGGAACGATCACGTGGATCAACTTGTGTGTCTATGGGGTGCCCCCTGCCTCCGTATATAAAGGAGCCAAGGGGGAGGGGGCCGCCGGCCAAGAGGAGGGCGCAGGAGGAGTCCTACTCCTACCGGGAGTAGGACTCCCCCCCAATCCTAGTTGGACTAGGATTCCCCGAGGGGGAAAGAGAGAGAGGGGGGCCGGCCACCTCTCCTAGTCCTAATAGGACTAGGGGAGGGGGGAGGTGCGCGGCCATCTTGGGCTGCCCCTTTCTCCTTTCCACTAAAGCCCATTAAGGCCCATATGGCTCCCGGGGGGGTTCCGGTAACCTCAAGGTACTCCGGTAAAATCCTGATTTCACCCGGAACACTTCTGATGTCCAAATATAGGCTTCCAATATATCAATCTTTATGTCTCGACCATTTCGAGACTCCTCGTCATGTCCGTGATCACATCGGGGACTCCGAACTAACTTCGGTACATCAAAATGCATAAACTCATAATAACTGTCATCGTGACGTTAAGCGTGCGGACCCTACGGTTCGAGAATAATGTAGACATGACTGAGACACATCTCCGGTCAATAAACAATAGCGGGACCTGGATGCCCATATTGGCTCCTACATATTCAACGAAGATCTTTATCGGTCAGACCGCATAACAACATACGTTGTTCCCTTTGTCATCGGTATGTTACTTGCCCGAGATTCGATCGTCGGTATCCAATGCCTAGTTCAATCTCGTTACCGGCAAGTCTGTTTACTCGTTCCGTAATACATCATCCCGCAACTAACTCATTACTTGCAATGCTTGCAAGGCTTATGTGATGTGCATTACCGAGAGGGCCCAGAGATACCTCTCCAACAATCGGAGTGACAAATCCTAATCTCGAAATACGCCAACCCAACATGTACCTTTGGAGACACCTGTAGAGCACCTTTATAATCACCCATTTACGTTGTGACGTTTGGTAGCACACAAAGTGTTCCTCCGGCAAACGGGAGTTGCATAATCTCATAGTCATAGGAACATGTATAAGTCATGAAGAAAGCAATAGCAACATACTAAACGATCGGGTGCTAAGCTAATGGAATGGGTCATGTCAATCAGATCATTCACCTAATGATGTGATCCCATTAATCAAATAACAACTCTTTGTCCATGGTTAGGAAACATAACCATCTTTGATTAACGAGCTAGTCAAGTAGAGGTATACTAGTGACACTCTGTTTGTCTATGTATTCACACATGTATTATGTTTCCGGTTAATACAATTCTAGCATGAATAATAAACATTTATCATGAAATAAGGAAATAAATAATAACTTTATTATTGCCTCTAGGGCATATTTCCTTCAGTCTCCCACTTGCACTAGAGTCAATAATCTAGATCACATCACCATGTGATTAACATCGATAGTTCACATCATCATGTGATTAACACCCATAGTTCACATCGCCATGTGACCAACACCCAAAGGGTTTACTAGATTCAGTAATCTAGTTCACATCGCTATGTTATTAACACCCAAGGAGTACTAAGGTGTGATCATGTTTTGCTTGTGACAGAATCTTAGTCAACGGGTCTGCCACATTCAGATCCGCATGTATTTTGCAAATTTCTATGTCAACGATGCTCTGCATGGAGCTACTCTAGCTAATTGCTCCCACTTTCAATATGTATCCAGATTGAGACTTAGAATCATCTGGATCAGTGTCAAAAACTTGCATCGACGTAGCCCTTTACGACGAACCTTTTTGTCACGTCCATAATCGAGAAACATATCCTTATTTCACTAAGGATAATTCTGTCCGCTGTCCAGTGATCTACTCCTAGATCACTATTGTACTCCCTTGCCAAATCAGTGCAGGGTATACAATAGATCTGGTACACAGCATGACATACTTTATAGAACCTATGGCCAAGGCACAGGGAATGACTTTCATTCTCTTTCTATCTTCTGCCGTGGTCGGGCTTTGAGTCTTACTCAACTTCACACCTTGTAATACAGGCAAGAACTCTTTCTTTGACTGCTCCATTTTGAACTACTTCAAAATCTTGTCAAGGTATGTACTCATTGAAAAAACTTATCAAGCGTCTTGATCTATCTCTATAGATCTTGAAGCTCAATATGTAAGCAGCTTTACCGAAGTCTTTCTTTGAAAAACTCCTTTCAAACACTCCTTTATGCTTTACAGAATAATTCTACATTATTTCCGATCAACAATATGTCATTCACATATACTTATCAGAAAAGCTGTAGTGCTCCCACTCACTTTCTTGTAAATACAGGCTTCACCGCAAGTCTATATAAAACTATATGCTTTGATCAACTTATCAAAGCGTATATTCCAACTCCGAGATTCTTGCACCAGTCCATAGATGGATCGCTGGAGCTTGCATATTTAGTTAACACCTTTAGGATCGACAAAACCTTCTAGTTGCATCGTATACAACTCTTCTTCAGTAAATCCATTAAGGAATGCAGTTTTGTTTATCCATTTGCCAGATTTCATAAAATGCGGCAATTGCTAACATGATTCGGACAGACTTAAGCATAGATACGAGTGAGAAAATCTCATCGTAGTCAACACCTTGAACTTGTCGAAAACCTTTTGCGACAATTCTAGCTTTGTAGATGGTAACACTACTATCAGCGTCCGTCTTCCTCTTGAAGATCCATTTATTTTCTCTGGCTTGCCGATCATCAGGCAAGTCAACCAAAGTCCATACTTTGTTCTCATACATGGATCATATCTCAGATTTCATGGCCTCAAACCATTTCGCGGAATCTGGGCTCATCATTGCTTCCTCATAGTTCGCAAGTTCGTCATGGTCTAGTAACATGACTTCCAGAACAGGATTACCGTACCACTCTGGTGCGGATCTCGCTCTGGTTTACCTACGAGATTTGGTAGTAACTTGATCTGAAGTTACATGATCATCATCATTAGCTTCGTCACTAATTGGTGTAGTAGTCACAGGAACAGATTTCTGTGATGAACTACTTTCCAATAAGGGAGCAGGTACAGTTACCTCATCAAGTTCTACTTTCCTCCCACTCACTTCTTTCGAGAGAAACTCCTTCTCTAGAAAAACTCCTTCTCTAGAAAAACTCCAAATTTAGCAACAAAAGTCTTGCCTTCGGATTTGTGATAGAAGGTGTACCCAACAGCCTCCTTTGGATATCCTATGAAGACATATTTCTCCGATTTGGGTTTGAGCTTATTAGGATGAAACTTTTTCATATAAGCATCACAACCCCAAACTTTAAGAAATGACAACTTTGGTTTCTTGCCAAACCATAGTTCAAATTGTGTCGTCTCAACGGACTTAGATGGTGCCCTATTTAACGTGAATGCAGCTGTCTCTAATGCATAACCCCAAAACGATAGTGGTAGATCGGTAAGAGACATCATAGATCGCACTATATCTAATAGAGTACGGTTATGACGTTCGGACACACCATTACACTATGGTGTTCCAGGTGGCGTGAGTAGTGAAACTATTTCACATTGTTTTAATTGAAGACCAAACTTGTAACTCAAATATTTTACCTCTGCGATCATATCGTAGAAACTTTTATTTTCTTGTCACGATGATTTTCCACTTCACTCTGAAATTCTTTGAACTTTTCAAATGTTTCAGACTTATGTTTCATCAAGCAGATATACCCATATCTGCTCAAATCATATGTGAAGGTCAGAAAATAACGATACCCGCCGCGAGCTTCAACACTCATCGGATCGCATACATCAGTATGTATTATTTCCAATAAGTCAGTTGGTCGCTCCATTGTTCCGGAGAACGGAGTCTTTAGTCATCTTGCCCATAAGGCATGGTTCGCAAGCACCAAGTGATTCATAATCAAGTGATTCCAAAATCCCATCAGCATGGAGTTTCTTCATGCGCTTTACACCAATATGACCTAAACGGCAGTGCCACAAATAATTTGCACTATCATTATTAACTTCGCATCTTTTGGTTTCAACATTATGAATATGTGTATCACTACGATCGAGATCCAATGAACTTGTTTCATTGGGTGTATGACCATCGAAGGTTTTATTCATGTAAACAGAACAACAATTATTCTCTGACTTTAATGAATAACCGTATTGCAACAAAAATGATCAAACCATATTCATGCTCAACGCAAAAACCAAATAACACTTATTTAGGTTCAACACTAATCCCGAAAGTATAGGGGAGTGTGCGATGATGATCATATCAATCTTGGAACTACTTCCAACACACATCATCACTTCACCCTTAACTAGTCTCTGATTATTCTGCAACTACTGTTTCGAGTTACTACTCTTAGCAACTGATCCAGTATCAAATACTAAGGGGTTGCTATAAACACTAGTAAAGTACACATCAATAACATGTATATCAAATATACTTTTGTTCACTTTGCCATCCTTCTTATCCGCCAAATACTTGGGGCAGTTCCGCTTCCAGTGACCAGTCCCTTTGCAGTAGAAGCACTTAGTCTCAGGCTTAGGACCAGACTTGGGCTTCTTCACTTGAGCAGCAACTTGCTTGCCGTTCTTCTTGAAGTTCCCCTTCTTCCCTCTGCCCTTTTATTGAAACTAGTGGTCTTGTCTACCATCAACACTTGATGTTTTTCTCGATTTCTACCTTCGTCAATTTCCGCATTGCGAAGAGCTTGGGAATCATTTCCGTTATCCCTTGCGTACTATAGTTCATCACGAAGTTCTACTAACTTGGTGATGGTGACTAGAGAATTCTGTCAATCACTATCTTATCTGGAAGATTAACTCCCACTTGATTCAAGCGATTGTAGTACCCAGACAATCTGAGCACATGCTCACTAGTTGAGCGATTCTCCTCCATCTTTTAGCTATAGAACTTGTTGGGGACTTCATATCTCTCAACTCGGGTATTTGCTTGAAATATTAACTTCAACTCCTGGAACATCTCATATGGTCCATGACGTTCAAAACGTCTTTGAAGTCCCGATTCTAAGCCATTAAGCATGGTGCACTAAACTATCAAGTAGTCATCATATTGAGCTAGCTAAACGTTCATAACGTCTGCATCTGCTCCTGCAATAGGTCTGTCACCTAGCGGTGCATCAAGGACATAATTCTTCTGTGCAACAATGAGGATAAACCTCAGATCACGGATCCAATCCGCATCATTGCTACTAACATCTTTCAACACAATTTTCTCTAGGAACATATCGAAATAAACACAGGGAAGCAACAACGCGAGCTATTGATCTACAACATAATTTGCAAAATACTACCAGGACTAAGTTCATGATAAATTTAAGTTCAATTAATCATATTACTTAAGAACTCCCACTTAGATAGACATCCCTCTAATCCTCTAAGTGATCACGTGATCCAAATCAACTAAACCATGTCCGATCATCACGTGAGATGGAGTAGTTTCATTGGTGAACATCACTATGTTGATCATATCTACTATATGATTCACGCTCGACCTTTCGGTCTCCGTGTTCCGAGGCCATATATGCATATGCTAGGCTCGTCAAGTTTAACCCGAGTATTCTGCATGTGCAAAACTGGCTTGCACCCGTTGTAGATGGACGTAGAGCTTATCACACCCGATCATCATGTGGTGTCTGGGCACGACGAACTTTGGCAACGGTGCATACTCAGGGAGAACACTTCTTGATAATTAGTGAGAGATCATCTTATAATGCTACCGTCAACCAAAGCAAAAATAAGATGTATAAAAGATAAACATCATATGCAATCAAAATATGTGACATTATATGGCCATCATCATCTTGCTTCTTTGATCTCCATCTCCAAAGTACTGCCATGATCTATATCGTCACCGGCATGACACCATGATCTCCATCATCTTGATCTATATCAATGTGTCGTCACGTGGTCGTCTCGCCAACAATTGGTCTTGCAACTATTGCTATCGCATAGCGATAAAGTAAAGCCATTATTGGACGCTTGCATCTTATGCAATAGAGAGACATCCATAAGGATTTTGCCAGTTGCCGATAACTTTAACAAAACATGATCATCTCATACAACAACTTATACCTCATCACGTTTTGACCATATCACATCACAACATGCCCTGCAAAAACAAGTTAGACGTCCTCTACTTTGTTGTTGCAAGTTTTACGTGGCTGCGACGGGCTTAAGCAAGAACCAATCTTACCTACGCATCAAAACCACAACGATAGTTTGTCAAGTTGGTGCTGTTTTAACCTTCGCAAGGACCGGGCGTAGCCACACTCGGTTCAACTAAAGTTGGAGAAACTGTCACCCGCTAGCCACCTTTGTGTAAAGCACGTCGGGAGAACCGGTCTGGGCCGCTTCATCCAACAATACCGCCGAACCAAAGTATGACATGCTGGTAAGCAGTATGACTTATAACGCCCACAACTCACTTGTGTTCTACTCATGCATATGACATCAACACATAAAACCTAGGCTCTGATACCACTGTTGGGTTTCGTAGTAATTTCAAAAAATTTCCTACGCACACGCAAGATCATGGTGATGCACAACAACGAGAGGGGAGAGTGTTGTCTACGTACCCACGCAGACCGACTGCGGAAGCGTTGACACAACGTAGAGGAAGTAGTCGTACGTCTTCACGATCCGACCGATCCAAGCACCGTTACTCCGGCACCTCCGAGTTCTTAGCACACGTACAACTCAATGACGATCCCCGGGCTCCGATCCAACAAAACGTCGGGGAGGAGTTCCGTCAGCACGACAGCGTGGTGATGATCTTGATGTTCTACCGACGCAGGGTTTCGCCTAAGCACTACAACGATATGACCGAGGTGGAATATGGTGGCAGGGGGCAACCGCACACGGCTAAGGAACGATCACGTGGATCAACTTGTGTGTCTATGGGGTGCCCCCTGCCTCCGTATATAAAGGAGACAAGGGGGAGGGGGCCTCCGGCCAGGAGGAGGGCGCAGGAGGAGTCCTACTCCTACCGGGAGTAGGAATCCCCCCCAATCCTAGTTGGACTAGGATTCCCCGAGGGGGAAAGAGAGAGAGGGGGGCCGGCCACCTCTCCTAGTCCTAATAGGACTAGGGGAGGGGGGAGGTGCACGGCCATCTAGGGCTGCCCCTTTCTCCT